>NC_062544.1:38958191-39271280 GCF_016906955.1 Phacochoerus africanus | reverse complement strand
TAAAAAATACAATCAGAAGCCCAAGAAATCCCTTACCCACCAGTATAAGAGTAGATGCATTAGTACTTTCACATACTAGTGACATATTCTGAGTGATCATAGTAAAGACATATCACTTTTATTCCATTATCAGTAATTAAGAAAGTATAAGAGAAACATTACACAGACCTGGCATTCTCTAGGAAAGTTCAGTAAAAGGACCTGGATGGAGCAAAAAAGATGAGAGGAAGGAGGCCAACTAACATTTTTTCCTCCTTTCCTTTCTAAACTCCTGAACTTTTGTTACTTATGGTGTCATTCATTAACAATAATAATTTACAGTGATGATACTAATGATTCAGCATTAGCATTCTAAAAACAAAGTTGACCCACTTATGGAAACTCTATCTTGGGGTGATATTTAATGTCTTAGTAATGTTATTTCACTATTTTCACTCACATTTTATTGCTTCTAAGCGTAACATTAAATAAGAGAAGGTTGAAATGTGACTGTAGATGTTCTTAACTAAAACAAAGAGATAACAGTCTAAATTTTGAAAATGGACAAATGACATGAGCAGAGGGGAAGTAAGTAAGGGAAGTAACAAGACAGTGTCTAACTTTATAAGAAAAGGAAACCTGAAAACTGAAGAAAGAAGCTATTTGTCATGCAGGGGAGAAGACACCTATCTGGGAGCAGCTAAAATGTAGCAGTATGTCATGCTGACCTGGGTTGGGCAACAGGAGCACTCCAACACACTGCTGCAGAAGGGCACATAGATACCCAGAGGCAGAACTGTGTTCAACCCAGGCAGTCTGACCCTAAAGCTACATTCATGATTAGAGTAGGATGCAAAAATAGGAGAGATACTCTGGAATTCAGGTTAATAAGACTATTAAAGGATAAAACGAAGGTGGTGAAGCAACAAAGGTATTTATAGAGTAAGGGAGGAGAGTCTGCAGTAATTTCCATATTCATGATTTGGATCACAGAGTGGATGGTGGTGTCATTAAGCAAGAAAGGGAACACACCTTCTCTTTTCCAGAGGCTTTCAAGTATCCCAATAAATAAAACTACAAAATGGATAATTTCTAGAATGCCACAGTAACTTGCCACTTGCATCTGTATTGTCTATTCACTGAGTATGACTGTTGACAACTGGTCTAACTTTTCATGACTTCCTATATATTTTTGTTACATTGTTTCTCAATAATAATTGTTTCTCATTACTCAGCTGTTGGGGACATAGCTTCAGATGACTGAAATGATAAGGTAGCTCTCTCCTCTTCCTGTGAAATCAGACTGCCTTGGACATTTCTAGATGAGCAATGGAGATGTATCACATGAGTATATACAGGGAGGTAGGCAGGAACAGGGATGTAGGAAGAGAAAAAACTCTGCTCCCATCAAATGGAACCAGTGGCTTAATCTCTCTAAACAGCAGTTTCATCTTCAGTAAAACAGAAACCTTTACAATTACCCCATAGAGGGTTGTGAGGCAGAACAATGCAGTGGAGGAGCATCCTATATATGCTTAGTTCCAGGCTCAGAGATGACATTTGCTAGAGAGGGTAAACCAGTGGTTCCCAACCAGTATGCTATGTCATGTCTGTGAACCTTAAATCTTCCTGGTGCTCTGCCAAATCTTGATCTGGGTACGAAATTGCTTTCTGCTGCAACTTCCCATCTGAGCAGACAATTCAGACAGTTAACTGCCTGATGGAGCATTTTGCTGAGTAGGTTGTGTTGCAAGATGTAGAACTGGGAACAATTTTGTCACATTACACTAGGTAGGAAAGAAAGCAAGAAGATAAGTCAGCATCGAAGGGAAGACTGTGTCCTAAAATAAGAAAAAGCTTGACTTAATGGTTGGAGGTAAAATATATAATTGTGAGGGCACATACACTAAGAGAGCGGCATTCTGCTGAGGGGAAATCTTTCAAATGAAAAGTACGCAATTTTGGAAAAATCTTTATAGATTTTGGGAAATGTTTACATAGTAGTAATGACTACATTTTTTTTCTTTCTTTTTTTTTTTGTCTTTTTTTTGCTATTTCTTTGGGCCGCTCCCGCGGCATATGGAGGGTCCCAGGCTAGGAGTCAAATCAGAGCTGTAGCCACTGGCCTACACCAGAGCCACAGCAACGCGGGATCCGAGCCACGTCTGCGACCTACACCACAGCTCATGGCAACACCGGATCGTTAACCCACTGAGCAAGGGCAGGGACCGAACCCGCAACCTCATGGTTCCTAGTCGGATTCGTTAACCACTGCGCCACGACGGGAACTCCTGACTACATTTTAATTACCGTTTAATTTTAAGTTTGAGTCTTTAATCTTTTCAGTTGTGTTACCCACTTTTTCAGTACCTATAAGTGAAGCCTAAACTAAGAGGTTGAGAGTGACTGTAGAAGGTACTCACTGCCGATTGCATAGCCTTAGTGTGGCAATGCTGCAGTCCCAGCTAAGAAAGCCTGACTCTGAGCCAGGGTTTTCTCAGAAATCCTATATGTAAAGAGGGACAGATGTTTCTCCTGCTACACAGAACCTGGAGCTCAGATTCCCTCGATTCTGGCTTCATCTTCTGCAGAGGGGAAATCTTTCTGTTCTGAGCAGTACCAGAAGGGTCCACGACAGGAAAGGACAGGCTCTGGATAAAGCAAGCATTCTATCATTTGCTCAGTTTTCCACCTTAGACTGCTGGGCCGCACAGCATCTCTGCTTTCTTTTCTCTCATATTCTTTTTTTTTTTTTTTCCCCCTTTTTAGTGCCGCGCCTGAGGCACATGGAGGTTCCCAGGCTAGTGGTCAAATCAGAGCTGTAGCTGCCGGCCTACACCACAGCCATAGCAATTTGGGATCTGAGCCACATCTGCAACCTATATCACAGCTCATGGCAATGCCGGATCCTTAACGCATTGAGGGAGGCAGGGATCAAACCTGTGTCCTCATGGATGTTAGTCAGATTCATTTCCACTGAACCACAACAGGAACTCCAGTTTCTCTCATATTCTTTTTTTTTTTTTTTTGTCTTTTGTCTTTTTGTTGTTGTTGTTGTTGCCATTTCCTGGGCCGCTCCCGCGGCACATGGAGGTTCCCAGGCCAGGGGTTGAATCGGAGCTGCAGCCACCGGCCTATGCCAGAGCCACAGCAACACGGGATCCGAGCCGCGTCTGCAACCTACACCACAGCTCACGGCAACGCCGGATCACCAACCCACTGAGCAAGGGCAGGGACCGAACCCGCAACCTCATGGTTCCTAGTCGGATTCGTTAACCACTGCGCCACGACAGGAACTCCCTCTCTCATATTCTTGAGACCCAGTGTGCCTTGCCAACAGATAAATCCTCCTTTGTACCTTTAAAATGTCTCTTTATTTTTTATAATTTATGTATTTATCTCCTTTTATATATATTTATTACATTTACTTATAGTATATTTTATAGTACTTCAAATAGGTTTCATTAAAACATAGACCCTCCATAAATTCAGTGGTTCCATTAGCTACCTGAATATCATGGCCAAACAGTAAGGGAATACATACAATTAGATTCTGTCTGGATTTTTTTTTTTTTTTTTTGTCTTTTTGCCATTTCTTGGACCGCTCCACTGGCATATGGAGTTTCCCAGGCTAGGGGTTGAATCGGAGCTGTAGCCACCGGCCTACACCAGAGCCACAGCAATGCAGGATCCGAGCCACGTCTGCAACCCACACCACAGCTCATGGCAACTCCGGATCCTCAACCCACTGAGCAAGGCCAGGGATCGAACCCTCAACCTCAGGGTTCCCAGTCAGATTCGTTAACCACTGCGCCACAATGGGAACTCCTGTCTGGATTTTTTTATGAAAGTGTTTTATTTTGTCCAGTCAATATATGCATATGGTTTAAAAAATCAAATATCTCCAAAAGACTTACGACAAACAATTGTCTACTCTAATTTTCTACCCTTTTATCAGTGCTAGTTGGTAACTAATAGTTTCTTTTTATAGTAGGTGAGTTTCAGTTCTCCCAACCATCACCACCTCTCCTGTCTCCCATTCTCCCAAAGAGTCACCCACCAGTTTAGAAGAAATCAATTAGCATAGACATAGTTTTGCTTATGTAAATACTGTTCACTACTGAGTCAGGTATACTATGACTGAATTTACTTTCCTGATCAACTTTTCATTTTTCCTGAAAATTCTAATTGTCTTACTTGTTCAGTTGCCCTATTTGTAGTCCACATGTAATTACTAAATTCTACTCCTGAGTGTTCCATCCTCCTAGTACTTTTTCCTTAAACCAGTACTGTCCAGCAGAAATTTCTGTGATATTGCTACTGCCTGGTGTAGTAACCACAAGCCACATGTAGCTATTGAGCACTTGAAATGTAGCTAGTACAACCTTTTTAACTTTTAAAATTTTTAACTGGTTTGTTTAATTCGTTTACATTTAATTATTAAAATGGTTGAGTTAAAGTCTTTCATCTTGGAGTTTCCATCTTGGCGCAGCAGAAATGAACCCGACTAGGAACCATGGGGTTGCGAGTTCAATCCCTGGCCTTGCTCAGTGGGTTAAGGATCCGGTGTTGCCGTGAGCTGTGGTGTAGGTCGTAAATGTGGCTCGGATCCTGAGTTATTGTGGCTGTGGTGTAGGCCGGTGGCTACAGCTCTGATTAGACTCCTAGCCTGGGAACCTCCATATGACAAGGGTGCAGCTCTAAAAAAAAGACAAAAGACAAATAAATAAATAAATAAATAAAAGTCTTTCCTCTTGGTATTTGTTTTGTATTTATCACATTTGATCTTTTATTTCTCCTTTACTGGTTTCTTTTAGGTGAATTGATTAGGTTTTAATATTGACTTATTTTATATACGTCTTCCTGACTTTATTTCTCTAGTGGTTGATGTAGAAGTTACAATACCTTTAAGTCATCTAAGACTACATTTAAACAGTATCATCTTGCTTTATGAACAGTGTAGGAATCTTAACAAAAGCATGGGTTTATTTCTCCCACCTTGTGCACTTTGTGCTCATGTTGTTTCTACATTTTATTTTAAATCCCCACAGAACATTTTAATTACTTTGCTTTAAATAGTCAAAAGTCTTTTTAAACAGTTTCAAATCCTGTATAAGTGTGCACACGCATACACACACTAAACGATAAAAGTCTTTATGAATACTCCTAAATAATTCCTTTCTGGTGGCTCCTTTATCTTAGAGCTTTGGTGCTCCATCTTGGAGCCTAGTTGGTTTTCCAAGTCTTGTGTGCGTGTGAGACAATGGGGAAATAACAAATACCTAGCTCTGCCATTCTTTGTAAGAATTGGGGCGGGGGGGGGTAGGTTATGAGGATTGACCTCTCTGTGCATGAAAGTTGGGCCAGTCTCACTATTTTGGGCTTTATGACCAATGATATTCCATAATTGCTAATTTCTGCCAGCCCAAAGAGTCAACTATGTACATTTCTTCTCAATTAATCCCAGATTCAGGAATGTCACATTGGTAGCTTGAAACTGGCCACATTGGTGTACCTCTGCCACAAAAATCAGTAAATGCTACAAATTAGGGCTTCCTTTCTTTTTTCTTTCTTCCTTTTCTGCTTGCTTTCTCTTTCAAAGAGCTGGTTGTAAAATATTTACCATCACATTCACTGCCTAGACCTTACCACCACCTTTCTACTGCACCATGACGCAGAGAAGAACAACCCTCTCTGGCCACAACCCCCAGAAACACCTGGGCTCTGCCTCCCCTTTCCTACTACATCTGGTGCCTTCCTTCATATGCTGGGAGCTCATGCTCCCTTCCTCTTTGTCCTTGTGAATTTAAACACTTTTTATTGCTATTTTAGTGGGGCTTTGAGAGGGAGTGAATGGAGACTATGTGGCTAATCTAATCAGCTTTACTGTTACCTTTTAAATGTAGAGAGTTCAAAGAAATAATCAACTTCAAGAACTCAAGAAGGCTTCACAATGAGTCAGGTCTAACACCCAAAAGTTCTAGTAACCTCAAATGGATCCAAGTGAACTTTGAATATTATAGTTAAGCAAAAAAAAAAAAAAAAATGAGGATGGGAGTTCTCGTTGTGGCGCAGTGGAAATGAATCCAACTGAGAACCACGAGGTTACGTATTCAATCCCTACCCTTGCTCAGTGGGCTAAGGATCTGGTGTTGCTGTGAGCTATGGTGTAGGTCACAGATGCGGCTTGGATCTGGCAGCGCTGTGGCTGTGATGTAGGCCAGCAGCTATAGCTCCGATTAGACCCCTAGTCTGGGAAACTCCGTATGTTGAGAGTGCAGCCCTAATAAGCAAAAAAGAAAAAAAAGAGGATGATGAGAAGCTGTTTTTCACTTCCAATGAAGAAGAAAACTGGTCTTTAACTGCAGCATAAGTCATTTAGATGTCAGCAATTTGATTCAAGTTAACATCTACTGAGCGATTACTATGTGCTATACAATATGATGTGTGTTAGAGAAAAAAGAAACAAGGCAGGCATACCCTTGCCCTCACAGGGTTTACAGTGGAGCAGTGGAGACAACCAAGTGATTTTAAACACCTCTACAAGTATGATACATGGTAGATACATGGTACTCTAAGAACATACAAGGAGGAGATTTAATGTAATCTGGTGGCCAAGGAAGACTTCCCAGAGAAAAAAGATGTTCTGACTGAGACTTGTAGAAGAAGGAATTGCATATCATTCCTGTGTACAAACAGAGGTCCCATAGCTTTTTCAAACAAAGATGAAATTTATTAAAGAATATTAGGTAACCTCCAGGTAGGTCAGAGAACCAGGCTCAAAGGTCATGAAGCCATAACTAAGGCCCACATTAAACCATCAGACTATTCTAACAAGGACCCCCCTGCTGGTGTAGGCTGAGACTCAGGCTCTCCAGTGGCACCGCTGAACAGAAGTATGACAATGTCTTACTTACATTGTCTCTCTGCCATCCTTGCCAGAATGGCTTTTTCTTTTTTCTTTTTCTTTTTTAACTTAGTGTTATCATTTTATAAACTGAAACCTCAGAAAAGGTATGTTTCTTGCCAGGGCTAAGTTAACATGAGTGTGTCCTAGGCTGAGAAATTGAATTTGACCCATCTACTTTGAGTTTCAGAAATCATAACATGGGGAACTCAAAAACAGAGTCTATGTAAAAGGTGCTTAATGGCCAAAATGCATAGAAAATGTCAATCCCCAAATGCCACCATCACTGGATTTCTAGTGGTCCCATTTGGATTAATCGAACAAACTACCCTTGATAGTGGACCTACATTGTGTATGAGGATGGCTGGAGCCGGCCAAGTACAAGATCAGTAGCTGAGATCTGGCTGATGGCAGTGGAAACAAATCAAGGAGGGCAGATGGGATTGCTGTAGAAGAGATAAAATAGGAAGGACTTTGCAATGGATTATAAGTGGCAAATGATTAAGGAGAGAGTTAGAGTTGGTCCCAGTTTTTGGCTGATTAAGCCAAGCGATGGTAATACTTTTTACTTTAATAGGTAAGAGCATCTTAAATGGGAGTGGAGGGTAGGCAAAGATGTGAGAAATGAGTAGGATGTACTCAGTTTGAGATACGTCACATGTGAGGGGCCCAAGGACAGGTATATGGAGATGTCAAGGCAAGAGACCTGGGCTGACGACACTGATTTTGGTATTGTTGAACTCCCTCTCTCTCTCTCTTTTTTTTTTTTTTTTTGGTTTTTAGGGCTGCACTGCGGCACAAGGAAGTTCCCAGCCTAGGGGTCCAATCAGAGCTATAGCTGCCAACCTAGGCCACACCACAGCCACAGCCACACAGGATCTGGGCCACATCTGTGACCTACACTACATGGACAGAATCACCCAAAAAGTGTAAGTGGTGATGAGAAGAGGGTCTAGGATATATGCTCAAGGACTAGCAATTTACAAGGGATGGGTAGAGGAGAAAATGCAGTAAAAAAGACAAAAAGAAAGTGACCACAGAAGAGGCAGAAACCAAAAAGGAGCAGAGTCAACAAAGAGCATGGCGAAACCCCCTTTCCTTGAGATGTTTAACTATTCTTCAGAATAGGATAAGATATTTTGTTTTTTCTTAAATCTGAAAGGTTATGGGTTAGGGACTGGTTGTTCTTACAGGCAATGCTTTTTCTTTATGTCTTCAGGGCTGTATTTATAAAGCTAGTGCTGACAACCATGCCAGTGGATTGTTTGGTGTGGTTTGTTTTTGGTTTCAGGTTCAATTCCAGTTAGTTTATTGGCTTTCTCCCCACCCTGCAAAAATCATATTTATCTCCCTGATTCAGGTTGGCACTGTCCATGCCCAATGACTAGCAGCTGAGAGACAAGAAAAATGAAAGACAGAGAAGGTATGTGGTTCTGGGGCTCTGTGAGGTCAGAATTAAATGTTGAGAGGGTTCAACACTTCTGGAAAGATTGGAAGACTAAGAAAATCAGGAGGACTGGATTGATTCCACCCATGGCTTCTGTGAACTCAGAGAAGCTGCTCAACTCTCCTGTAACACAGAGGTCACTGTGCAAACGTAAAATATGACTGTGTTCTCTTGGTTTAATGAGAGAATATCCATAAGCACAAGCTTCTTAGAGCCAAATGGAAAAATATAAAAAACAAAATTTTGATTGCTATCCTTGGAACGAGGTTCTTTATAACTGACGTGTATAAAATACAAAAGTAATAATCTCATGTTATTAGGTTATGTGAACCAAAGACTGGATATAGAAGGTCAAAATGAGCTATTTCCCATCTGTCAGACACATTAATAAGTTCAATTAGAATAGCCTATACACTAGGAATATAAGGACCCTGACCTTTTTAATCAGTTATCACATAAAGCACAGAATGTGATGTAGCTTCCATTCTGACTGGATAATTACATGAAATTTAATATCTCTCAGTTTTCATGATTGAATAGATTTGCTAGAATTTTCCAAGCCATAATTTCCACCTAACACAAACGTTAGAGTTGTATGTTTTACTGCACTTTAGGGGATCATTTCTAAGCTAAGAATTTACCAAAAGCATTGGGAAGTGTCTGGTCTTGCAGATTCCAGAGGAGTTTACAACATTCTTTCCTGACTTCCTCACCCCTGAACGCTATTGCATTTCATATTGATTAATATTAGCAATATCTTATTAATACAATTTTGTCTTATATTATGCCTTTATCCGAAGGACTATATACACTAAATCAGCAAGTCTCATAACAGCTAGAAGAGAGAGAAACTATATTCTTGATTTATCTGAATAGAAAAGCTAAGAATAAAAAATAAGTTCCTTGCATGTCCTTTGTATACTGATAAGCATCATGGTGCTGGTTTCTTTATAAAGGAGAAGAGGTTTCACAAGAGAAGGATGCTGAGGTAGAGGTCTGGAGACTCAGTTCCTCACTCTGGCTTGGCCACTACCTGGCCACATTCCTGAGGGCACCAAGCCAGACAGACTCCTGTGAGTGCTGCCTGCAGGCAAAAAAACTTGATGCCCCTTTAAATACGTGTCCAAAATTTAGCAGGAAGGCTTAGCACCAGGTGCAGGAAGAGAGAAAAACAAATGCATATATTCTAGTCATCAAAACAAAAATGTGCAGTTTCTTGGTTCCATCCTCCTACAAGGCAGTTTTAGGATCTTATTTGGCCTCACAAGTGCCTCTTGAGGTTGCCACATCGCACACCCATGAAGCTCATCTTCATATGCCTTCAAACACCCACACAGCATGCAGAGGTCTGGTAAACATAATTCACTGCCTCTTTTCACACCTCCAGGGATGGATTTAGCATTCTCTATAGGCTGCTACCCCAGGCAATGCCCAGGTTGCAGTATTTCCCAGTCCAACTTTGTCTGAACAAGTTAACTTAACCTCACTGGGCCTCGTTCTCAGAGATTTAAAACTCGTTTTAACAATGGAAGCCCAATATCTTGTTGGGCTACACCCCACAGGCCTACAAGGCCAGTGCTTGCCCAGCTTCAAGACTGAAGAAAGAGCCCCAGGTTCAACGAGAGAGACATCAGTGGTTTAAGGATGGGGGGAGCTTACCCACCTGAAGTAAGATCCTGGAGTGACACCCCACTGTGTGCAGCAGACAGACAGCAAGCAAAACAGGGTGACAAGCTTCACTCTCCAGAGGGGTAGAGAAGATTGCCAGTTATAGGGGGAATTGGCTTCAGGTGGGCTCATTAGTTATCAGGGAAACCAGCAAGGAGCATGCCCCTTACAGCCCCTTTGACAAAAACAAACACCAGCTGGGGCCTGGTCATGTGCACAGGGTACAAGGTGAAGCAGGTGCCAGTGGAGCAAGGGACATACAGGGAGAAAGAGAACAGCCACCTTGAGTGACCTGACCATATACACATGAAATATATAATAAGAGCATGAGGATAAAAGGAGTCACTGGAAGCCTACTTGCTCCCTTCACTTACCCTCCCTGTTGTTGCTCTTAAGCTGTGGGAGGAAGGCAAAAAAAAAACCTCAAATGGTCTGTGAAGCAAAGCTGGAAACCACTGAACTAGATTAATTCTAGGGTGAATTCCAGCTCTCACATTTTATAATTCTGCTCGATATGGTGAGGAACTTGAAATAGATAGGAGAGGGGACAGGAAATAAATGGAGAGTTACACACTGTCACACATTTCGCCACCCTTAGCCCATTTGTCCCTGGATGGTGAGAGCAATCACAGCCAAATGTATTCCCAGTGAGGGAGGGGAGAAAGGTAGGCAACTCCCTCCTCAAAGATAAGAAGGAGAAAAACCCTCAGAAAATCACTCCTAACATCTGGTGGAGTTGACCTCCCAGGAACCCCTCTACTTCACTGGGGATGGCTGAGCATCTTCATCTAAAATCACTGGGGTTGCAGAGAAGTGGAAGCTGCTGGAGTATAGAAACATGGAGAGGAAACACGGGGTCCCTGGAACAGCAAGGATGCGTGAGATTCCCCTGCAAAAGATGCCTGGGCTTAAGCCATTTTATTGATAACCCTCGAAAAGATCCTATACACAAGACTCTGTAAGATGGACCAGGTGGTACATAGTCTCCAGCATGGCCATCAATAATCCTGCCCATCTCTATAAGCACCTCCCATCAAGAGGCAGAGTCTATTTCACAAACCCTTTACCATTCTCAAAGGGAGACTTTCCCCATTATTGTCACAAATCCTGAAATTCTGTCATTATTCATGCACTCTATTGTGTTGGCATCACTTCCTCTCTGAGAATACTGAATTCCAACAGGGGTTACATACAGTTCCCAAACATCGTAGTATGAATGAGTTTATCAGACCGTTCCCTTTTTTGCCCAAAGTGATCAGAATTGCTTCAAAGTACAGTAACAGAATGTACCAGTTATTTATTATTTATCTATTGCTGCATAGCAAATTACCTCTACCCTTAGCAGCTTAGAAGAGTACACTTGTATTATCTCACCGTCTGTGGGTTGGGAATCTGGGCATGATATCCCTGTGTCCTCTGCTTCAGCTTTTCTCATAGGCTGCAATCGAGGTCATGGCTGGGATGGAGTCATCTCAAGAGCTGACTAAGGAAGGACCCACTTCCAAGTTCACCTGCTTGTTGGCTGGATTCAGTTCCTCTCTGGCTGTTGGCCAGAGACCATGTTCAGTTCCTTGCCACCTTAGGCCTCTCCAGAATGGCAGCTTGCTTCATCAAAGTATGCAAGATGAGAGGGCAATGGAGAGACTGCCTGTCTGTATTTTAGAGGTTGGAAGCAAGTCACTCCAGGGGAGGGGATCCCACAGAACGTGAGGTGAGAGTCACCAGGAGGTGAGAGTCAGTGGGGGCCACATAGGGGTAGGACAGATTCACTCAGGACTCACCTGCTCACCATAAGCGCCTCGAGCTGCAGCGATCCCAGGTGTTAGCAATTCACAATTATCTGTAAGGAAACCTGTTTTAGAGAAAATCCACAGGTGTCCCTTCATTCAATGCCATCTCCATTCTTCCCTCATGGGGCCCTATTCCTCACCAACAGGTAATGCAGGGTCTTTGCTTCCTTTTCTTCTACTTTCTTTGTCCTTTCCCTGATAGAATAAGCATGCTAAATAAATAAATAAATAAATATGCTAATAAGCATCAAAATCTCTTTAAAATTAAGAAGTCAAGAAAAATAATATTGTAAGAAAATACATAAATAATACATTGCCTGTTTTCATCATCACTAAGTCCATTATTACATGTCCAACTACGAATGACACAGACTATTATGTTTAGAAAGGCAGAATGAAAACTCTACATTGTGAGTTCCCATTGTGGCTCAGCGGGTTAAGAACCTGACTAATACCCATGAGGATGCAGGCTCAATCCCAGTGGGTTAAGGATCCAATGTTGCCATAAGCTGTGGCATAGGTTGTGGATGTGGCTTGGATCTGGCGTGGCTGTGGTGTGGGCCAGTGGCTACAGCTCCGACTCGACCCCAAACCTAGGAACTTCCATATGCTGCAGATACACCCCTAAAAAGACAAAATTAAAAATTTAAAAAAAAAACCTTAACATCGATCTTCATTCTAGTCAAAAATAATACGAGAGAATGTAGAGTTTTCTATAAAATTTAATCATGCAAAAAAAAGAAACAATTTTAATAGTTTCTTGCCCTTTAATGATCTTAGTGAAATGTTTCCTTCAGAGTACAAAAGCTATGCCTCAAATGGAGGCAGCAAAAATACAGAATTATTATATTTGTGCTTCAATCCATTTGATCTTTTTAACTTTTCTTGGCAGATGATGTAATCTTATAAAAGTCTTTATTTTTTTTCCTATGTGTGTTATAACAAGACTAGAACTAGAATATTGGTTCATGCTTTTCCCCTAAAAAGCAAAGAACTCTCACATACTTTCTTGTTGGAGACAAACAGTATTATCTTCACTTTTCAGATGGAAAAAGACCTAGCGAGTGAAGGATCTCGACCACAGCCCCACAGTGGGGAGAAAGAGAGTAAAAATTCCAGCTCAGAGTTCAGGGTCAGAGAGCAGAGAGGCTGCTCACCCAGGCAGCGCAGATAAACACGAGGGAAAGGTCATGTTTGCTTCTGACAGCCAAAGGTGTGCTGGAGGGAAGAACTGGACCCACACAACTCCTGCTTCTCTCTCTCTGTAGCTTCTAATCACTTCTCTTTCCTATTTAATGCTTGGAAAACTTGAAGTGAGCTCAAAACCTTTCAGCACCAGGCCAGCTCACCCTTCCATACCCACCACCCCCGCACTGAGCTCCCTCTCAGCAAAAGTGTGGCCCCAGGTCTTTCTTCAATGGATGTTTTTATCTGAACAAAACAGAGTCTGATCCCTAGAAGATGTATACTTATTCTAAAAAATAGTTACCAACAGCAAATTCCAAATTCTATATATTCTAAGAAATAGTTGCCAACAGCCAATTCCAAATTCCATAGAGACTACCCCACCCCAAGACAAACCACACAAAAAGTTTATTGGAAAACAGTAGGTCCTCTTGCATTCAGAAGAAAAAGGGAAACAATCCGTTTTGAAACATCCAACTTGGGTGCTGTGTAGTGTGTGATCTCATCTAAATGGCTCTCAATTTAACATGTAACTGGATAGAAATTCAGGAGATTCTTTTCATTTCCAAAAGATATATTTATTCTTTAGAGACATATTCATGGTTTGCTTTTCCATAATCATTTCTGACGTATTACTTATCAGACTCCAAGTTCCCTCAAACGAGGGAATTAAACAGTCAGTCTCCATTAGAAATGCTATGAAAGACCACACAATTTTAAAAACCTTACTCTAGATACCACAAAAAGATTCATGTTGTAGAATCATTGTTTCACAGATTAGAAATGTTACAAGCTCTAATTATTAATATAACTGAATAAGGCAATGATTAAAAATCATTATCTATACAAATAAAAACCATGTAATACTTTGCACATAGATAGCATCTTTCACTAACAAGGATAGAGCAATTCTCTTCACGCACACACAAATGTACACATGTACCAACCCAAACACTCATAAACCTCAAATAGATTGAACAAAAACTCTTTATAGAAACTGCAACATACTGTGCAATGGCATCTCTAAATTAAAACTACGGTTTTATACAAATACCACCTAGTGGCCCAGAAATGAGGCATCAACCAAAAAAACTTATGTAGGTTACACTAAGAAACAGAGAACACATCATTCATCATATATTTTAAGGTTTCTAATCTGTCTTTACTTGCATGACTCTTCTTTACATTGATATTTTCCCTACACCAGGAGGAAACAAATACAAACTGCAGCCCTGTTTCCACTCTTTTCTTTGTAGCTCATGGTATAAAAGAGCCTCTCCTCCCACATTATGAGACTATAACCCACAGCAAAGCTGCTTGTGGGTCAGCCTTCCTAACATTTTTGTGAGCACTTGTGGGTTCTAGAAGAGAAGGGAGTCCTTGTCCAATGTCATCTCCTCAGTGAGGCCAACTTTACAACACTTATTTTAAAACTGCAACACCCCTTATACCTCTGATTCCCTTCTTTTGCTCTTCATGTTCTTTATTTCCATAGCACTTATCATTTTCTAATAAAGTGTGAAGGGTTGCAGAATATATCACGCCAAATATACCACTCTGGCATAAGGATTACTTTGAGCTGAAGGCAGTTGAGAAGAAACAAGTGTAAGAAAAGCTCACTGCCCCTGCCCTATTTGCCTAAAAGCAAGACAAAAATTTGTCCCCTTCCCTCTCCACCAGGAAGGACAGTGACCTGAGACAATTACCAGAGACAATAATGACCTGAGGCAATTACCAGCCCAGAGACAATACCAGAGAAACCTACTTAACAAACCTTCCTAACAAGCCCTTATCTTCCATTTGTTCCCCCATATATTTATCTTCCCACAATTTGCTGCTCTAAAAAAAAGTCTGGAGTTCTCGCTGTGGTACAGTGGGTTAAGAACCTAACCTAACATAGTGTCCACGAGGACGCGGGTTTGACCCCTAGCCTCGCTCAGTGAGTTAAGGATCTAGCATTGCTACAAGCTGCTGTGTAGGTCACAAATGTGGCTCAGATCTTGTGTTGCTGTGGCGTAGGCCAGCAGCTGTAGCTCTGATTCAACCCCTAGCTTGGGAAATTCCATATGCCACAGGTGTGCCCCCTCAAAAAAAAATCCTCAAAAGTCCTTTCCCTTTCTCTTGTCACTACTCCAAAAAAATATATATTATTCTTTGGTTAAGATGCTATACAAGCCTAGGATCTAACGACTCCTTTAAGTTACTCATCACTGAATACTCTCATATGTATGTGTGATGCATAGGTTAATCAACTTCTGTGTGTTTTTCATGTTAATAAACTTTCTGTTTGTTAATCTGTCTTTTGGAAGCCTGACTTACAGAGCCCTAGCCAATGAACCAAAGACAGAAGAAAAAGAAATTTTTCTCTCCCCTCCAGCTGGATAATCAAACTAATTTATTAGATTTATTATGTACTGTTCATCTCTTACCCACTAGAATCCAAGACTCATAAAGTCAAAGATCTGGGCTTGCTTTGTTCAGTCATATTTCCAAAGTGCCTAGAACAGTGCCTGGGGAAGTAGGCACCTAATAAATGTTTGTTGAAGGAATGAATGAAAAACGTTTCAAAAATGACTTACATTTACCAGTTCTTCCAGCTTCGGGTTTGAAACTAAGCATCCAGAGCAAAGAAATCATAATATTGCTAAGACCCGACTTACTGCCTAGAAAGGATTTATACCTTGTGCTGGGTCAAAAACACTCCACCTGGGGGAAAACAGAAAGAATATAGACAAAAGTGAGGAAGGAAATCACCAGACTGAGACAGAGAGTCAATTTAGATCCCCTCCTTTACCTCCTCCAGATGGCAAACTGTCTGCACTTCCCATTACTTGACTATTTCCCTTAAAGACAAACTATGTTCCATTCAGAGAAACCTGTTAGCAGAAGCAATTACTGTTTTCAGAAATAAAGTTTGGGGTTTTTTTAAGTAGGACCAAAGAAGAAGTAATGATGGGGGCTTAGAGACAGATAGACATTTCCCCCCCCCCCCCACCCCCCGACCATTCCCTGCTCTTTCTTTTTCTTTTTTTGGTAAATGCTGGGAAGGATGAGTAAAAAATACTAAAAATAAATATGAAAGCAAATAAGGTAACATTCTCTTATGGGTGTAATAACATAAGGGTAGACCTGAATATGTATCATATATATTTATTATTCCCTAATTTTTTTTTTTGTCTTTTCTAGGGCCACACCCGCGGCACATGGAGGTTCCCAAGCTAGGGGTCTAATCGGAGCTGCAGCCTCCAGCCTACGCCAGAGCCACAGCAACGTGGGATCCGAGCTGCGTCTGTGACCCACAGCTCAGGGCAAAGCCAAGTCCTCAACCCACTGAGCGAGGCCAGGGATTAAACATGCAACCTCATGGTTCCTAGTCAGATTCGTTAACCACTGAGCCACGACAGGAACTCCTATTCCCTAATTTTTGTATTATTTATAAGGTTTTTAAAACATGATTGTATTTTTTCTTCTTCCCACTAAAACAAAGATTAGTAAATCCCTCAAACAATATCAAACACAAACTATCCCTTCCTTGCCATGTCCAATATGGTAGCAAACACAGTTTGTGGTGGTAATTATTATGAATGAGTTAAAAAAGAACAAACAGGAGTTCCCATCGTGGCGCGGAAGTTAACGAATCCGACTAGGAACCATGAGGTTGCGGGTTCGGTCCCTGCCCTTGCTCAGTGGGTTAACGATCTGGCGTTGCCGTGAGCTGTGGTGTAGGTTGCAGACGCGGCTCGGATCCCACGTTGCTGTGGCTCTGGCGTAGGCCGGAGGCTACAGCTCCGATTAGACCCCTAGCCTGGGAACCTCCATATGCCGCGGGAGCGGCCCTAGAAATGGCAAAAAAAAAAGAAAAAAAAAGAAAAAGAACAAACATCTTTAAGAGCAGAAGTTCTGTTGTGGCTCAGCAGGTTAAGGATCTGGCATTGCCACAGCTGCGGCACAGGTGCGCACAGACCACAACGGCAGCATGGGTTCAATCTCTGTCCTGGTAATTTCCACAGGCTGCCGGTATGGTAAAAAAAAAAAAAAAAATTCTTTAAGAGAATATAGGAAGATGGAGAACAGCAAAATAAAAGTACCGAGATGCAACTAAAAAACATTAGAAGAAGAAGGAGGAAGAATCACAGAAATGAGACAGGCAAGTAAAAGGTTATCCACCAGTTCTTGTTCAAATAGTTTGGAAGATTAAACCTTTCAAATATTACTCTCCAATTGGAGATAATCCTTAAAAGGGTTAAGTTGGTGGGAAAAATGGGGGTGAGTCCATTAGATTTTTTCAAAGCTCAAAAGCCAAATTTTATGAAAGAAAACTCATTTGACGGAGCTGATCTGGAACACTTTCTATTAAGCGCTGGCGAGAGCTGTTGTTGTGACAACTGACAACACTCAATCATGACTTATGCAAAGACACCAGCAAAGAGCACTTCCTGCTCCCGGCACTGACTTTCGGGCCACACTGGAGGACCACCTCCCACACTTCATCATTCCCTCCTTATTGCTGGCCTCCTTGGGTTTAGGGCTTAACAAGTTAGCAACTCTGCCCTTGGAAATCTACAGCTCAAGGTTAAAAGCCACGTGCTTTGTGACTAACTGGGCACAAAGTTGCTCAGCTCTGACTGACTTTCCAGCTGCCAAACACCTTTCCCTGGGGAACATGAAGGCCATCTCAGTCCTGTGAGGGAGGGGGAAGCTACTCAGTCACCAGCAAGGATCAGTTCTCAGTAGTTCCCTTAGTCTTCCTAAACTTGTTCCTGACCTTGTCCAGTTATTTTTAAAAGAATGTCAGAAAATGTGCTGAAAATTGGAGGTAGTATTTATAGACCTTAGATGAGCCAGTTTCTTCTTTACGTATTTATTCCAAGAAAAAACTCCTAGTTTGGTAGTTATTTTTTTTTCCTTCCTCAAGAAAAAAAAAAAAAAAAAAAAGCCTACTTCCACTTGTATGTACTTTGAACTGAAAGACCCAATGGTTTATTTTTCTACTGACTCTCAGAAATGCATCATGGGTGTGAATAAATCTGAGCTCTGATCTGACCTTTATCTTTACAATATAACATGAGCACAATAATAATTTACAGGGCTCAGTCCTAAGTGTGACATTTCAATGAGCCAGGTAAATATCATTACCTGCAGCCAGCATCCCGCCAGGATTCAGACTGTGAGGCAGGTGGGTGTGGGCATTTTCCAGAGAATCATTAATTTGATGACGGGTACGACCCTGAAATCAGCAAAGGTTTCCCTCATCAGAGTTATGTTAACAAGTGACATGTGATTTTAAAAAAAATCAAAATCAAAGGCAGGGGTGGGGGTAGGAATAGGATTTCATTTAGCTGAAGAACAAGAAAATCTCCAGCCCTAGCTATGTCAGCTTGACCACTGAACAGCCCAGGGGCATGAGCAATTGCTCTGGGCTTTCTTCCCTCCAGGTGCTGGTAGAGGGGAGGTCAAGGAGGCCGGGCATGTTATGAATGGAGCAGAGTCCCCAGGGGGCTGGAGGTTAGGAGGGGAGAAACTGGGGAAGGAGAAACAAGGAAATGGCCTCATGGCCCTGACTATTTTCAAACCTCAATCAACATATAAATCATGGAAGATTTCTGACATCCAATCTCACTGTGCTCTAGGAAGGCAAAGGTGTCGAATGTCTTTCTCCTTACCTTCCCAAATTCCCTCTGCTGCTGAAGCCTGACTTTCCTAGACAATGTATCTTGTCACCTGATTCAGTAGGTCACTCAGGTATGTTTGCCACCTTTCCCTCCTCTGAAAATTGAAACCTCTTGACTTGTAAGACACCAGTAGGCAGCCCTCAGCGTGGCTGAGACTCATCAGATTCTTTTTTGAACAGAAAGGAAATGTGGAAACCATTGAGCTAGCTGAGAATATTTCACAATATATAATACATATATTTCTTTCTATGTTTGCCTATTTTTGTCGGATCACCAGGGGCACATAGTCACTCCCACTCTTCCCATTTCTTGAGAGTTTATCCTGTCTGCCTCGTAGAATGAGGCAGGCTGGGACCTGGGACCTGGGACCCTTTGCTTCAGTGCTTACATCTGGACAAATATCTCCTCAAGCAACAAAATATAGAGAAATAATAAGGGACTAAAAATAGCTGTGGGTATGCCCTGTTGGGGCAAATTATGGACAAGATACAAAAAGAACAAACACCCAACAGCCACTTCTGAAAAGCTAGGAGCAAAAGTGGGTCACTGCACCAGTACCTCGCACACTGCACCACCAAGGGGGTGGGCAGACCACCTAAGCCACCCCTTCAGCCCAATCCCAGGGCCCACCTCTGCCCTCATCCCATATAAAGAACCAGCTTGCCCTCAATCAGGGAGCAAGCAAAGAAACCTCTTATTTTTGCTCCCAACTGCTTTGGCAGGAGCCCAGTAAAGCTTTGCCTGAATTTCTTGTTTGGCCTCTTATCAATTTCTATTGATTAAGGAAGGCCAAGAATTCTGGTCAGTAATAGTTATTCCTGGACCACATCAAAATGACGTACATATATGGCTGATTCATTTTGCCGTACACCTGAAACTAACACAATGTTAGTCACCTATACGCCAACAGAATTTATCTAAAGAAAAAATAGAAGGAAAAGAAAAGATGTATAGAAGGCAAATTCCCCCAAAATAAAAACTGTATTAAAAAACAATGCTAGGAGTTCCTGTCGTGGCTCAGCAGTTAACGAACCTGACTAGCATCCATGAGGACATGGGTTCGATCCCTGGCCTGGCTCAGTGGGTTAAGGATCTGTCATTGCCGTGAGCTATGTAGGTGGCAGACATGGCTCAGATCCCAAGTTGCTGTGGCTGTGGCTATAGCTCAGATTGGACCCCTGGCCTGGGAACCTCCATATGCCTCGGGTGCGGCCATAAAAAAGACAAAAAGACAAAAAAAAAGAGCTAAACAACAACCCACAATATGTTCTGATGGAATTCGGTGCTTTAGTAGGGAAATGGCTCTGCTGGAGACTAAAGCTGTCTTCAGGTCGCAAAGAAACCCCCTGGGTTTAGAGGTTTTCTCCTCTGAGCTGTCTCTGCCCTCATTACAATTTCAATATCATGCTTTGGTAGGTTTCAGCAATATCTTGACAAAGTTCTCCTTTGTGTGGAAGAAAAAGTTTGGGTTTTGTGTAATACATCCATACACTTGTCTTGCCTATAACCAACAGATTAAATACACACATATCGCTTGCCGAGAGTTCCAGCTGTTTAGATTTCCACCCAAACATGTGAATAAAAACCGCAGGCAAAACAAGTACTGTCTCTCATACCTTTTATGGATTAACAAATAGCCCTTACCC
The DNA here is from genome assembly GCF_016906955.1 of Phacochoerus africanus. Lineage (NCBI taxonomy): Eukaryota > Metazoa > Chordata > Mammalia > Artiodactyla > Suidae > Phacochoerus > Phacochoerus africanus. The sequence continues at coordinate 39,250,986 of NC_062544.1, read as the reverse complement.
TGCTGATGCCCGTTCTTAATTGGACTATGCTGTGAGGAGCAATTAAGCCTAAATGGCCACTTGCTGAGAGCTGGTGAAAGAAATGCTGCAGCTTGAGGCGTTGGCATTCTCCAAATAGAGCACATATGCTTGGCTTTGGTGCCCATAAAGAAAGGAGATTCACTTATTTTTCACAGTTTTAAAAGTGAAAAAGGGCTATTGTTGCAGGTACTTGCTGGAAATTATTCAAGGAAAATTTTTGGACATAAAATAATTTTTGCAACTGTTGTGCAAATAAGAGATGCAGAGATGAAAGACCTTTGTTTCTTCGTGAAAGAAGGCAGCAACTGTGCGAGAGAGAGTTCCCTCACCTACCTCTTACTCCATGGCGTGTCTCCACTGCATGTGAAAAGGACAGATCAGAAGCAGCAAAAGGAAGCAGACAGTAAGTCAATCCCCTGGGCAGAAACAGACCCTCACCTGAGTAGCAGGGAACCGGAAAAGAGAAGTTTTATTAAAGAACACACTCAGAGGCATTATTTCTCAGTGTGTGTTTTTGCCCTTGAAAATGGAGGCGAGCGGGAATAATGAGGTTAAAGTAGGACTGACCTGCCCCATTTAGCACAGAAAGTTCATTTCAAGCATCCCCCAAGACATTCTTCCACCTTGCAGACACCTGTATTGTTGGCCTCGGTTACTGATATTTGTTTCGTTCTATTTTAGGACAGAGGAGATAAGCTGGACTTTTCTCCTGAGCCAAGTCAAGATTCACTGAAAAGGCTGTGTTATTGTTGCTTTTCTTGTAGGAAAGAGAAAATCCACTGCTTTTGTAAACATATTCACCATTGCTGAAAAATAAACTTCAAGTGAGCAAGAAAAAGACACAAAGAGGGGGGAAAAAAATCATTTCAAATTCCACTACCTGGAAATACCCATCATTTTTCATTCTGTGAACAACATTCCAAACATCTCTGTATGTACCTATAGAGAAAGAAGACAGAGGCAGGACTCTACAGAACCAAGATCACAGTATAACCTACATATTTTTGTGTTCAGTGTTTTACTTCACTTTTAACAACAAAAAAACCTGAAGTGATTTTGAACAAATTACTGAACTTCAGAAAAGCTTTTCTCTCCAACAAATTATTTTAATATTTAAAACATGTCTCTTTGTTATTGAAGGGTGGGGGATGATCTGTGCATTTAAGTGTTGAAAGGAAAAATTTACCCTCTTAGGTTCAAATGTTAGGGGGCCTGCAACAGCCGGCAGATTAACAGGAGAGAAGCTGGGGTTTATTTACACACACACACACACACACACACACACACACATACACACACACACACACACACACACACTGGGAGCTCTCAGGAATGAGTGACCAAGCACTGAAAAGCCAGAGGTAGGGTTGGATATCAACTGGAAAGTATGAAAGTCTATAGGGCTTTTTGATGCTAATTTGCAGCTGGTGCTAAGAGTCTGTCTTCTCCTGAATAGGAAACTCCCTCCAAAAGGGATCGATAGTAGCTATATTTTCATGAGGTTCTGCTTCAGTTTAGGTAATGTTTCTTCTTACAGCTGTTCAAATATTTAAAGTAATTTTCTTGTCACTTTGGAGGGCTTTTAATACCTTCATAGGATTTTTAGATGCATCCCTGTCCTTTGCCCACCAGACACCAGTAGAAACACCCTCCTCCCACAGTGAGACAACCAAAAATATTTCCATAGAGCCAGATGCCACTGGGAAGGTGGGTCAAATTCACTTCTAGATGAGAACAACTACTCCAAGGTTCAAAAAAAAAAATAGAATTAAGGGGGGAAAACACTAATAGATTGAAATTATAATTTGTAACCATACTATTCAATTCTGAACAATATCTATTTACCTCTTGCCATTAAAGATGGAAAAAATTGACACTTTTGATCCCTCCCACATTTCCTCCTTCCATCTCTCAACCTTGGTTAACCATTATTTTTATGTCTTCAAAGTTTAAAACACTTATTCTGTAACTATAATTCTGACAAACAGGAGCCTATTAAAATCAACACACATTTTCCCAATGCCCTTTACCACAGCTCTCTTTTCATTCCTGAATCTATGAAGATCAATAAGACTTCTCCAGAATTGGAGCTAAAACTCCAAATTGTACATAGATAGGAAGTATCCCCACATTCTAGAGAGAAGTACCAAGGAACCCCAGATATACCCCCAGAACTCTGAAGAGTCATGGCAGTTTTGACCCTGCTGTCATCTCCCCTCCAGCCTACATAGGCAGAAGACAAGAACTCAAGGAAGATTGTTGGGATCAGCTAGGAGGAATTTCCTCCACTTCACTCCCCTGCAAGCCAAATGAGGGACCAGTGTAAGAATCACTAGTAGAGATTTGTGGTGCCTGAAAAAAATCTGAGACAAGTCTTTCAATCCTATTTGGGCATCTGAACACCTGCTGATCTTCCATTCTGTGCCTAACTGAGGTCAGCAAAAAGAGATCTGGAGCAAGGAAGTACTAGGCTTCAAGTCCTCTTCAAGGAGATTAAACTCAAAGAATTACCAAGCCCTTATCATTGCCCCACCTGTCTCATTATAATGCCCCTTCCCCCACCTTGAGCAACCAGGCCTGTTCTTTCATACTCTCTACTAGGAGAGCTGTGGCCATGCCTCACCTGGTCTCTATGGAGGCAGTAAGAACATGCACAGACACAACATCAAGGGACTCTCTGGGGAACTTCCCTATAGCCTGTCCCACTAGCAAATAAGGTATCCTGCCTGAGACCAATAAGAAGATCAAATATGCCTCATACAGAGACCAATCAACATTCAGCCCTTACACATGGAGCGGGAAGGAAAGAATCAATGTGCCATGGTGGAAGAAGTCAGGCCCCCACTCAGCACCACAGCATAAGGATATACAGAAAAAACAATTGTAAAGCAGGACCAGTCCCTACTCGAGGGGCAGCCTGCTCTCTCATCTGAGAGTGTACTTTCTCGTTAATAAATCTGCTGTAACATGCCCACAGTTTCAATTCTTTGCTGCAGCTGGCAGGGACCAAGGAAACAAAGGAACCCTAACAAAAGCAAGGCAGAGGGTGCAGTGAAGAGACCTCTACTCCAGATATTTAGTGGCAAGAGGCATGAGTTTCCTGGGGGTCAGGTGCCCACCAGGTAGCTAGGTTGAGCTATCTCAGCAGTACCGAGTCTAAAAGGACACAGCCTGCCAGACAAAAGGATTCCTGCAGTTGGATGCTATGGAGTAGACCACCAGAGGCAGGAGCTCAGCTGGAGTCAGAGAGGTCTTGACAGACAGAGCACCAACCACTTGTCTGCGAGGGAAGAGTTTTTTGAAGGACCCCCAAGAACTGACACATCCTTTGGAGAACACTAGCGTTTGGCCCTCTCTCACACAGACTAACCAGAGGCAATTCCAACCTAAAAGATACCCCAAGGCACCGCCTATGTGATGTTTACCTCTTTTTCTCCATCTCTCCTCACCACAACACAACGGAGGAGAAAAGGACTCAGAAGAAAGAACATAAGGAAGGGAGATGAGAGAAGGAAGAAGGATCTCTGTGTAGGGGAGGAAAAATCATTTTCCATTTCCCCTCTTAGGTTCAATGGCTGGAGCCCAAAATAAAACTTATACCAGACAGATTAAGAAGGGAAAAAAAAAAATTTTAATAAGTACTGTGCACAGATGCTCACAAAGTGGCTCAAGGAAGTGGCCAAAGGATTAAGGTTTATACACCATTTTCAGCTAAACAAAGGAAAAGGGATTTGAGCCTCTGGGATAGGGAGGCGTGGTTATAGGATATATGATAAATAAGGGTTATCTTGTTATGCAGATAAGGTTCTCTCAGGTGATAAAAAGTTGTCTCTGGGAGTAGATCTCTTCCTGTACACAGACATCCTTACAAATGGAAATTTCCTTTAAAAATGTAAATTTCTTCTACAAAAGGAAAAATTCATGCTCTATTTTTAGGGAGTTGGAGGGAGGTAAAGTGCTTTTCCTACATCTGTTGGTTCTCAGTTGGCGGTTAGCTCAAAATAATTCATATGCCAAAGAGGCAAATTTTGGTGCCCTTCATCTGCCTTGAGTGCCCAGCCTTGGAGTGGAAAGAAAATGAGAGTTAAACTGATTATGGGATAGAAGAAGTCTTTTTGGATTTTGAATACTTGAAATCATGAGAAAAGTGATGGGATCAGACCAAGATATTGTTAAAAGAGCAAGAAAGGAAGCTTTGACTAGGACTGCTTAAAGACTTTGGAGAATATGAGGAAAGATTTTGTACTTGGATATTTCAAATTCAACCTGTCCAATAAACTTTTATTCTGAATCATCTCCCGATCCATTGGATTTATTTTTTTCCGAGGACTCCTATCTACTGTATTGCCTCAGTACTTGCATTATTGAGATGATCAGTTGCCTTTAGACTTGAACTTGCATGGGTAATAAATTATTTAGTAACACTTTGTTGGCACTCCTTCACCATCTTTTGGCGTTGAATCCTGCTATGAAGAAATGTGAAGTTAGGCAGACTTTCCCCTTCTTTGTGACTTAATTTCTTGTCTTCACACCCATATAAATCTTCCTTTATCTCATATTCAGTAACATTTTAAGGATATGGCTGGGTGTTGGTCGTATTGTGCCAATCTTTACTGGATCGTGCTTCAATGTGCTGATTCAGGTTTTTACTGGAGAAAACTTTTTTTTAAATTATTGAAATCATTTCTGTTCCATCTGTTCTGTTCTCTTTCTCAGAAATGTCAATTAGTGTATGTTGGATAGCCTTTGTTTTTCTTCCATATCCAGTCCCTTGTCTGTAATCTTTTTTATGTCTTTGTTCTTTTCCATTTCACTGCGGGTGTTGTTGTCAAACCTGCTGCTACGTATATTACTATGTTTTCAGTGACATTTACTCTTTCTATGTTGTTTTCCACTTCCATTTCTTTAGTTCATTTCACATCTTTTCCTACTGCCTTTTAGTTTTTCTTTGAACTTTTCTATTGCTTTTTTGAAATCTTTTTCTCTAACTGTAATTTTTGTTATCGGAAATATTTTTGAGAGCCTAGAAACAATTTTTCTGTACACTTTCTCCAATTCTATAGACAATTTCTTCGCTTTGCCTTTTTTTTTTTTTCATTTTTTTGGGCCACACCTGCTGCATGTGGAAGTTCTCAGGCTATCAAATCGGAGCTGTAGCTGCCAGCCTACACCACAGCAACACCAGAGCTGAGCCTCATCTGCAACCTACACCACAGCTCATGGCATCACCAAATCCTTTGACCCACTGAGTGAGGCCAGGGATCAAATCCACATCCTCATGGATACTAGTCAGATTCTTAACCTGCTAAGCCACAAGGGGAACTCCTATAGACAATTTCTTTGTGGTATCTGTTTCACACCAACTTTTAAAAAATGTTTCTTTGTCCAACTTCATTATCATTATTATAATATTATTATTTTTTGTCTTTTTAGGGCTGCACCAGTGGCATATGGAAGTTCCCAGGCTAGGGGTCGAACCAGAGCTGCAGCTACTGGCCTATACCACAGCTACAGCAACACAGGATCCGAGCCACATCCAAGCCACCACAGTTCATGACAACGTGGGATTTTTAACCCACTGAGCAAAGCCAGGGATTGAACCCCCATCCTCATGGATACTAGTTGGGTTCATTAACCAAGGAGCCACAACAGGAATTATTATTATTACTATTATTATTATTGTTATTATTATTACTACTGTTTTGGCAGAGTCTATCCATAGGGCTCCTTTCTGATTATCTTTGAACCTTTGAATGGCTCACTGGGTTTTGTGATTTTTTAAAAAATCATATATGATTTGGCTGAAAAACTTGGTATGAGTCACACACAGTCTTTATTTCCCATGTCTTGGGGCAGTCTCCCCTCAGGTTTAGGCTGACGGGAACTTCTGTGGGTGCTGCCCTCTTCTTCACCTCACCTTTGGGATCTTCCCTCAACCTGGAGACTAGAGCATTTGTTGAGGGTTTTTAAAGAGACTGCTGAGGACTCTGGTTGCATACCCTCAAAGCCAAGGTACATAACACAGAAGAACGAAGGCAGGGAAAACAAAGACTTTAGCCCGTGAGTTTTAGGGTTCCCTCCCCATCCCTAATATATCTCAGCAACATATAAAATTATCTTCACCTAATATTTTAACTCTTTTTTCAAGAATAAAAAAAAAGTGTGAAATCAAAGAATTACACTGAGAAAGTTTTAGGAGTGGACATCACTCTCTGTCTGCCCACAGCACTGCCTGGCTGCAGGGTCTGAGATGGGAGGAGTGAAGGCAGTATCCCTGTGTCAGGCTGAGAAGAGAACTGCACCCGAGCCCTCTGCAGACTGCACTGTTGTTTAATATTAACTATCATAGTTCCCAGCATTCCCTCTCCACTGACCTCTGACTTTCTCTCACTTTTAAGAAACTGGCTAGGTGGAATTTTTCTGTAGCAAGCTTGTATTACCTAGAAGTACACTTTGGAAAGGCTGGGGGATTATGAAAGAGGAAGGGCTATATGCCAAGCTTCCCATGGTCAGTTTTCCATTTCATCAATGCATCAGAATTGTAAGGGTTGGGGTGGTTATTAGAACTTTCTGTCTGGAAATGAAACATTTAACTTAATGGCACATCTCATCTAACAATCAAAAATTCATAGAAGGCAAAGTGAAAGAGACTAAAACTACTGAACGAAACCTTTCAATTTACAAATAATCAGAGCAAAGGTTAGTACCCAAACTAACTGATCCCCATACTAGTGTTCTCTCGCTACATCAGATGTTTCTCCCTCCCAAAGAAAAACATGAAAAATAAATAAAGGCAACAAGGGACCTTCTTATTAAATGATGGGGAAAAAAACAAAGAGAGACGCCCCCACACAGTTCTTAGTAAAGGAAAGTTCACACCACTCCAACTTGCTTCACTCCGGTATCAGAGTCATTTTGTTTTTGTTCTTTGATTAGAGATTGGTGGATTAGAGGTGTGATTTTTGGAGGTCCCATTGTGGTACAGAGGAAATGGACCTAAATAGTATCCATGAGGACACAGGTTCAATCCCTGGCCTTGCTCAGTGGGTCGGGGACCTGGCTTTGCTGTGAGCTGTGGTGTAGGTTGTAGACATGTCTCGGATCCCACGTTGCTGTGGTTGTGGCAAGGGCTGGCAGCTGCAGCTCTGATTTGACCCCTAGCCTGAAAACTTCCAAATGGTGAGGGTTTGGCCTTAAAAAGCAAAAAAAAAAAAAAAAACTAATTTTTTTTTCCCCCTCCAAAATTGCACACTTTCCTCCACCAAATTCTCTCCATGAACCTAGATGAAGAAGCCTAGATGTGCTGTTAAACCCCCAGGTCCAATGTGGAATGCTGGAGATACATGTCTCCTGCTCAAACACCAAGCTGCTTGAGATTCCTCCAGCGGCTGGATCAGGAGGCAATCATTACGAGTAGAATCTAGAAGAGCTTAATTGGATCCTCCCGGAGGATAGGGTGTAGGGCAGACGCGGGGTTTGGGGGCAAGAACTAGGAATGAAAGGATTTCAGTGGGAATGATTCCCCGAGAGAGAAGAAAGAATCCAGGCTTATAGAAGTCTCATGGTGAGTCCTTCTACTCCTACTGTTTTTTTCCTTTTTTCCTCTTTTTCCCCTTGATCCTTCTCTTTCTCCTTGCAGGAGGTATGGCAGTAGATTCTTGCAGAGGTTTCTCTTCCTGTTAAAAAGTACAGAATAGCAAAGTCTTGCTCCTGGAGTCATTCAAAAGAACTCATTCAAAAAAACTAACATAAAACATACACAATGATTTGATCAGAGTTGTGTATTGCAGCAGTATTTAAAGTTACAAAACATTATAATATGATTAAAATCTTATTAGTGAGGAAATAATTATGAATTGAGACAGCACAAGATACAACAAAGGTCTGTTGTCAAATAAGATTCACACATAAGAGATATTACCCAGTATCAAGCTTACTAGTAATTTCAAAGACGCAGGTAATGAAAAGACACAGATACAACAGGGAGAGGTTCACAACCACTCATGCAATTCCCTGGGTCTTTCTCTTCCTGTATCAGAGGTGCTCTGGCCGAAAATAATAGATGAGTTCTCCAAGAAAGGTACACAGCCACCTTGTTTACCCAGAAGGAGCTACTTAGTTGAGGAAACATCTGAAACATCTCCATTTTATACTCAGATATTTACATAGTTTACATGACATTTTCCAGAGAGCCATGCCCCATAAATCTGCAGATTCCAGGTTTGTTTACCTAAGAAATCTTAGACACTAAAGTTCTGCTAAAAGCATTCCATGGATAAGGACTCTTCTGTCAACAAATCATTTAGTTTGTTGGGAGGTCTATCATTAGTAAGTTAGACTGTAAATTAGTATTTACAAGATTAGACGAGTATGCTTGTCGTCTTTCTTACCTAGGAGCATACTCCCTCACCCCAGTAAAGGGAGATAACGGATCATGGATCTACTTTTTCCAAAACACATTATGCTATATCCAGGTACTTTTATGAAATAAAAGGTAATATTGAGAGAAGATACTACTTTTGACATATTGATCAATGATAAAAGCCTAAACTACAATATGTGCCTTAACATCTCAACTATGTAAAAATATTATAGAAAAGCTTTTCTTTTTTTTTTTTTTTTTCACTTTTTAGGGCCAAACATGTGGCACATGGAAGTTCCTTTCTTGCAGCTATTATCTCTGAGATATATCAGTGTTCTCGGTTATGTTTTTTTTTTTTTAATACTGCAACACCTATTACCAATTTCTTAAACTGCATTTTCTCCTTTAAAATAGCTGGTAGTGTTGCTATAAACTTCCTTCTTAGAACAGTGTTTGCTGTGTCCCATAGGTTTTGGGTTATTCTGCTTTTTTTTTTTTTTTTTGGCTTTGCTTTTTAGGCCTGCACCCAAGGCATATAGAGGTTCCCAGGCCAAGGGTCGAATCAGAGCTTCAGCTGCCAGCCTATGCCACAGCCACGGCAACAGGGAACCTGAGCCTTGTCTGAAACCTACACCAGACCTCACGGCAACGCCAGATCCTTAACGCCCTGAGCAAGGCCAGGGATCAAACCTTTGTCTTCATGGATACTGGTCACCTTCGTTTCCACTGAACCACAACCTGGATGATTATTTTGTTCTATATATTTTCAGTATTTTCCACAAGAACTTTGTATTACTGTTATCATTTTAATTAAATTAAAGCATACTGGAAAATCTAAGCAGCATACTGGACAAAGCATAGAATTTGAAAGTAAACTTATCTGAATTGAACCTCTGGTTTGACTACTCACTGTTACGAGATCTGGGGAAAATTAGCCTATTTCTTCCACTGTAAAGTGAGAAACATAATACTCTCCTCTCAGGGTTGTCGTGAATCATAAGTAGATACATCACCACAAATGTCACGCACCTCCTTAAACAGGCTCTGCCTTCTTACCTCCCATGAAGGACCAACCATTTACTTGTCCTGGGAAAGCCTCCTCCTTGGCTACTGCTACACAGTTGAGCCAACCAGCCACATGCCCAGAGTTGCACAGTTTTCCTGCATTTCTAGATTTGAATGAAACGCAACACCCCAAGACCTGGGAATGGTGCATTCCAGCACCTACTGAAGTGTGAGGAAATTATCTCTCGAAATTATCTCTCGATTAGACAGACTTTAACCAGTGGAAAAACATAGAAAGGAGAGATATGGGAAAATAAATTGCCCCACCTTCTACTCTTCAACCAACTGCTCTAAGGCATGATTTCTCTAGATAGTTTTTCCAGAAAAGCCCCACATAGTTTTGCAGATACACCTGCTAAGTAGCCTGCCCTACCTCTCCATGTGCCTTGCAACACATTCATCAGTGCAGTCACTTTTGCATTTTTTCATATCTTCTCAGGCATGACTTTATTTTTCACTACTTTTGCAGCTCTGGGTTTGTACCCCCAAATAAATTATCAGTGCTTTATTCTTTGCCTCAAGCTCTGCTCTGCTTTCTGGGAAAACTACATCTAAGACAGTAGATAATTATTTCTATAAAGCACCAGCATATAATAAGTCTTCAAAAATAGCATGTGTAGGAGTTCCCGTGGTGGCGCAGTGGTTAATGAATCCGACTAGGAACCATGAGGTTGCGGGTTCGGTCCCTGGCCTTGCTCAGTGGGTTAACGATCCGGCATTGCTGTGAGCTGTGGTGTGGGTCGCAGACGCAGCTCGGATCTGATGTTGCTGTGGCTCTGGCGTAGGCCCACTGGCTACGGCTCCGATTCCACCCCTAGCCTGGGAACCTCCATATGCCGCAGGAGCGGCTCAAGAAAAGGCAAAAAGACAAAAAAAAAATAGCATGTGTATATGGAGTTCTTTGGTGGCCTAGTGGTTAAGGATCCAGCGTTGTCACTGCTGTGGCTCAGATGACTGCTATGGAGAGGGTTAGATGCCAGGCCCAGGAATTTCTGCATGTTGCAGACATGGCACACACACAAAAAAAGGATGTGTATGTATAAACCTATTAAGGCATGTGCGTGTGTGACATATGAGCGCACATGCAGTAGATAACACATAAGCTACTCTTGTTGCATCTTTTTAGGTCTTTATAAATGCTATCATATAATAAATTTTAAATAAATAAACTTCCTTGTTCCCTTCTGACTTTCTACCCCATTTCTTCCTATAAACAAACTAGAAACCCAACATATTCATTTTAACCAATGGTGAGATCACCTTCATACTGTGAATTATTATTAAAAAGGTGTAAATCACATGCCTAGCATGTGAATCAGGATAGTATCATGGTTAAAAGCATAAACTTTAACATCAAACATACATAGATTGTAATTCTAATTCTACATGATTTGAGCAAAATTAGCCTTTCCTAGGGAGTCTCTCCTCATCTGAAAGCTGATGAAATAAATATCTTCCTGCATGTTTGAATTTAATAATAAATGTAAAGTTCTTAGCACAGAATCTGCATATAAATCAAATTTTTATTATCATTATTACTATTAAAAATGACATTTATAACACACATTCCAAGTTAAGCCATGGTAACATTTAAAAATGTGTTAATTAAATACTATGGAAAACAGGAGTTCCCGTCGTGGCGCAGTGGTTAACGAATCTGACTAGGAACCATGAGGTTGCGGGTTCGGTCCCTGCCCTTGCTCAGTGGGTTAAGGATCTGACGTTGCTGTGAGCTGTGGTGTAGGTTGCAGACGCGGCTCGGATCCCGCGTTGCTGTGGCTCTGGTGTAGGCCGGTGGCTACAGCTCCGATTTGACCCCTAGCCTGGGAACCTCCCTATGCCACGGGAGCGGCCCAAAGAAATAGCAAAAAGACAATAAATAAATAAATACATACATACATACATAAATACTATGGAAAACAGTATGGAGGTTCCTCAGAAAACTAAATATAGAACTACCATATTATCCAGCAACCACACTCATAGGCATCTATCTGGACAAAACTATAATTCAAACAGACACATGCACCCCTATTTCACTGAAGCAATATTCACAATAGCTAAGACATGGAAACAACTTAAATATATGTATTGACAGACGAATGGATTAAGAAGATGTGGTACATATATAAAATGGAATACTAGTCAACCATTAAAAAATAACAAAATAATGCCATTTGCAGCAACATGGATACAACTAGAACTTGTCATACCAAGTAAAGTAAGTCAGAAGAAGAAGGACAAATACCATATAATATATCTTATGTGTGTAATCTAAAATACGGCAGAAATGAACCTATCTACAAAACAGGAACAGACTCACAGACATGGAGAATAGACTTGTGGTTGCCAAGGGGGAGGGGGAGGGGGGAGGGAGTGGGATGGACTGGGAGTTTGGGGTTAGTAGATGCAAACTATTATATTTAAAATGGATAAGGGAATTCCTGTGTGACCCAGTGGTAACAAACCCAGCTAGTATCCATGAGGATGTGGGTTCGAGCCCTGGCCTTGCTCAGTAGGTTAAGGATCCAGCATTTCCAGGAGCTATGGTATAGGTCGCAGACTTGGCTTGGATCTAGCTTTCCTGTGGCTATGGTGCAGGCCAGCAGCTACAGCACTGATTCGACCCCTAGCCTGGGAACTTCCATATGCCATAGGTGCGGCCCTAAAAAGACAATAAACAAATAAATAAATAAAATGGATAAAAAATGAGATCCTACTGTATAGCACAGGGAACTATATCCAATCTCCTGAAATAGACCATGATGGAAAATAACATTTTTAAAAAAGAATGTACATATATGTATAACTGAGTCACTTTGCTGTACAGCAAAAATTAGCACAACAAAAGAATCTGAGAGAGAATGTACATGTGTATATATGTATGACTGGGTCACTTTGTTGTACAGCAGGAAGTATCACAACCTTGTAAATTAACTATACTTTAATGAAACTTACAAAAGAAAAAAGAAAAAGAAACTGGCACAACACTGTAAATCAACTATAATTTTAAAAATGTGTTAATGAAGAGTAGGATTAGGATGTAAGTATAAAGTCATTCATGGGTTTATTATGTTCTAATGCTTGCTTATAGTCCAGGGAGGATCCAAAGTCCTGAGGCACATGTCAGAACTGTCATTAATCAGATGAGTGAAATGCTGACACATCACCAACATAGAAAAATGGGGAGAAGCAGAGCAGCAAGGGGAGGCTGGACGAGGCAGCCTGGGGCCTAAAGAAATCGACCCAGAAATATCTGTTATCCTCTGAGAAGAACTGTGGAGGCTGGTAGAGGGAGCAGAATCTATCATTCTCCCTTGAGGCCTCATGGCCCTAGCCAAAGAGGATTGGGATTCCAGGCCTGGTTTATGCAGGACAGTGTCAGATAGGAAAACTCAAGACAGCAGCCCACTCTTTATGGGAAGCCACCCTTCCAGAGTTCAGTGGTGCTCCATAATATCCCTCCAGACTACCAGCCAGCCTGTCTCAAGCAGCACATCTAGTCATAGATCTCAGCGGCCTGGGCTGCTAAGATATCTCCCCGACTTGTCTGGATTAATTCAGGATAGGTCTGAGCTTGGAGAGGGAGAGCACGTAATGACTCAGGTATGAGAACTGAGAACCACAGGGCGATAAATCGACTTATGTCAGGAGAGAAAAACCAGAGCACTTACTAAAGAGGGTGAAGAAGGTAAGAGGCCACAGCATACCCATGACCAACTCACCCTAGGAAGCCTTTTATCCCTCCTGTCATGAATAAAATCAGAGCAAATCTAAGCAACACACTCTGGGCTCAGCCTTCAGTGATACTGGGTCCTCATCCACACTAGTGCCAACTTTCTACAGGAACATTTTAAACCCAAATCTTCACTGGATTCCTATCCAAAATAAATCTTAGAGGCAACTGTGGCCTAGACTTCCTCCCCCACTCCACCTCTGTCTTTTTTTTTTTTTTTAACAAAGATTCTCTGGGATTCCTTTATCTTTTTTATGCAGAAGCAGTATGCTGTAGAACAGAACTTCAGCCTCTCCTCCACTCCCAACAAATACTTCAAAACTCAATATCATTTGCATCTTTTCACATCAGGATATCATCCATCTCATGGCTTAACATGATGAGATGATGCTGGAGGACATTATTATTTCATGTTTCTATTCTGAGAAAGATGTCTCTCTTCAACTTAACTACTAGCTGACAAAAATAATGTTGAACATCTGCAAGAGATAAAACAACTTGAATCCAATTTCCTTTCACATAGATTAAGAGCCCCATTCTCCTGTCACTTATGTAGCATATAACTCAATTTTTTGCAATATTTAAATGAGAGGCTAGTTTTTCAGGTCTGTCATGTGGATGACATAAATTTTTTATTTTGTCCCTTCCACTGATATAGTGGATATATGAGACCCTGTCATAATGTGGCAGCTCAGAAAAGAAAAGAGGAATCACTAACTGAAAGACAGCAAGACCGATATAGGAGAGAGGCTGCAGGAAAATATCCTTTTTTAAGAATATAACTAAGTAAATCACACAATGAGTTATATCCCATAAGGACATGCAACTTTCAAATTGAACCTGACTTATCTGTATGGGTCAATGAGTAAATAGCTTGTGACTAATAATTAATTTGACAGTCCAGTTGCATAAACAGAGACATAAAAACTGTGACTGAAATAAAAAGTGATTTGATTCATTCAAAAACTATAAAGTCCAGTGGTCACTGGCTTCAGGTAATGATTGATCAAGGATTTATTCAGTCATTGGGATCTATTCATGTCTTTCAGCCCTATCTCCTTGGAGTTGTTTTCATTCTCAGGCAGACTCTCAAATGGGAAAAAGTTGGCTACAATAGCTCCAGTCTTCTGCTACAAGTCTATTCAGGAGAATCAACTTGTTGGGCAATTTTACAAGTTAAATTACATAAAATACTTTAAAGCAAAGGAATCTAATTTAGGGAATTGGTTACATGGGTGATGGAAGAATTAACAACCAGAAAGGAAGCAATGACTACATTTGAAATACCTCTTGGAACAGATAAGACAAAGGGAGAGAATGGTACCCAGGAGCACAGGTCAACTGGAGGAATCTAGAATCAGGACAAGTCTGTCAAAGAGAAACTAGTGTCATGGTAAATAGCCACTGATGGAGATATTGACCAAGAGAGAAGAGAAAGATGAAATTACCCTGGCTGGAGTTCCCATCATGGTGCAGTAGAAACAAATCCAACCAGGAACCATGAGGTTGTGGGTTTGATCCCTGGCCTTGCTCAGTGGGTTAAGGATCCAGCGTTGCCCTGAGCTGTGGTGTAGTTTGCAGATGAGGCTCGGATCTGGCATTGCTATGGCTCTGGTGCAGGCCGGCAGTAACAGCTCTGATTAGACCCCTAGCCTGGGAACTTCCATGTGCTGTGGGTGTGGCCCTAAAAGGACAAAAGACAAAAAGAAAAAGAAAAAGAAATTACCCTGGTCTCTTCTACCAACTCTCCAGTAGGCAAGCCTAGCGAGAAGCCAGTCGGCAGGCAAGGTGGCCTGGGTTATGTAGTTGCCTAATACAGAACAGGAGAAGAGTGGGGGAATATATCCAAGGGCAAGCAGACAAATGACCAGCAGAGGATGTCAGCATAAAATAGTCTCATTTCTCTGTAATAATTACCTTCAATCATAACCTGTTTAATCTCCCTTCCTTAATCAATAAAGGATAATTTAACAACATCTTCAGCAGATTCCCTAATTTACTGATCAGTTTCAGTTTTTAAACCTTTGTCCAGTACCCAAGCAGCATGAGTTGTTGCACTTCTGGAGCTGGAGGTTAATCTTGACCAGTAAATCCTCAAGACTATGGGAAGTTTTCCATCATCATACTTGGGGGTAAATAGGCAAGAGAAATCTCCAATTTTGATGGATACTTCACTGGAGCTAAAGGGAAATCCTGGTTTCCATGCAACCAAAGTTGAGGGAGAACTTTCAAAAAGTGGGGGGGTGAGGTCAGTTACAGCCTGGAAAACTCTAAGCCAGTGAATAATCAGGACCAAGAGAAGGGTAGCTCTTCATTTAAATACTCTTGGGGATGGAACAGGGGACCTTCGATAAGTATATATGTATATAAAATGAGGATTATCAGTTGGAATCAGCCAGGGCACAAGTCTAAGGAAATAGCACACATGATCTAAAGATTGATTATATACAAGGAGCTGAGAAAATTACATTCAAGGAACTGAAAAAATAAGGTACTGAGGATAATGGAAAGCAGGATTCTTACTATCTTCAACTATGTAAAAAGGGGAAAGACAGAATTAAACAATTTAATGTCAGGCTGTGATTGGAGGTATCTGTATAAACTAATGGTTTTAATATACAATGGACAGAAAAATATAGAAATTACTATAGATGTGTGTGGGTGAATGTAGATACATGCATTTCTACTTCTCCATTCAACATCCTCACAGCAATAAGCACACCTAGCCCCCCAATCTTGGTTTTTAAATACCATTTTCTACTAAAAGTGACTAAGCATCCTCGAAGAAATGGCTGATAATAGAGGTGGAACAAGGAAAGTGCAAATAACCTGTGGATTATCTTATGCCAGAACATAAGGGAGTTTTCAAAAAATGAGAGGAATATGCCAAAAGGATATAGAAGCCAAACTGAAGAGGCTCCCATTAGCCAAATCTGGAACAAATTAAGCACTAAAATAAATAATGATAGTATTGGATTATAACACATTGAATAAAATAGGAATCTACAGACCCATACAACTATAAATAAATATGTAAGTGAATAGGGTACAGAAAATAGTCTACCTAATAGTAGATTGTCAACTAATAAGTACAGAATAAACAATGGAATTAGAAAAACTGACTTGGCTGTCATCATTAGGCAGGAACTATCAATGAATGCTTAAGCTTGTGAGTGAAAAATCTGATGAGATTATTTACATAATCTCAAAGTAGTACACCACAAAACACCTACTAATTAATTTTACAGCAGAAAAATCTGGGAAATAGTATTAACCAAGTGAAAAAAGTTAACATCCCCAGAACAAATCCACCTTATGTGCATAGTCTCGCTTCTGTAGTATTCCTGGAAAAAAAATTCATTTATATTAATCTAATCCTGAGGAAGAATCAGACAAATCCAAATCTGGAGACATTCTCAAGGTAACTGGCTGAGATACCAAAACTACAAAGGCTTTGAAGGGCAAGGAAAAACTGAAGAACTGTCCCAAGTTTAAATAAACAAAGAAGAAATGACAACTAAATGCAATACATGTTTCTGGTCTGGATTCTCAACCTGAAAAGAATATTATTGTGAAAATGGGCAAAATCTTAATGAAATCTCTGAATTATATATGAGCATAAAACTAGTGTTAATTGTTTGATTTTGATGGGTACCCTGTGAGTGGATGAGGGGAAAAAAGGGAGAGTGTGTGTGTGTGTGTGTGTGTGTGTGTGTGTGTGTGTATCTGAGGAGAGAAGAGAGAATGATAAGGTAAATGTTGTAGAATGTTAACATTTGGAGAATGTGGATGGAAGAAATCCAGAAGTTACCTATTCTATTTTTGCAACCATTCATCCTTCCCCATGCTATGCTTCTTAAAGGATCCTACAGCAGGATTGCCTGGGCCCTGGCCTTGGCATTGCAGATGTTTTCATTTTATACCCACAGCCCCTCTTCCTCAGTGCCTACATGTTTTCAAAGGACTGGCCTTCCTGGTATCCAAGAGCAGGACCTAAATCTTACACAATTTGGAGAGTATGCCTTAAAGAAAAGGATTTAAAAATTCAAATTTGAAATTAGATATGAAAGCGAATATTTGTTTAGAAAAAGCTCAGGTGAAGCCACCTCTGCTGGAGGATGAAGTTCCACCACCCAGGAGTGGTCCACCTGAAGAGGCACAGGCTGAGCAAATTAGACTAGCTCTACCACAATGACCTTTAGGTAGAAATGTTTTTCTTTCCTTATTGCTTGCAACTTTCTCACTAACAGAGTGAAAACTACACAGCCTTGGGTTTGGGCCCTGAGTAAGAGAGCACCAAGGAAACCACACAGCCTACCTGATGTGTTCTAAACCAAAAAAAGCCTACCTCCAGCCATAGCAAATGGACCAGAAGTATAGCCTTATCAAAGCCATATAAAGTGCAATAAGAAGCAAGTAAGAGGCTACCACGTGGTTGAGCCTAGGTCTCCAGGGGACTATAACAGTTTTGGTTGAACACTTTAAGAATAATAAAGACCATGCATTTACCTGACCTTTTTATCTATATCTTCAAGACATCATGGGGTAGAGATGGAGGCCAGGGGGAAGGTGACCATTGCAGGATCTTTTCCACTAGCTACATAACGTCCCATAAATACCCATTCCTCACACTCACCTATGTGCTGAGATTAAGAAATGGCTCTCAGGACCCCTTCTCCTCCAACCTTCCCTATTACATAGCAGTAATAAGCAAACAGGGGTCTGTGTTCTTTTTAAGAGAGTATGGTGTTTGTACTTACTTGTGCATGAAGCAAAAAACAACTGAAAAAGTGGGGTGAGGGGGGGAATGTAACTAGATAGTCGGAATGGAAATACTGCTCCCTCTGCTAAACATTTCAGCAGGATGAAACTTTGCTTCACTTTTACAACACAACTCATCAAATAACTGAGACAGCTCCGAATATTATCCATCATGCTATGGTAGTGTCCTTGGATGCTACAAAAGAACACGTGTGGGTAGATTGCCAATTTGTTATTTTTAGTTTTTGAAAAATTTGACTATGGGGGGAAATTTCAAGAAAATCACCCAGTCCATAGCCTGTATATAGAGCACTTAAAGCACATCTATCAGTAAGAAGCACCAATTACATCCTCAGGCATTCACAGGTGACCAAAGGATATTTCCCAGTTTTCTCCCATCCATCCTTCTCACATGGGCTTATAGAAGAGCTCTTATATGTGTCAGGGAGCCTGTTAGGTGGGAGGAAACTTGTTTGTTTCCCTCTGGCAGCAGCATTTTTTGACCCTCCTCTGATTCCATCTCAAGCTCCAGATCTTACCACAGATTCCACTTCCCCAGAAGAAGTCTTTCCTGTCACCATATCAGAAGTCATGCCCATCCCAACAATCACACTCTGTAATCTTACCCTGTTGATTTCATCTATATCTCTCACCACCATGTACTGCTACTTATTATGTTTCCCCCAACTAAGTAGGAATTTTGTCCAATTTATCACTGAATTGCCAGTATCTAGCACAGGGCCA
This sequence comes from Phacochoerus africanus, assembly GCF_016906955.1. Classification (NCBI taxonomy): domain Eukaryota; kingdom Metazoa; phylum Chordata; class Mammalia; order Artiodactyla; family Suidae; genus Phacochoerus; species Phacochoerus africanus. The sequence goes on along the minus strand of NC_062544.1, from coordinate 39,232,297 downwards.
GGCACGCAGTGGGTTCTCAATACATTGTTAACTCAAAAGCTATCGGAGTTCCCGTCGTGACTCAGTGGTTAACAAATCTGACTAGGAACCATGAGGTTGCGGGTTTGATCCCTGGCCTTGCTCAGTGGGTTAAGGATACAGCGTTGCTGTGAGCTGTGGTGTAGGTCACCGAAGACACAGCTTGAATCAAGCGTTGCTGGGGCTCTGGTGTAGGCCAGTGGCTACAGCTCCGATTAAACCTCTAGCCTGGGAACCTCCATATGCATCGGGAGCAGCCCTAGAAAAGGCAAGAAGACAAAAAATAAAATAAAATAAAAGCTATAAAAAAAGTTAAAAGCAGAGAAAAACAGACTCATGAGTTGAAAGAGAACAGGTGGATACATCCTTTCTTTCAATAAGTTTCTTTTAGGAACATGGCCAAAGTACTGAGTACCTCCAAAGGGACTGAGGATTGGAGAATGAAGCCTGAAATTGTTCTCAAAATGAGAGATCACAGTTTCAAAATAAAGCAACTTATTCTTTCTCTCTCCAATTTGTTCAGCCAGCCTGAAATGTCCAGGAACATAAAAAAAAGTATGAGAGGGCCAAAAACACTTTGCTGTGGTGGCTGAGAAAGTGGCTCAATGATGATAAGGACACATGACGAGCAATCTATGGTAGAAAAGTTGAAAGGGACCTGTGCTATAGAACTTCTGTCCAACTCTAGTTGTTCAAACAAACCCCTGGCCACAAGCCATGAACTATGATGAGAGTCTGGTGGGTTGGGGATTTTTCTGATTATTCTAGATTGTTAGCCATTTACCATGGTTCATCTGTGCCCTGCGGTAGTGACAGTTACTAAGCAAGTACCTACTATGTGGCAGGCATGGTGCTAAACACTCCATCCCTAACTAGGGTTTAATTCCATTCCAGATTACCGGGGTTGTTAGATATGACACATACAATCCTTACACTAGAGTCTAAAGTGATAGAATCCTGAGACTAGAGGTTAAAACATATGCTACAATGGCTATATACTAAGTAAGCATCACTCCAACTCTCTGAGACTCAAGCACAGAGTTAGGAGACAGATTACTTCAGGCCGTGGACATACTACCCAGTAGACAAGGTGCTTCCCTAAGCTCTGGTCCCTCACGTCGGCTCCTTAATGTATATTGACCTAAGCCAGGGAAGATCAGGTAACCTGAGGTTATACTGGAAGGAAAGAGCTAGAACCTCCTCCAAAACATGATGCCTCTAAACTCATTTTAGGACTTCCCAGTCCAGGGGAAAGGAATCCAGCTCCAAAAATTCTGAACCAACTGGTGGGCAAAGCACCAAGTCAGATCAACCTCTACATGTGTACAAGCACCTGCGTCTTCTCAACTCCCTTCCTAAAATCTCATTTATTTTAGCTGTTATATGGGTCTATAATACTCAAACAACCTTTCAAATAAAGTATTCATTTTAGAGGCTCCACCGACCTAGGTTTTTTGTTTGTTTGTTTGGGGCTTTTTGGTACCATGCTTTTGGTACCAAAAGACTTAAAAATCATTGTTTGTTTGTTTCTTTGTTTTTGTCTTTTTAGGGCTGCACCTGCGGCATATGGAGGTTCCCAGGCTAGTGGCTGAATCGGAGCTGTAGCCACTGGGCCTATGCCACAGCAATGCCAGATCAGAACCGCCTCTGCGACCTATACCACAGCTCACAGCAACACCAGATCCCTAACCCACTGAGCAGGACCAGAGATCAAACCTGAGTTCTCATGGATACTAGTCAGATTCCTTTCCACTGAGCCACAATGGGAACTCCCCCATTGTTGTTTTAGAACCGAGAATCCCCGACAGAAAATTCATATAATCCATGAGATTACCTGACTGTATCTAAAATTTCACCTCTGTCTTTAAAAGACTGGGATTTGTGAATCTAGACACTGCTGGCACAGAGAGCTGTGTGCTGCTTATCCTGAGTGTATTGAGAAAGTGGACACAGTACAATCTGCTAACCTTGATATCAGTTTTAAAAGATAGCACCATCCTCTCAGGTGTGGTGCATTAAGATGCAAATTACTCTCCAGGGGCTGGAGAACCAAGCTCTGTGACCTCATCATATTCTTTCTCCTTACTTCCTTGGTTGCTGGCCCTCTAGCTAAACAAGTGAGGCATTTGTCAGTCCCCCAAAGAAAGTTAGAATGCTATGGGAACCTAGGGGTGCTTGCAAAGGTCATGCTGCACATTTTTAAGAGCTGCTACTGCTGCCAGTGTTAGAAATTACATCACAGTGCCCAGATGAGTGCAACAGCCGCCATTTTGCAAAGTCTGTCGCCATGGTTCTCCATATCAATAGTATCAATAGAGCTGCCAATGGAAATCTCTAGCTCGGGACTCAGGATCAATCATTAATGAGACAGCTTATAACTGTGAGGTACTCAAGCCAATACTAGATTTTAAATGCATTTAATCAATAACAGGAAATTTCCACCTGAAACTACAGTGATTAGGATGAGGTTAAAAAAAAAATGTTGCATAAATAAATTTTGTATACTGGTTATCTACACAGCTTAAATCCACCAGGGGATACAGACCAATGGAACAGAATAGAGAACCCAGAAATAAACCCTGACACCTGTGGTCAATTAATCTTTGACAAGGGAGGCAAGAACATCAAATGGGACAAAGAAAGTCTATTCAGCAAGCATTGCTGGGAAAACTGGACAGCTGCATGCAAAGCAATGAGACTAGAACACACCCTCACACCATGCACAAAAATAAACTCAAAATGGCTGAAAGGCTTAAATATAAGACAAGACACCATCAAACTCCTAGAAGAGAACATAGGCAAAACACTCTCTGATATCAACATCATGAATATTTTCTCAGGTCAGTCTCCCAAGGCAAAAGAAATAAGAGCAAAAATAAACCAATGGGACCTAATCAAACTGAAAAGCTTTTGCACAACAAACGAAACAAAAAAGGAAACAAAAAGACAACTTACAGAATGGGAGAAAATGTTTCAAACGATGCAACAGACAAGGGCTTCATCTCCAGAATACACAAGCAACTTATACAACTCAACAGCAAAAAAGCCAACCACCCAATGGAAAAATGGGCAAAAGACCTGAAAAGACCATTCTCCAAGGAAGATATACAGATGGCCAACAAGCACATGAAAAAATGCTCAACATCACTGATTACTAGAGAGATGCAAATCAAAACTACCATGAGATACCACCTCACACCAGTCAGAATGGTCATCATTAATAAGTCCACAAATAATAAGTGCTGGAGGGGGTGTGAAGAAAAGGGAACCCTCCTGCACTGTTGGTAGGAATGTCAACTGGTACAGCCACTATGGAGAACAGTATGGAGGTACCGTAGAAAACTATACATAGAACTACAATATGACCCAACAGTCCCACTCTTGGGCATATATCCAGACAAAACTCTCCTTAAAAAAGACACATGCACCCGCATGTTCATTGCAGCTCTATTCACAATAGCCAAGACATGGAAACAACCCAAATGTCCATCGACAGATAATTGGATTAGGAAGATGTGGTGTATATACACAATGGAATACTACTCAGCCATAAAAAAGAATGACATAATGCCATTTACAGCAACATGGATGGTACTAGAGACTCTCATACTGAGTGAAATAAGTCAGAAAGAGAAAGACAAATACCATATGATATCACTTATAACTAGAATCTAGTATGCAGTACAAATGAACATTTCCACAGAAAATAAAATCATCAACTTAGAGAATAGACTTGTGGCTGCCCGGGGAGAGAGGGAGGGAGTGGGAGGGATTGGGAGCTTGGGGTTAACAGATGCAAACTATTGCTCTTGGAATGGATTTACAATGAAATCCTACTGTGTAGCATTGAGAACTATGTCTAGATAACTTACATCGCAACACAACAATGGGAGGAAAAATTATGTACACATGTATGTGTAACTTGGTCCCCATGCTGTATAGTGGGAAAAAATTAAAAATAAATAAATAATAAATTTTAAAAATTTTTTAAAGAAATAATAACAGCAACAACAACAAATCCACCAGGGGAACTGGCAGCTCTTCACTTTACTCCATCCTATGAATACCTGGGCTCAAATAAGATCTAGAAGTTTGATGTCTAAGTTAACCTTGAAGAAAAACAGTTATAGTTAAAAATATATTTCCCAACAAATTCTCCAGCAAATTTGTAATGTTTTTAAGCAAATTTATTTTTCCCTTTCTACTTTTTCCTTCTGACTTAATATAAATATTATTGACAGTGAATAACTTTAAAACTAAGTCTTTAGTTGCAAAATACTCTGATGGGTCCATGCCTGAATTTGAGGAAGAATTAACACTTCCCAGAGGTGCAGACAATGACTTTCAGTACTTCAAGCACCCCTTTTATGAGAGTGGGAACATCTTTTTTTATAAGAAGGATATCTGCATCTTGTTTGGCAAAAGTATGAATTTACTATTGCTCTATGAAAATTCAAATATATAAGAAGGATTATGTGGACATTGAGAAACTCAAGAAAAGGGCTGTGACAGTTATTAGGCTATGATATTATTCCATGTATCATGTATTATTACACACATTACTGTTATTATTTGAGTTCTACTCTCTCACTCTTCTTTACTGGGGTGGGAACTCTGCAAGCAACATTTCTTCTTTATCAGTTGGCTCCATATTAGATCCTGCCAATGGAGGATGCTGCCAACTGCTGGAGAAATTGGAATTGCAGGAGGAAGAAGGGGCTTGCTCATTCCTGTTTATCTGCTGGTGTTCCTATTGTCCTGCTCCATCCATGACCCTTCATCCCAGGCAGCAGAAGTTGGTTCCAGCAGTAGTTGTTTTCATTGTTCAGCTTCTTACCACACTTTCAGAACCAGCCTCATCACATCCTATTCAGCAGCAATAGAAGCAGGACCCCAGCTTTCTAAAGCCCCTTATCTGAGCTCCTGGATGCAGGGAGCTCTGCCTTCCGGGTTCTGAACAAAAGCATCAGCTGGGTGATGCCCTCTCCTCACCAGGTACAGTCCCAGCTCTGAAGCACCCCTCCTCTAAATTACTAGTTCCAACCTCTTCTCTTTTCCCAGTTATTGTCTCTGATATGTATCAGTGTTCTCAGTTATGTTTTTTTTTTAATACCCTAATACCCATTACCAGTTTCTTAAAAGGTATTTTCTCCTTTAAAATAGCTGGTGTGTTGCTATAAACTTCCTTCTTAGAATTGTTTTTGCTGTGTCCCATAGATTTTGGGTTGTTGTGCTTTCATTGTCACTTGTCTCTAGCTATTTTTTTAATTTCTTCTTATTTTCTTCAGTGATCCAATGGTTGTTTAGCATACTGTTTAGCCTCCAAGTGTTTGTGTTTTTTGATATTTTTTTCTTGGAGTTGATTTCTAGTCTCAGCGTTATGATTGGAAACAATGCTTGATATAATTTCAGTTTTCTTAAATTTATCTAGGGAATATTACTCAGCCATAAAAAAGAATGAAATAAAGCCATTTGCAGCAACATGGATGGACCCAAAGATTATCATACTAAGTGAAGTAAATCAGACAGAAAGGGACAAATACATGATATCACTTGTAAGTGGAATCAAATTTTTAAAACGACACAAAATTACTCATTTACAAAACAAACTCACAAATTTTGAAATCAAACTTGTGGTTACTGAGGGAGAAACCATGGTGGGGGAATAAATTGGGAGGATGGGATTAACACATACATACTGCTATATATAAAGTAGAGAACTAGCAAGGACCTACTACATAACACAGGGAGGTCTAGTCAATGTTCTGTAAAAACCTACATGGGAAAAAAGAATGGACTTTATATGTATAACTGATTCACTTTACTGAACACCTGAAAAAAATACAACATTGTAAATCAACTATACTCTAATAAAATTTAATTAATTAATTAATTAATTAATTAAGCTGGCATGGTTCCCATCTTCCTGAGTCCTAACTAATCCTTGAGTATAATAGGTGTCTTGAGGGGGGTGGGGGGGAGGAAGTAGAGGAAGAAACAGGGATTGTGTGTGATCATATAACTTTAAGAAATGCTAAGTTAAGCAAAGTTTAAGGGGTTTCTCTGAAATGGGACTTACCAGAGCCTGAGCATATGCTAATGCGCATTGCAAATTTGTAAGTAAAGAACATTTCCCAAACTGAGTTGAGCATAGAACCCATTTGTTGTGAAGTATGCTGTGAGATTAATACTATGCAGAGCAAGCATGCAGAAATGCTGGACTCAAATAATAGGTCTTAGAACTTCCGGGAAAACTTTTATATTAATAGCCTAACACATGAAATCCTGCATTATCCTGCCCAATAGAAAATACTTCATTTAAAACAAAATACTTCATTCAAACTTAAAAGTTTCTGCACAGCAAAGGAAACCCTAAACAAAATGAAAAGACAACCCACAGAATGGGAGAAAAATCTTTGCAAGTGAATAAACTGACAAGGGATTAATCTCCAAAATTTATAAACACCTTCTGCAGCTCCATACCAAAAAAACAAAAAACCCCATTAAAAAATGGGCAGAAGATCTAAACAGACAATTCTCCAAAGAAGACATACAGATGGCCAAAAAAACACATGAAAAGATGTTCAACAACACTCACTCATCATGAGAGAAATGCAAATCAAAACCACTATGTGGTACCACCTTACACCAGCCAGAATGGCCATCATCCAAAAGTCTACAAACACTAAGTGCTGGAGAGGGTGTGGAGAAAAAGGAATCCTGTTACGCTGTTGGTGGGATTGTAAATGGGTGCAACCACTGTGGAAAGCAGTATGGAGAGTCCTCAGAAAACTAAACATAGAACTACCATTTGATCCAGCAATCCCACTCTTGGGCATCTATCCAGAGAAAACCATGACTCACAAAGACACATGTACTCCGATGTTCATTGTAGCACTATTTTCAATAGCCAAGATGTGGAAACAACCTAAATGTCCATTGACAGAGGAGTGGATCCAGAAGATGTGATACATATACACAATGGAATATTACTCAGCCATTAAAAGGAATGAAACACTGGCATTTTTAGCAACATGGATGGATCTAGAAATTATCATGCTAAGTGAAGTCAGTCAGACAATGAGACATCAACATCAAATGCTTTCACTGACATGTGGAATCTGAAAAAAGGACAGACTGTGAACTTCTTTGCAGAACAGATGCTGACTCACAAACACTGAAAAACTTATGGTCTCCAGAGGAGACAGTTTGGGAGGTAGGGAATGTGCTTGGGTTGTGGGATGGAAATCCTGTGAAATTGGATTGTTATGATCATTATATAACTACAGATGTGATAAATTTATTTGAGTAATTTAAAAAAAGAAAAAAAACAGAATAAAAACCTAAGAGAGCCACTAGAATACATTCATTTCAGGTCAGGTCCCCATAGACATGAAAAAATGGAGAACAGAGGCAATTCTCTTTTTTTGTTTTTTGGGTTTTTTAGGGCCATACCCATGGCATATAGAGGTTCCCAGACTAGGGGTCAAATCTGAGCTGTAGCTGCCAGCCTATGCCACAGCCATGGCAACGCTGGATCCAAGCTGCATCTGCGACCTATACCACAGCTCACAGCAACGCCTGATCTTTAACCCACTGAGCAAGGCCAGGGATCGAACCTGGATACTAGTCATATTCATTCCTGCTTAGGCATGATGGGAACTCTGAGAGGCAATTCTTTTATAAAGAAAATACTAGCATTTTGGCAAATATTCCAAATACTTAGATAGCTAGAAATCTGATCATAAAATACAATCTCATTACAATTTCAGCTTAAAGAATGAGGAGTTCCCGTTGTGGCTCAGTGGGTTAAGAACCCTACTAGTATCCATGAGGATGCAGGTTCGATCCCTGACCTCACGCAGTGGGTTAAGGATCCAGCATTGCCGTGAGCTGTGGTGTAGGTCACATGGCTAGGAGCTAGTGTTGCTGTGGCTGTGGTGTAGGCAGGCAGCTACAGCTCCAATTCAACCCCTAACCTAGGAACTTCCATATGCCATGGGTGTCACCTTAAAAAAAAAAAAGAATGGCCTTTAACACTCTTTATATCAATAAATTCTTATAAATTAATTAACGAAAATTTTATCCAGGCTTATGTCCAGCTGGCTATAGTATTTAATTAACCAATTTCTTACAATTGTGGATCCACTGACTGAGAAAAAACTATTTCCTTTTTATAAATCAAAAACACAACAGTTTACATGTTTGACAACAAAAGGAATTTGAAGTACCAAAGATCACCACATAGAAGCCCTTTGTGGTCCAAAATTATGCAGAAACTGTCTAGTGAATGCAGATGTTGGAATGTAACTGCTCATTGTCTCTTGTTATGCTGTATCCCTATCATAGCTCTCCCCCTTTTGCACATTTCTTTGAGACTTCCCATCTTGCATCCCAGCTCAGTGGCGTTTCTACTGTGAAAACTCCTTTTCAATTGCTCTAATCCATTAAGCACTCCCTTCTCTGAAATCTGATGGTATTCATAGTTTGCACCCCTAATTTGGATATGTCATAAATGCATATACTTTGTATGTAATTTATTTATCTATAAACATAAATACTGTGTCTATAAGTGAACTGAAAATTCTTTGACAGTAAGAACCGTGGTGTATGGCTACAATAACCACATCTGAATGTGGTCTGAAAAAGACTTGGTTTCTGTTCAAATTTATTCTTATGAAAAGTATTATACTTAATGAATAGCATTCACTGATGAGAAAGAAATCACACAGAATCCAGATTTCCAGGACAGCAGTGGGTTATGGTGTCAATATGAACACCTGCTCATTTTAGAAGAGCTTAGTGCCTTGCTTGTAACAGGTGCTCAATAGATGGCAGTTGTTGATGATAATGATGATCATGGAATTAGAATATTTGGGATTCCATTTGGGATTTCAAATGGAACAGGCTAAAGTTATGCTCATCTGAACAAACATTTATTAAGTTCCAATTATGGAAAGAATAGGCAGAAAAGTGATGTGGAAAGAGCTGATTTAGAACCAGTCAGAACTTAGTTCTTTAAACGCCACTTACTCACTGCATGGCCTTGGGCAAGTACCTGGTTTTCCTCAGCACCTAAAAATAATAACCACCTCAAGTAGTTACTTTGATGATCACATAAAATAAGGTTTTGGTAAATTACTATTTGGCATATAGTATGTGCTTAATGAAAGCAAGTTCCCCTAAAACCGAGTTTCCCTGCTGAGTTTATGATTAACCTCTCTATCCAAAACTTTATTCCTTGTTTTGTCTTGCTTCTGGTCCCCTCAGGAATGAGAAGTATCAAAGAAAAAGGGGGCTGAAACCAAGAAGGACCCTGCAGGGCTCTTCTGGGCACAAAATCCCCTTCATATCTCTCACTTCATGTTTATAGACCCCAAAAAAGTCTTTAGTGTCCTAGAGCAGACTCAAGCAGTTGATAATTAAGACAATAGAGTCATAGGACCCCTAGTTCCTCCTGAAGGGATACAGATAACAATTCAATGCATATCTTTGAGTTGTTCTCCAAAAACTAAGACACACACACTCCAGGGGAGGGTGGTGACTACATGCTGACCACAAGCACACTGACCCCATATTTGTTGGAACCAGAAGCTCAAGATTCTCAAAACATCACTCTGTTACCACACCACCAATCAACCATAAAGTCCCCCAAACAGCTGATTAAACATCCTAGACCTTTTCCCTTTACACAGTTTTTAAAAATCCTTGCCTGAAAGTCATCACCAAGTTCAGGTCTTTTGAACATGAGCTGCTGTTCTCCTTGTTGGGTACCTTCCAAATAAAACCTTACTTTGATGCAAACACCCACTGTCAGAGTTTGGCTTTCTACACACAGGCACACAAGCCCTTGCCCAGTAACAATAATAACTAGTAGTAGTTGCTGCTACTATTGTTTTTAGAGAAAATTGAACCCAAGTGAGCAGAGTTGGCAATCACTCACTCAGGGTGAAGGTATTCACCTACCTCTTCCAATGTCTAAAATCCAAACCAAACTCATCCCCATGAATTTAAGGATTATTCTCTATTATAATGCTCAACACATGAATCTAGTATCAGCATTTACCGCTTAATGCGAATTTATTTATTAGCTCTGCTAGTTAACAGATGCATTGATTCACTCTTGTAGCAATCATGTACTAAGGCATTACTATGTCCCAGACACTCTACAGACTATATGATTAAAGAGATGGGTAAATGCTCATGAGCTTTGCCCTCAGTGGGCTTGGAGTCTTTCTGTGCACTTGCTTGAATGTAGAAAGAATGCAGGGGGGAATGAAGGGCCAATCAGAGCAGCTAAAACATAAAGGGTAAAGACTATTGATGAGAGCTTTGTCTACTTAACTGTGTTGCCTAGAATTGCAGATGCTGAGTGATTCAGCAGGTGGGGAAACAATGTATGTATATAAAAGATTTTGATAATTATGAGGTATTTTTAGCAAATCAATATCTAGCTTTATTATCCAGATTAGTGAATGGGATTGAATTCCTCCAAAAGTTATGCAGCCTCTGCCTGGGACACAAGAAACAATGAGACATGCAGGACAGCAGGGATAGACACCTTAGCCTCCTCATGGCTACTATCTGTATAAGCACATCAAAAATTGAGGGTAAGATCCTCTACAATATGGCTAAATTTTTTTCTGAAAAAAGGGACTTTCAAAATAAATTATTATTTTTTAAACAATGAAAGGCAAACAGTCGACCTATTATAAGAATGAACTGTTTTAGAGTAGTATCATTTGCATGCAAACAATAATTAGGATAACCAAGCAGGCTTCGATGGACATATAACACTTTCCAATCCATTAGCTTTCCATTTTTTTATACCTGAAAAACAACACAAGTGAATGTCCTCCAAAACAGTCTATAATTCAAATTTTCACTAGTTCATACTGACATTAATTCCCAACTCTAAATTAGCGGGGCTTAACTGTAGTTTCTCGAAGCCTTTGAGGGATGATTTAAGGATGTTCACATCTTTTTTTTTCTTGAATTATCTGGATTCATTCCCAAGTCCACCATATAATGGCAGGTCTACCCTCCCACTTGACTGTGAGAAATCTGGGACCACTTCTCTTGTCCAAAATAATTTCCCTCTTTCACTCAGAAGATAATCAAGTTACAGCCTCAAATTAGAATTAATCGCCTGACCTATTTTATAATTTATGAGAGTGTTGCATCTGATGTGAGATGATCAGGTTATATGATCCATGTCTGCATTTGCCATTTATTGACTCTGAGTTTGGATATTTAGCTTTTGGAAATGGTTTTAATATGGCCAGATTAGTTGGCCCTTTTTTCGAAGGCTACCCTGACTCAATACCCAACAGTTACAGAGTCCCTCCTAATCCCTTAAATATCCCCTCAATATTAAGGCTGATTCTAAGCTGCACGTGCACTTCATCAGAATAATAACAGCAACAATTCCCTATATTTGTACAATGCTTAATATTTTTCAAAGCACTGTTGTTAAATGTCATATCCTCCCAAACCGGGTTCAGTGATCGGAAACTGAGAAGAATCTCATTTTCTTCATTAAAATAAAGTAAAAAATGTTAATACCAAAGGAAATGGAGCTGCCAGTCCCTTGGTTCCACATTCATTAGAAGAGTCCTGCTGAAAATTTCTGAGATTCACATCACACCAAGCATCCTGGACAGTTAAATCAGTCTTGCTACCTCTCCTCGCTTTCTCCAGAGAGCCCACTGCTCTTCTCTTCAGCTCTCCTCCACTGATACATGAAGTGATATGTCTGGGGCGGGTAATGAGAAGCCACCAGCCTCTTGTCAAGCGTCCCCCCTGCCAGCTATGATCAGTGTCACTAGGCATAGCCCTCTCTACTGCCCTCTGAATCCAAAATCCTCCTTCGGGTTTTTCCTATACGCACTGCAATCAGTCCAGAGATGTTAGGCCCTCGAAGTTGGCACAGACACAGTCATGATTCTTCACCTGCTAAGTGGCTCTGGGACTTTCCACAGTCCTTAAGATCTACTCCCTGCAATCACAGCTTTGTGGAGGTCCCTGCCACCAGCAAAAGAAGACAGAGCAGGCTTGAATGGCAGGAGCAGAGCCCATGGGGATGCCAAGAAGCCTGGTGGAGGGAGCAGGAAGCGGGTCAGCTCCTGAAAGTCTCCAGCAGCATTTTTCCAGTTTTCACATTTGTTCCATTCTGGATGTGACCCTGTGAGTGTGTGACCTTGGCCCAGCTGCAGAAACTGAAAGTGGAGCAGGCCTCTGTATGCTTTTGTGTCTTTCACCTTACTATGCCTAATACAAATTTCTTTAAGCTCTGACACTTTAAATATCTATGCACTGTTTTAGGACAGTGCTATTCTATGACATGCCTTTACAGAATAGCTTTTACCTTGTGGTATCTTGCTCTCTTCTCTCCACAGCACTGGTGCAGCCAGAAAATTCCTGAGCACTTCAACAATAGTAATTGTCCACTTTTTTCATATTTCTGGCTGGAGATGTGGTGGTCATCAGTGCCAGTGGCAAACTACCTATAGATCTTTCCCCTTTCAAGGGCCTGTGGAATACACTTCCCAGCTCTTTTCGTAAGTCAGCCATAGCATGGGACTTGCCCTGTCCAATAAAGGGAAAGCAGAAGTGACACTCCCAGAAGAAGCTCTCACAGCCAGAGTGTGACTCCCCATTCCTGCCCCATGGCTGCAATGATGGTGGGGACACATTTTGAGACAAAACCTCCATCAGCCTGGGCCTGGGTGACTATGATGAGCAGCAGCCCTCTACCAACTGATGTTGGCCATACAGCATATATAGAAAATAAAGATACATTGTGTTGTTTGTCACTGCAGCCTAAACTGACCTACTCTGACTAGTCCATGAGAAGAGGGATCTGGAACTAGCCCCTGGAAGCTTGAACAAAGGTTCAACAATGCAGGCAGTTGCCTGACCTCCAGTTGAAGAGGGTCAGTTTGAGTCTCAGGAGCCCAATCTGACCAGACAAAGCAGAGGACCATCACGGCTGCCACTACTGCCACATGCTGAAACTATATGTAAAATGCATGGCTTGTTGTCAAGATAATTCTACTTCCTGAACGGCTCTCATTTTGGAGAGGGCACACATTACACATTTTCTTCACTACATTTTCAGAAACAAAGGAAGAGAAAAAAGGATCCTGCCAAACAGCATTTATATTTAGCATGCACCATATGCACATGTGCGGTACAGAGCACAAAGACATGTGGCAGTCCCACCAGATTGAAATCAGCAGGATAGCGAGCCGGAGATATAATATATAAGTGCGAGACTCTCGGTAGTATAAATGTAGGCATTTCTGAGAACAGAATGGCTCTTTGTGTCTTGACTTCACAAGATTCTTCAGTAGCCACTTCAGAGTATTCTAGGGGAGCATAATCTTTAGCTGCAAGGCCATGAGCAAAAGGAGGGCTTGGTAGGCAAATAGCCTTTGAAGTGGACTGTAGTTACTTAGGGCCCCTGCAGGTTCTTGCTAATCCACTACACTACAGCCTCCACTGTGGAGCTAGGTTCGAATGGGAAGTTTTTTCCTCAGAGTTGCTGAGGAAGAAAATATTTAGAGGGGAAAATGATGTCTACCAGCATCAAAACTACACTTAAGAAGTTCTCTTGTGGTGCAGCAGGTTAAGGTTTTGGTGTTGTTGTTGCAGTGGCTCGGGTTGCTGCTGTGGCTTGAGTTCAAGCCCTGGCCCAGGAATTTCCACGTGTCATGGCTGCAGCCAAAACAACAACAACAACAAAACTCCACGTATTTAAAACAACTGAGCACTTCATGATTATGATGGGAGAAAGAAAACTGAAGAGGGAACTAAATCTAGGAAGCTGCAAACAAAGCAGAAAAGCAAACATAAGCATACACAAATGAAAGCAGAACAGGCTAATAACCACCTTGCCAGCCTCATACTGGCAGGTGAGTGTTAGAAGGAAAGGCCATTGCCCCTCCCAGGCTCCACAAGGAGCGGTTTTCAGTGAACACATACCAGGCTGTACACAGCCCTTTACTCACATCACCTAGTGAGCAGGGGTGTTTATGGGCTGACCCATTTGGAAGGAAAGTCAGGCCTGCCTCATTCAGCAGTCTCACTCCACCTCTTGGTCTGTCCCAACCCAGTGTTTTAGTTACTGGGTGGGAAGTCTACATGCAAGCTTGTCTAATAGACAAAATTGAAACTGTGGGTAATCAGTCAAATCCATTCCATCTGCCTTCAACAATCAAGGTCCTTTTAATTGTATCTACGAAAGACTTGCAAGTTCTCCTAGCTGCATGTACCCTAAACAAGATGTTTGGCCCAGTTGCTTTCCAGGAAATTGGAGTAAGCTATGTCTAGTTCAAGCTAAGCTGGGTGACAGGATAGGACAGCAGACCCTCCAACTGCGGGTCTGTCTAGGTGTGCAAGTGTCTGCTAGGTGACCTTTTGAAGTCAGAGGGCCCAAAACTCCACCCTCAGATCCTGCTAAGCACTCAAAATTTGAATTTGCAAAATCTTATAGGCTTAGTCAGCCCTGTGCTGAACAACAATTACCCAATTACTGCACCTTTTTCCAATCATCTTTTCCCACACCTCAAACCTCCCTGCTGCTTTGTTTTCCCAGAAAGACCCCAAACTCTTCCTTATCCCATTAGCACCCTCCAGCCCCTTGCCTTTGGGGAGGCAGATCTGAGCCTTGTCCTTCCATCTCCTTGCTTGGCTGACTTGTGAATAAAGCTTCTCTTTGCTGTAAACCTCAAGCATCTCAGCATTTTGACTTGCTGGGGTCAAACAAAATGAACCATATTTGGTAACAAAATCATTTTCCCCTCTGATTTCTATCAGTAACAGTGGTAATATTTTGGCTCTCAATCCACCTCTTCTACTTCCTTATCCTCAGATTATTCAGACTCATCAGTAGGCAAAAGCCATTAGACTAAGTGGTTTTGTCCACCACTACCAACAGACACCCACTTGGAGAAACTAAGGTGAACCATTTCTTTCCAGGGTCTGGTCTTACTAATGTTTTTTGGCCAGAAGTCAGTTTGGCAGAGGTTAAATCCTACAGAAAACATGGTGTATTTGCAGCAACATTATCTACTTTTAACCTTTGATTGTTGTAAGGTTTTAAATATTATAGGCATACTTATATACATCTCCTGATTTATGGAGTTGCTAAAGAGACTCCGCTGGAAAAAAAAAAAAAACATGGACCCAGCCCGCCATTGCAGATCAGACTTACATAAACATGTTTTGACTGGTCCAGTGAAGACCAGGAGAAATGAAAACTCCTGGAAGAATTTACCACAGTGTTGAGAAGGGAAGTTAGACTCAACAGCTCCTGATTACCAACCATGAGTGGTACTTCCAAGAAAGCACAATGGCTGATACAGAAGCTCTCCTAGACATAGCCAACCTGGTGGCATAGATGCATCCAGGCAGAAAGGGGGTATAAGTTTAAAGCACTGTCATATCAATCCCTATAGTTTGGGGGGGCCCCAAGAAGCTTTGATGTAGGATTTCCTGCAGCTGAGCATAACACATAGGGAGCATTTTTCTTCCCAATTTGCATATAAAGGAGCGAGAACCACCAGCCTTGAGACATAGCAGGTGAGATCCATTTCTATAGACATGGAGATTTCCAGTGCCAGTGGTGTACAGGTGACAGCAATGGCAACATCCAAAGTGATGAGGCAGAGGTGTGTCCAGCATAGAGAAGCACCCTGTGGAACTGTGGGATGTGAGCTCATTGTTCTTCTACTCTGCCATCTTGTCTTCCCTTCACGTAAACTTTAGAATCAACTTGTCAAGTTCTTCAAACCAAACCTCCCAGGTTTTTGATAGGGCTTATACTGAATCTGTAGGTCAATATAGTGAAAACTTATATAAAAATATTGAATTTACAAACCCACAAGGATGGTTTATCTGAATATGTATGTCTTATTTAGTTTATCTCCTTATATTTAGCAGTTTCATGTATGTGTAGAAAAGTACATCACTTATTTCTATCATTTAATATTTTTATTATAAATTATGTTTAATTGTTGCCAGCATAAATAACTTTTATATATATTAACCTTAGTAAATACACATTAATTGTAATAGTTGTGAAATAAAATTTATATTTTATGGCAGGACAAGAAAATTTTAAACATAAAAATGTTCTGCCCTTCAGCCTCCCCTCTCCCTGATGGTGCGTTGTATATTTGTATTACACATCGACCAGACCTCCCCCATCAGCAGGAATACCTGCTCAACCATAAGGAGCAACATTCTCCTAGCACCAAGACAACTCCTTAAAAGATAAATTCCTTCTTGATCTTATAAGGGGTCACATGACCCACCAGGATGACTTAGATCTGGATTATTTAAACTGTCAATAATACGACATTTGATGTACAGCCCTCTGTCTCAAAAAACTTACACACACTCTGTCTTGACTTCTAACAGATGGAACAGTTCTGGGAGTTTTCTGAGATGTTCTTCCTGGGTTATAATCCACAAATCTGGCTCAAATACAATTTTCCAATTCTTTCTTAGACTAATTAGTTTTTTATCAACATAGTTTATCTGTACTCTTATGTATACAAACTATGTTGTCTGAAAATGTTTTATTTTTTCCTCTTATTGGTTTACCTTTAAATCTTTTTCTAAGCATTTTTATTGACTACAATCTCTAGTAAAATGTATAACAGAAGTGATATGATACATCTTTTATCTCATTCCTGATCTCAGAAGAGAAATTTGATATTTCACCATTAAATATTATGTTTCCTATAGATTTTTTTAATATGTAACTTATTATTAGATTAAAAAACACACAGGTATACTGAAACACACACAGAGGCATTCGTAGCAGCAGTATTCACAAGAGACGAAAACTGGAAACAAAGTAATCCATCAACATACTGGATAGATAAGTGTGGTATAGCCATGCAACAGAATTACACAATGATATAAAAGGATGACTTACTACTATTATAGAGTGAACAACATAGTGATTCTCAGATATAGATTTCAGTGTAAGGACATCAGTATGTATAATTCCTTATATTTGGGCAGATTTTTTTTTCCTGCACTGTAGCAATCTGTAGTCTCTTGCCAATATGTTGATTAGAAGAACATCAGGCATCAATGTGACCATTTTTGTTGAAAAACCTTTATCGTCTTATCACTAAATCTGACTCAGGTACCATCATCATTGTATATATCACCAATAAATTAATAACTGCTGTGGTAGACACACCCTAAGGTGACTCTCCCCTCACCCCCTACCCCACGCCCGTGTCATTCCTTTATGTAATCCCCTGTAGGCAGAACTTGTGTCTTCTAATCAAGAGAATATGGCAAAGACGATGGGATAGCTGCTTCCTTGAGAAGATTGCATTATAAAAGACTCCATCTTCCTCAGAGATTCTCCTGCAGACCTTGAAGAAGTAAGCTGTCACGTTGTGTGAGGGCTACATGGTAAGAAACTGTAGGTGGCCTCTGGGAGCTCAAAGTGGCCCCATATGACAATCAGCAAGAAAACCAGGCTCAGTCCTACAACCACAAGGAACTAAAAACTGCCAACAACCGGAAGAGCTGCCAACAACCATTTAGGACCCTGAGTTCTAGAAAAGAACACAGCCTTAGCAAATACCATGATTACAATTTTGTGAGATGCTGAGCAATGTACCCAGCTAAGCTGTATCTGGACTCCTGACCCACAGACACTGTAAGATGATAAATGTATGTTGTTTTAAACCACTACATTTGTGATAAATTGTCATGCCAATAGGTAACTTATAGTGAGAGTCTCTATTCACTCTAGAGGGAAGGGTAGCTATTGGCACAGAACAAAAGTAACCAATTTTTGGAGCTTGCTTTAATGTGGACTGGTGGCCCTCAAAATCTGGTGTATGGCTATCATCCTGCCACCCTCCAGAGTCCTACAGGTCCCTTTGCTTTCTTATTCCCTTTTCTTTTAGTATACTTCCCTCTTTCAGTGGCACACCTTCCATCAGTAGTTTTCTTCATATGTGTAAGAAGTACATTTTTTCTGAGATCTTGCATAACTAAGATGTATTTGTTCTACACTTCTGTTTAATTAACATTTGGGCTGGATACAGAATTCCAGATTGGAAATAATTTTGAATGTATTGCTCCAACAGGATTGCTTTTGAGATTTTGGAAGAAATTCTGATTCCTGTCATTTGTATATCATCTTTTTCTTTTCCTCCTCTCTAGGGATATTTAAGGTTCTCTCTTTGTCCCCACTGTTCTGAATTTCCCAGTAAAATGTCTTGGTGAAGATGTATGTTCATTTATCATACTGGAAACTCCTTCAAGTCTAGAAATTTGTCTTGAATCATAGCTTCCCCTTCATTTTCTCTTCTATTTTAAGAGTTCCTATTATCTGGATTTTGGACTAGTCTTCTGTGGGAATGTTGCTTTAAATTTTAAAGAACCTTCCTAGAACATCCTATAATAGGCAGCATAAACTAAAGAGCCTAAATTAGGACTTCAACTCAATTTTGATCCTTTATAGATAGTTAGAAAAGATGCCATCTTCTGGTTACTATTGTATTTTTACTCCAGCTAGTCTCATTTCTTCTGATGATTTACTAGTCGTAGTGGCTTCTGAGTCCCCTTTCCTTCCTCACAAAGCTTTGAACTGCAAGTAAAGTATAACTGCAATTGCTTTTTGTGTCCCTGCTTTATTTCTCACAATGCGTTTTCTAAAAGGTTGTTCCATTCCTTCCCTTTATCATGTTTTTCTAGAGGATTTGGGAATAGGCTGCTAAATTACATGGGACTCTAAGTTGCAAGAGGTAGAACCCAGTTTGAAATAGCCTGAGCATAAAAAGAGGTGAGTGAGAGATTTACTGAGCAGACCATCAAGTCACAGGAAATAGAGATTCTGTGGCACTTTAGACACAACTGGAATCAGTGAGGGGCTGGGGGTTAGAATACCTTCCAAACTGAATCTCTACTTCTTGTCTCTGGTGCCTTTATTCTTTCCTCCTAAGGTTTCAGCCACATAACAAAAAACACAGTCACTAAAATCTCCAGATTTTTACATCTCACAGCTTTAGCCACTGGTGAGAGACTGACTCAGCTCTCTTGAGTCCCAAATCCCAAAATCCTGAGTAATGACTTTGACTAGCCAGGTTCTACTTAGGTGCCCATTCCTAGATCAATAAGTTATAAATAAGGAATCGGTCAGAGCACAGTCATGCTAACTGTAGGGGAGGAGGACAGCTCCCAGATTATGAATGCTGATGCTTGGCAAGCAATCCCATAGATGATCCTGGCAGTAAACCTCTTTTCCAGATGTAGGATATAAATGTTGGGTACTTACCAAACAAGCTCACTCTTCTGAGACACTGGGGCCAGATCCTTCGCATGCTTAACTGCCATTTTGGCATCTAGATTCTACTGGGGACAAGGCACAGTTAGAGCATAGACAACTCATTGGGAACTGGGTTGAATCACTAAATGTTTATTTTCCAAGTTCACAGTGAAGACTTAGTAAAATATCAGTAAATACTTCCAAATAATAAATATTCTTAGTAAAGAGCAGACACAAACTTACAAATTGACCTTAATGGGTTTGATTAACTACTTATCCCCAATTCACCAGTTAATTTTAACCTTCTGTTTTACTGGCTGTGTAGACCCAACTCAGAAAGACTGGTTAAGGAGTTCCCATCATGGCGCAGTGGTAATGAACCTGACTAGTATCCATGAGGACCCAAGTTTTATCCCAGGACTTGCTCAGTGGGTTAAGGATTCAACATTGCCCTGAGCTGTGATGTAGTTAGCACACATGGCTCAGATCTGGTGTTGCTGTGGCTGTGGTGTAGGCCAGCAGCTGCAGCTCTAATTTGACCCCTAGCCTAGCTTGCGACTTTCCGTTTGCCACAGATGTGGCCCTAAAAAGACCAAAAAAAAAAAAGCCTGATTAAAAAATAATGCTTACTCCTAAGTGGACCGTGAGCCACTGGACTACATTATTTTGTGTAGGACAAATGAGACCTTCAATAACTTTAACTCCGATGTTAATAAAAACAAGAAATACAACTTGTGTCAATTCTTTTGTTTTGATTGGAATGCTGTGTTCTTAGGTCTTTCTGAATTCTTTTCAGCTTCTCCAAAATCTTAGTATTTCACTCAACTTTTACCCTGTTCTTCTAGCTATTGCTGTCTCTTTTCACTTCTGTCTCTTCCAAACTTTTTGTTGAGATGGTTATCTACAGAGAAAAACAGAATTTCTTCTAAAGAAAGCAAAAATCTAACTTGCAGTTGTGAAAAGTATTTTACACTATTTCTGTATAATTACTTTCATTTTCTATAGTAGAGCAGCTGAGAAAAATTGCTCTAATTGTGTAATTTTCTCCAACTACTCTGGGACAAAAATCTTGGTAATTGGATTTTTTTAAACTAACAAGTTGTCACAATTGGATAGTTCTTAAACTATTTGTGCTTACCCTTCAGAAATTTTCAGTGGATGTACAGTGTATTTTAAATGTTTTGCATCAGCTTGTGGTCTCAAATTTGATTTATTTAACTTTGGATTTTAAAATAGATTGACAACTCTGATTATACATTGTCTTAACTAAATGGACCTTTGCTAAGTTTTCTAAGGTATTCATCCCCAACCCACACTCTGCTGTTGCCATGGGAGCTGAAATTCTGGCCTGTGTGTAGCTCCACCCCCAAGTAGCTCTGTCTCCCAGAGTGCTTTGCTGTTACTATGGAAATGCCTGCCTATTAATCTTGCTGTCCTTTTACTACCAAGGCACCTTTACCTGTCTCAAGCAATCAAGTGATATTACCTACAGCAGAGAAAGGAAGGAGAAGCCTGCTTCCCATCCCACAACTGCAGCGCTGATTTTAATCAAGATTTAATCAAGGAGCAGAAGGAACTAAAACTACTTCAACAGCTCTTTTAAAAATATACAAAGCTGGATCCTTATTGATGCATAGGCACATGCCCTTGTTCATGCCCTTGCTTTAGACCTCTGAAAAAGCATGCAATGTATTTTTAAAGCTACTTTTGTATTTAATATACATTAAAAAATAGCACAGTGGAATCAGGAGGACAAGTGATCACTCAGTTTTACAGATCAAAGAATGTAATGCTTTACTACAAATTTTCTGAAGAATGTGTTATTGGAAATAGTCATGAAAACTACCACAAAAAATTGTACCTGCTGACTGGGACAAAATCTTATCCTATAGAACCTGGGGGCAATAAAAATGAGTCAAGAAAGAATTAGCTCATGATAATGAGTTAAAGATACATTCATAAACTTTGCCTCTATTACTTTCAGATTAGGCATCTATGAAATTTTGAATTTGACTCTATGGACATTTGTTCAAAGTGAAAATAGGAGTTGTCATTGTGGAAGGATTTTTCAGGTCATCAGGAAAGGAAAAATATTTGAAAAGAAATCTTGACCTGGCCACCCTGATTATGAGAACTGTGGAAAGATTAGACTGGCTCTGACAAATGATATGTGCCCAATAGCTGTTTTTAGAGCTAGATAAAATTGTATAAACTGATGGGGGCATCTAGCTGATGCCTGCAGCACAGAGGCTGCTTTTGCACTGAAAATAATCAAATGGTACTAAAGTTGGGTAAAGAAGGGAAGATAAGAACCACAGTGAAGAAATCAACACAAAAGACCATGTGTCTTTTCTAAAGACCCATGCAGGAACTGGAGTGGTTGTGACTCTGGGAAGTATTACTTCAGCACTTGGCTCTGGTGCAAAAAAGAAAAAAAAAATGAATGAACAAATGAACATGGAACCAAATTTGAGGAGGTTTGTTCAAGTATCTGATAGCCTACTACTAAAAGAATGGTGAGGAAAGTCTTGCCCTAAAAAGCAGATCTTGGCACTAGATTTGAATGAGAGGAAAAAATATCAGATTGGATGGATTTTTATCAAAACCATCAGAGAAAACAGTGACAACTTCATTGTTTGACTATTACCCTAAGCGTCCAAACCCTGATTGGCTGAGTCTGAGTGCTTTTATCTCCTCAGTGGTAATTTTTTCCATCCTCTTCTAACATTAGTTTCCTAGGGCTAGCATAGCAAAGTACCCCAAACAGGTGACTTAAAACAACAAATTTATTGTTTTACAGTTCTGGAGGTTAGAAATCCAAAATCAGGGTATCGGCAGGGTCGTGCTCCCTCTGAAACATGTAGGAGAAAAATCATTCCATGCCTCTTCTAACTTTTCTGGTATTTGCCAGCAATCCTTGGCATTCTCTGGTTTGGAGACACATCATTTCAATCTCTGCTTCCACTATCACGTGCTCATCCTCATATCATCTTCCTTCTGAGCACCCCTATGTCCAAATTTCCCTCAGATTATAAGGACACAGCCACATTGGATTAGGCACCCACCCTGCTCTGGTACGACCTCATCTTAATGAATTACATCTGTGGTGATGTAATATAATCCCATTTCCAAATAAGATCACATCCTGAGGTAGAAGTTGTTACGACTTTCAACGTATCTGAGAACATTAATCAACCCATAACATCTTCTCTCAGAAATAGTGTAAAGAAAAGTATATGGGAAAAATAGTGAGTAATGGTAAAAGTCAGTTTTTGGACCTCTTCATCAGTTTGGGCCATCCACAAGCCTTCACTTTGTACAAGTTAGTGCAGTCATGTTTATTAAAGTTCAGTTCACTCTCAGACCCAGGAGGCTACACATAAAATGAAGATGACAGTAATGACGGTGGCAGCTAACACTGAATGGCTACAATGAGCCAGGTAGTATTCTAAGTACTTATATTAACTTATTTAGTGTTTATGACCACCTCATGAGGAAGTTTTCTATTACTGTCAGCATCTTTTGGATGAGGAAACTGGGGCAGAGCGAGGTAAGTTTAGTTGGTTTGAAGCAGGGCAGCCAGCAGAAATGCCACAGCAGCATCTCCATAGGTATAGCCTCAACTTCTCATATAAAGGCCTCAGTGTAATCACACTGAAGCCTAGAGCTTCCCAATTTAGAGAATTTTCACCCACCAGGCTCCTCAAAATGAATGCAGGAAGGAACCACCTGGCTGGTCTTGTATATATTTGTATCAGTCCCCATTTCTCTTCCCATATGAAAGGAATGTGCTTGTGCCTGCCCACATAGGTCACTCTGGGAGGCAATACAGCCAGCATAGAATGGATCCTCTTAATACTAAGTTTTTCAGTATTCTTAGATATAGGAATAGGAATTCCTTCCTGAATACAAAAAGAAAGAAAGAAAGAAAGAATTCTCAGGTACCGGTCTAAGCACAATATGCCCCCTAAAAATGTATATTATGGTTATTTACCTAGATCTGGGAGAACCAGAGTGATTTATAGCAATTAAAACATCAAGAGAAATATCTCCTTCTCTTGGGATTTCTTGGGTGAATTAAAGGAGCTACTGATTGGACTTGTTTGTCTATCAATGCATTTAATTAGTTCTACCAGACAACAAAACAAATTCTTTGTTATATGCTTATCAAATCTTCAATGTCCTAGGGTGACTTCATGTAAAAGCAGCATCCTCAAAAATACAGAAATTCCATGAACACACTTGTCTCACTGTTGGAGTTTGAGTGTTAGGGACAGAAACCCATTGCATAATATAAATGATTTTCCATAAAATTTAGAAGCTTTAACTGTGGGCATTCAATAGTTATGAAATGATAACCAAGTTAATTAAGCACAAAGCTTAAATTATAAGTAGTCCCACACATTAGGTAGAATTATAGCTGCTATTGCCCTCTTTCTCTGTATCTTGAGATATTCCACTCTAGAGAAAGCAAAAATGAAACCTGCTCAGTACGTGTTTGCCTTTCCTGCCCACTATCTAAGGACTTTTAGAATTTGACTTTTCTCCATGGGAGTCCAAATAGCATTGCCTTTGATGAAAGGACACATTTGGCAGCAAAGGATGTGTGTCAACAGGAAGGGTACCTGACCTCAGAGTCCACTTATAAGTACATTTATCCAGAAGCAGTAAATCTGATAGAATGTTGGAATGGCCTATTAAAATTCAGATAAGACAGCAGTTTAAAGATGAAACTCTCCAGGTTGGGGAGCTTGCTCAGATGCACTAAGCTGAAACATGGTCCTGCATCCCAATAGCTAAAATATACTGGTCCAAGGATGAAAGGATGGAAATAAAATTGTCCCTTCTCATCATCACTCCTGGTAACTCACTTAGTCTTTGTGCTTCCCATTCCTATAACTTAGGTTCTGCTGGATTGGAGGTCCTGGTTTCCAGAGAACATAAAAATGGTTCAGTGAGCCTGTAGCCGCAACTGTTACCTGTTCACTTTAGGCTCTTAATGCCTATGGATCAGCCATCAAAAAGTGACTATACTGATCATAGAAATCTTTCTTGATGAGCATCAGGTTCTAGGGTTGCTGTTACACAATGTGGGCAGGGAGGAATATGCATGGAACTCAGGAGAGTCACTGAGGTGTTTCTTGGTGCCTTATTCCCGATAGTAATGGTGAATGGGAAATCGTAGTAATCACAGCCTAGCAAGGGCATGGTAACCAGGGAATCATATTCTCAGAGATAAAGGTCTAAATTATTCCATCAGGCAAGCTATCTAAAGCAGCAAAAGTGATGGCCAGGGCTAGAGGAGATCAATAATGGGTGGTGGAAGATGGAGATGATAAATTTTGACTACAGCCTGAGAACCAGACACAGTTTCAGGTACTTTACTTGTTCTGCTAACTTTCTTACATTAATGAGATTATGGTTCACCATGACCTTGGTCAGGCCATGGTCAGGCCATAGTGGCAGAATGGGCTTATTGCAGATCCAAGCAAATCTGACAGAAGAATATGGCAGTGAATATGTCTGAGATCTCTTTCAAGTGATGCCTTGAAGAGCTAGTGATCCACAGAACATATCTTTGAGGATGCTGGTTTTGCTTGCATTTTAGATGATTTTGTTTTGTTGATTTAAAAAGTATATCTTTGGGAGTTCCCGTCATGGTGCAGCGGAAACAAATCTGACTAGGAACCATGAGGTTGCGGGTTCAATCCCTGGACTCAGTGGGTTAAAGACCCGGCGTTGCCGTGAGCTGTGGTGTAGATCACAGGCGTGGCTCGGATCTGGCATTGCTGTGGCTGTGGCATAGGCCGGCCGCAACAGCTCTGATTAGACCTCTAGCCTGGGAACCTCCATATGCCTCGGGTAGGCCCTAAAAAGACAAAAAGACAAAAAAAAAAACCTCTAATGACCCAACTATCTCTTTATTATACCACTGATACATGCTTTTATTTTTATCATTTGAATCCCCACCCCCCATCCCCCAGAAAAGGAAGAAAGGAAATTTGAAAGTAGCAAAAATTCACTGCCAAAATTATTGTCCTACTCTGAGTACTCAGTAAACCTGAATAATTGCTTCAATGTGTCTAGAAACCACACTTCTTAGAGAATATTGGTGTCCACATTTAGAAAACAAACCCTGGCCTCAGAGAATATTATCATTTAGGACCTTGTGTTTTCTTAGAATGTGTTACTACATTTATACTCATTACAGGGATTACTCTAAAGTGATGTGGTCACTTAGCTGAAAAGCCAACCTTACTCCAGTGAATTCTAATATTTGAAGAGATCAGTTTGACCTTAAAGGATTGTGATGATGTCTGTCTTTCATTTAAAACTTCTGTGTCTCAGGATAATTTAGCTTGTAAATACGAGCTTTCTTGATAAGAGTAGACTGGAGCGCTATGTGCATTTGTTAAAGTGTAG
Source organism: Phacochoerus africanus (assembly GCF_016906955.1). Taxonomy (NCBI): domain Eukaryota; kingdom Metazoa; phylum Chordata; class Mammalia; order Artiodactyla; family Suidae; genus Phacochoerus; species Phacochoerus africanus. Next base: position 39,206,547 of record NC_062544.1, on the reverse strand, counting down.
AGCCAAAGACACCCTTCAGAAAAAGAGAAAAAAAGAAAAAGAACATCTCCGTGTCTCTCACCCCGCCACCCCCGTCTCCCTCCTCCTCCCTGTTTCTCACCTCTCCCTCCTCCCTCTCTTCCTCTTTTCCTTCCCTCCACCCCATGTGTTTGTCTCGCCTTCTCTCTCCCTCACCTTCTCCCTCTCTCTCTCTCCCCACTGCACCCCCCCACCCACCCACTGCCATGTTTTTCTCTCAACTTTAAATAACTCCATAGCAACTATATATATATATGAATGTTGCTAGTCTTCATATTTCTCTGACTCAGAGCTTAGTGGGTTTGGTAATTGTGAGTTGTTTTCAGAACATTACTTCTTCATTTGGCTTTTCTGCATCAAACAGGATGACATGTATCCATAAATACATTAATCTATCTGTGTCATTTTTTTAAGTTTTGCTTTCTTCCTGATATTAACTCCCTAATTTTTTCCAATGCCTTGCTCATAATAAATTCCAGAGCAATGCAATGTATTACATCTTCCTCACAACTTAGAATTCACTGTTTCACATCTGTCATTTGAAGATAATCAAGATTCTTTCACTGCAAAATGACTAAACAGTGTGTCCTGAAAGGAGTAAATGATAGATTCCTTCTTAAAACACAAAGAAAAAAGCACTGAAAACACTGCATCCAAGACAGTGTCAGAAAAGTAACATTAATTAAATCTCCACATACAAATAATATTTGGTTCATCCTAATTTGTTCTAAATTCAATAACCTTAAAACCATTGTTCTGTTGACCCATTACTTGGTCCAATTTCATTTCACCAAACCAATAGTAATAATGATAACAGTAAGAGATAGAGTTTATTAAGTGCTCACTGTGCATCAGACCCAGGCCCAAGTGCTCTGCATGGATACCTACAATCCAGCACCTCTTCTGTTCTTTACACCTCCACCTTGGTCCAAGCCACCGTTGTCTATAGCTCGGACTTCTAAAATAGGCTCCTAATGAGTTTTGTTTCTCAGCTCTTTACAACTGATTCTCCGCACAGCAGATGGAGTGATCTTTTACTTAGTATTTTAGAGCATATTATTCCCTGGCTTAAAATGCTTTTGAAGACTCCCACTATACTTAGGCATTCCGTTCTAAGCACCTTACCATGACTTTCAAAGCCATTCCTGTGACTTCTAGGATCCCATCAGCTACACAGACGTTCTTCAGATATCATCAAGCTCCCACCTACCTCAGGGCTGCAGCACTATCTACTTCCTCTGCCCTGATCTTCACATCCTCAGTGCCATCCCCTCAGAGAGTCATTCCATGAGGACCCAGCCTAAACTATTCATCCAGTCCCTATTGCCATCGTTGTATTCGAATTCTTTACATAGCACTATTGCTGTCTGATTTAATCCTGTTTTCCAATTTGTTCATCAATCTGACTCCTTCCCCTGGAATATCTGTGCCTTATCTGTTCTATTCATCCCTAGAACAGTACCTGGTACATAGTAAGTTCACCATAAGAATAAATGAATGACCTTGTGAGCTAAGAACATTATACTTAAGAGGAGATGAATATTACATTTACATTTAAATATGAAGATACCAAGACTCAGAAAGGCTCAGTAAGTTGCCTTTATCTTCTATGTGATAAAACCAGAATCCTGGGGCAGGATAGCTAAGCAAGCCATTGACTACTACTGTTAAATTAAGAATAAAGTTGACATGGGATTGTAAATCAACTATACTTTAATAAAATTTTTAAAAAAGAATGAAGTTGACTTACATTCACCAGACGTCTTTGGTAAAGACATTACCAGGCATAGAAATGGCATTGATCTGTGAAGGAAAATAAAATATTCCAACAGTGGCATATTCAATGCTTTTTACCTGGTGACAATATCAAGAGGGATCCCTTTGATCCCATCTTAAGAAAAGCTTTGGAGCAATGATTCTTACCCTTTTTGGGGAGTTATAGACAATTTTGAGAATCTGATTAAAATTAAGAACTTTTACTCTAGGGAAAAGACTTTTTATATATTATTTCAGAAGCTCTTAAAGTGTAGTTCTAACATGGAAAGAAGAATTTTGTTTTAATTTTTGTTTTTCTTTTCTCTGCTCCATTAAAAGGAGTTTTTGGTCTTCTGGGCAAGGCAGGCAGATGGCCTTCCCTTCCTGGAAAAGCAGCTAGGCAAGGAAAATGTCCTGAAGGCAGCTTTTCCTTAAAGAGGAAGAGGAAGCGGAAGCAAACTCTTGGTCTAATAATCTGAGCTCAGGTTTAAAGAACCACCCAGGCCCTTACTGATGAATCCTTCATTCTCTCAACAAGTGTTTGTGAGCAGCTACTATGTGACACACATTGTACTAGGCTCAGAGTATACAGGAGAGCAAGGCATGACCCTTGCCTTCATGGAACCCACAGAGAGAAGGCAGACATACGAACAGATGATTTCTCTCCAGAACACAGTGAAAATACTCTCCTATTTCCACTGCAGTGTGTGGTAAGCATCATTTCATCAGCCATAGACTAAGAGAAATCCAAGTCATTAGACTTGGTCTGGCCAAAGGGTTTCTGAGTACAGTCCATAAAACACATCTTCAAATACATCTTTTAGGTTTTGTTATATGATGCACATGATTTACATGAATTATACAGACCATCTGGAACGGAAACTGCTGTCGGACGCAACAGCCGGCTTCTGAGAGAACGGGAATAAGGCTTGATGAAACTGCCTGGAACATTTTGATCTTACCCACTTTTGAGCTGCAGAAGTTACATTTTACTAAAAGCTAGAGGCACCTGGGACTTTGGGGAGAGGAGAATCCTCCTTTTGGCTAAAAGCACTTTTATACTAAATATTTATAGGGCAAATATATAAACAGTTTTTACTATAGAGCCATATTCCCACATTTTAGTCTCCAAAAATGTGGAAAGGGTAACATTAACTAAAGAATAAAATGGTATGAAGACATATAGAGGCCTTTAAACCCAAGTTAGATGGCACAGAGAAGCTCACCTGAAGGAAATGCTATATAGTACAGGGAACTCTACCTAATATTCTGTGGTAATCTATGTGGGGAAAGAATCTAAAAAAGAATGGATGTGTGTGTATGTATAACTGAATCAACTTGGCATACAGCAGAAATGATCACATTGTAAATCAACTATACTTCAATAACATTTTTTTTTTCTTTTTAGGGCCACATCTGCAACATATGGAAGTTCCCCAGCCAGGGGTTAAATTGGAGCTGCAGCTGGGGTTTTGGCTAAAGTGCTTTTAGCCAAAAAAGATTTTCCTCTCCCCAGCTGCCCAGGGGTTAAATCAGAGCTGCAGCCACAGCCACAGGAACACCAGATCTGAGCCACATCTGCAACCTACACTGCAGCTTGTGGCAATGCCAGATCCTTAACCCACTGGGTGAGGCCAGGGATCAGACCTGCAACCTCACAAACACTATGTCAGCTTCTTAACCCACTGAGACACAAGGGGAACTCTCAGTACTTCAATAAAATTTTTCGTAAAATAAATAAATAAATAAATTGTTCCAAGGATCTTCACCAATAAAATAAAATTTAAAAAGAAAGGAGGGGAGCCAGCCAGTTATTTGAGCAGGAAGTGGTAACCATGTTGTATCCAGGCAAGTCGAAGAGCATGTACATGGGCAAAGAGTCAAGAAAATATTCAAAATCCTGTAATCCACGTCTGCATTGGTGGACTGGTCTTTCTTCTAGGCAGTAACACTGGTTGGGCTTCCAAGCTTCCAAATCAGCTTATGAAGTATCTAACAGATACTTCCCTTATCTTTCCTTAATCTGCAACATAAACAAATGCTTTATAATCTCAGTAGAGTATAACCTCAAATGTCTTTGTATTATAATACTGAAGATGAGAAATAAATCCTACTCTTGCTAAAAGACTTTTAAAAATGCTTTGAGAGTGGTGGAATTCTTAACTCTCTCATAGTTTACAAATTCAGGGTGTTTATGTTTAATAGCCTAATGCTTACTCATTAAAGTTTATACCATTCTTGTGTTTACATTGGCCCAACTGCCATTTTAAAACACTGCTTTCTCAGGATTTGCAGCACATTCAAATTGCTACACTTTCCAGCCAGTTCTGACCTTTTCAGTCATCCAGGCTGAGAGGACGTCAAACCTCATGCATTCTCTGTCTATGATAATAGTCCCTACCATTGCTTAAGCACACTTAGGCCAGACATGCTGTTACTTACATTTCATTCAATCCTCACAATAATTCCATCCAGTGGGAATTGTCTTCCCTATGGTGCAGAGGAGGAAACTGCAGCTCAAAGACATTAAGTAACTTACCTAAGTTCACACAGCTGGAGAGTGGCAGAATCTGACATCTATACTATTAATTATTGTATGTTTTCTAAGACTGCCCATAATGTATTCTAATCATAAGTTTACATTGTATGACTCTCGTTCATGGGTCATCATTTAAAAAGTTCCTGAACATTAAGTATTACTAGGTGTTCCTTTGACTTGAATTAACTTACATAAAAAGGAAAAATTATTGTACTGATGCAGTGCTAGTCACATAATTTCTCACTCTTCCTTGATTTAATTTAAATATTTGCCTTGCCTCCTTTCTCAGATCATAAGCTCTTTGAGGCTAGGACTGGGTCTCCTTTATGTTTGAGAGTGCCTTATATTAGAGAGATTCAATGAGGATCCAACAAAAATTAGGTCATGAAGTTACAATGGGAGTTCAACAAGCCCTTAACATAAGGATTTCCATTTTATGAAAAAATTATTTCCCTTTTATAAAGATAAGAGTACCAAAATAAGAATTTACACACACTGAAAAAAGAGTGGAAGGAATTACACCAAAATAAGATAATAGTTCCCTTTGGTGACAAAATTATGGATAATTGTTTTTCCTTTACTGTTTTTTTCTGTATTTTTATATTAACTATACTCTTAAATTTTCTACAGTCAATGCACACTACTTAAATAATTGGAATAAGTTACGTTAAAATATTAAAATTAAATCAACCAGTTAACATCAAAAACTTTAAAAGGTTCCACTCTCCTCCAGATGTCATTGCCTTTTGTTTGGAGTTCAACTTGATAGGACTCTTCATTCTGTTCAACTACTAATGACACACAATGATTTTCTCTTGAATACTTTACATATCCCTTTATTGTCCTTTCTCCTTAGTGACTAGTGCTCAGGACCTCTTGAATTCCTTCAAATTTTACTGTGCTAGAAAAAGGAAAGTCAAGTGAATCAAATGTGTCACTTTCAAATTGGACAATTTTGCAAATAGATTAGTGATGCAGAGCTGAATGCATCAAACACTTCGAATGACACTTTTGTCTAAGGCTCCAGGCTTTCCAAGTTGATGACTGAAACAACTAAAGTTGATGCTAAAATGAGCTGGATAATTTTAAAAGCAAAATAAAGATTAAAATAAGAGAAGTGGGCACCCAGAAAATATCGAGACTAAATAAGTTTGCAATGTTTATTATTGTCATGAAAAGTTTGCTGACATTGTTGTGGAATTGGTTACTATTTATCATTAACAATGATGAATATTATTATTTAACTTTTCTTGCAAAGTGCTTTTCTCTTTTGCTAAGTGTAATTTCTATTATCAGAGGAGAAAAGTCAGGGCAAATCCATGTCAGTGCAGGCTGTGAAGTACTTTTGTAATGTTTCACTGTATCTGTAACTTAAATGTCCCACATCACTAGGTTATAAAATAAGGTTATATTTCTTTTGATATCTTAACCTAATGGATGCTAGACTCTTAAGAGCCCACAGTGAAAGGAAGTAAAAACTTTCTGTGGGTTTTCTGCAGCCCAAGTTACTTCTGGGACTCTTTGGACCCCTCATTCGTGTTTTGCAAATTAGTCCTAGTAGTTACTTGCTCCTCTTCCCACTTTGCCCCCCAAACTCTACAATACCCAAGATTTCATGTTCATTGTGTCATCACAGAACATACTTCCTCAGGCTGCTCACTGTGTAGATTTGATTCAAGCATGGACATTGCTCTTTTCCTGATAGCTTTAAAGGCACAGCCAAGACCAGTCAGTGGTGTTGGCAAAGACAGAGTGAAAGTTTAGCATGAATGAGGAGTGCTAAGAATAGTCTACTTTTCCATTGCTATTGTCGCACCCAGAGCTCAAAAACTCCAAAGCCAACTTGAGGGTCCCTGCCTTGCTCTGTGGCTCCAATGTAATGGGGAGAATCAATTCATCTTGTATTCTTGTTTCCACCAACTTCAACGGGAATCTCTAAACCACTTTTCCCAATAGTCATGGGCTCCTAATCCTTTGGACCAGATAGTGAAAATGACCCTTTCCTCCCTAAACTTCAAGGCCCACTTTTTTTTTCCCACAAGCATGGCAGAGTAGACACATCCAGGGCCTTCAGGGGAATCATTGATACCCACTCACAGGCTGAAATTCACCCCCGTGGTCCAGAGAGGGCTATCACAATACAGGCAGTGCATTTCCCAAAGTCTGGGGTTTTTTCTTAATTAACTCTATAGCAGGTCCCCAAGTTCCATTTCCTTCTGCTCTTCGTGGGCATGCAAGAAGATAGCATTTCCTAGACTACTTTGCAGTTAGGCTGGAACTGTATATCTAGTCCTGCCAATGGGCTATGGGTGCAGTCTTCTTTGCTGAGACAGTGAAATGTCCTTGTACAACCTTCCATCTCTTTCTCTCTGCCTTACCTTAGGGTAACTGAGTACCCCCTTCCCCTTCCTTTATCATAGCAGCAAACCTCAACCTTTCTCATTACACAGTCACTGTATTTGAATATATTATGAAAAACTAATTCCTTTTTGAGATACTGTTGCTTTGTTTTATTTCCTTTGTATAAATAATATATAAAGCACTCACAGATTGTAAAATGTACAGTTATATTCTAAAGATTATTTTGTATTACTCTTAACTTTGATTTTTACTGTCATTAAAATAGTGTATAACTGATTAGGAAACTTTCAGAAAAGCATGAAGAGAAACTGAGAGCCAAACAGTAACAGACTATACATTTCCTTTGTCACCTTGGAGAGGATGTATTTCAGGCCAGAGTTGATGATAAAATTTAAAAACTCTTGGTTTTACTTTGTTGGTCATGTAGTAGGCACCTTTGATGCTCCATGCTGCATTCCATTAATCCATTTTGGCTTTCAGCCACAGCTATGGTGCACAATTCCCATGGGAATGCAAACTGGCCTCTCTGGCAGCACTCTACCTGAACACACCATACATCTTTCTTCTTTTCTGTTGATCAGTCTTCTCTCCCTTGGAAACGCAAGGACAGTAGGGGAATGTCAGGGATAAATAGGTCCCCACCGATGCCAGTCCAGGTTTTCATTTTCATTTTCATTTTCATATGGGGGTTAAAAATTGATGATTTGGTAAACTCGAGCCCATGTTGACTTTCTGTTAGAGATAAAGGAAGATGTGAAATAATCTAATCACTACTGGTACCATTGGATGGGAAAGAGAAAGCTATTCAGAGACAGTATGGTGACCCTTGTTAAATAAACCATGAAAATGTCAAATGTCCTTTAGCACAATAATGCCAAGAGTTACAGTTTCAAAATGAAAAAGGGTAAAATCATGCTCACATGAAAAAATAGGCTTTCTTCATATGAGACTAAACAGTATGACCATCAGAAACATCAGTGCTAGGCTTAGGCTGAATTTTTTTTTTGTCTTTTTTTTTGCTATTTCTTTGGGCCGCTTCTGAGGCACATGGAGGTTCCCAGGCTAGGAGTTGAATCCGAGCTGTAGCCTCCGGCCTACGCCAGAGCCACAGCAACTTGCGATCCGAGCCACGTCTGCAACCTACACCACAGCTCACGGCAACACGGATCGTTAACCCACTGAGCAAGGGCAGGGACTGAACCTGCAACCTCATGGTTCCTAGTCGGATTCGTTAACCAATGCGCCATGACAGGAACTCCTGAATTCTTAGGAAAAGTAGTGAGAAAACTCTTGCTCATGGGAAATCTGAACTGGAACCTAGACACTAGACTAGGGAATTCCAAAGAGAGAACTGTGTGGAAAGGAAGAAAGAGTTAGGGAGAAAGAGCATCCAGAGGCTTAAGTCTATGGATTTTTCCACTGCATGGTACAAAAGGACAGATTAAGTTACCACCTCTCTTCCTTCTCACACTATGCTGGGTTTTTTGAGACCACATGGCCTTCGAAAAAGAACATTTTACATCTCTATCATAGTCCAAGTTGTGTTGGTCTGGAGAGCTCTGGCAGAAGCTCTGGTGGAGACAGGACTAGAGGCCATCACAGCATGGGTGCTGGGGCTTCTGCTAGCAAACTAGAAAAAGGCACCTTGCTTTCTCAAGTACTGCTGAGCCAACTGAAAAATGTGTCTTTAAAGGATGAATAAGGCACCCCTTCTTCCAGCAGACACATGCCAGCCACACAGCTTTGTGAGCATGGTGTGGACTAGATTTTAGCTTTCTCTCACTGCCTCAGTCCAGGGCCATTACACAAAGCATGAACAGCTCAGCACTATGGCCCTGAACAAGGTAGGGACTCATGTTCAGCAGCATCTCCACTCCTCACACAACAGGGAAGAGCTAGCAGCAGGAGAGGGAAAGAGCAACCAACACCATCACTCATGGACCCTGACTGCTGTTCTGATTGTGTTCTCCTGCCTGTCAGAGAAACATAAACAGGCTCAAAGTACAGATCCAGTGCATGTTGGAGGATATACAACAGAGTGGCCCAGAGTGGGGAGGCAAGGAGAAGAATTGTGGAGGAGGAAGAGCTCAGGAGTTCCCGTTTTGGCTCAGCGGAAAGGAATCTGACTAGCATCCATGAGGATGCAGATTCGATCCCTGGCCTTGCTCAGCGGGTTAAGGATTTGGTGTTGCTGTGAGCTGTGGTGTAGGTTGCAGACGTGGTTCATATCCAGCGTTGCTATAGCTACAGCTCCAATTTGGCCAGCAGCTACAGCTCCAATTCCACCCCTAGTGTGGGAACCTCCATATGCCACAGGTGCAGCCATAAAAAGACAAGGAAGGAAGGAAGGAAGGAAGGAAGGAAGGAAGGAAGGAAGGAAGAAGAAAGAGAAAGAAAGAAAGAAAGAAAGAAAAAAGAAAGAAAGAAAGAAAGAAGAAAAAAGAAAGAAAGAAAGAAAGAAAGAAGAAAGAAAGAAGAAAGAAAGAAAGAGAGAGAAAGAGGGAAGGAGGGAGGGAGGAGCGGAGGGAGGGGGGGAAGAGAGAGAAAGAAAGAAAGAAAGAAAAGAAAAAAGAAAGAAAGAAAAAGAAAAGAAAGAAGGAAAAGAAAAAGAGAAAGAAGAGAGAAAGAAGAAGAAAAAGAAAGAATCCTCCCCTCAACCTCCCCCTCCCGCCTCCCTTCCCTACTCCCTTTTCTTTGAACGAAAGAAAGAAAGAAAGAAAACAGAAAGAAAGAGCTCACATTGGAGTGTGGAAGCACAGACGCAGAAGCTCCAGCTTGGCCACAGGGAGCACAGGGCTCACCTTCACTTCACTCTGCTCTGCTTGGTCTTCCACCCAAAACCTGGTCTCATCTCCCCACGGAGTGAGACAGGAAGCAAGGGAAAGGCCCAGGCCACTGTGCAAAGCGAACATCAGTCCCAAGGGGTAGATAAAAATAAAAATGCACTATAGGAAATTTTAAGTTTTGTTTTTGTTGTTTTAAAAATCATCCCAAGAGGTGAGAGCCGAAGGGAAAAGGGCCCCCTTGGCCTCAAGGCCAGCTGACAATACTGACACTGGGCCAGGTGGGGCACAGTGTCTGGGTCTAAAGGTTGCCACCATTATTATACTTCACTGTCAGCAGGTTGTGTCAGGATGGGGTTTTTACTGCTGTTCTAAACATTCTTTCCATTCTTTCAATTTAAAAAAGATGCATCACTAACCTAAAAACTGGCTTGTACTGTAGTTAGAAAAATTTAGGAAATAGGGCTGAATGAGCACACATCCTATGATATAACCTGGAAAGTTTTGTTTGTTTGTTTGTTTGACCTTTTCTAGGGCTGCAGCTGAGGCATATGGAGACTCGCAGGCTAGGGGTCTAATCGGAGCTGTAGCTGCCAAGCCTATGCCAGAGCCACAGCAATGTGGGATCCGAGCCTCGTCTGCAAACTACACCACAGCTCATGGCAATGCCGGATCCTTAACCCACTGAGCAAGGCCAGGGATTGAACCCGCAACCTCATGGTTCTTAGTCAGATTCATTAACCACTGAGCCACGATGGGAACTCCAACCTGGAAAGTTTTGAAACAAATCGATTTCAAGATTGCCTATCTACTTGTCATTTTTCTCTCTTCATAAAAGTAAAATACAGCTCCCCTAGTGAAAGGGCAATGACTTTAATTGTTTGAGTTCTGTATAAAAAATGAATTTCCTCTACACACATATGCAAATCTTAGGAATTTTGATAAATTAGACAATGACTAAAATGATTTGTTTTTTTTTTCCCACTCTTCAGTTGGGGGGTCATGGGATTCCTTTAGATATCAACTGAATCATAATTAAAATATACTTACAAAATGTATATTTATAAATAACTTTTCAGGAACATATTTTCTGAAGAAGGTACAAAAGCAAAATGTTCCTAGCTCATCTAAAGAAACACAGACTGATTTTAGCAGAAAAGATAGTACAAAAAGGAATATCATATCTGTCTTCTGCCTTTAGGTGCAAGAGAACTTTCAATTGACTTTTCTCCCTTTATTGACAGGTTTGGGCTTAAATATGGAGATGTGCTCAGCAATTGAGTCTGGATTGTCTAATGGTGAAAATTCCTTTTATATAGCATTTATCCAACAAACATTTATTGAACACCTGTACATAACAGATCCTATCTAGATGCCAGGGTGTACAAAACGAATAAGACCTCAAGAAACTGCCATCTAATGAAGGGGTTAGGCGACAAAATAATAATTACAGCACCTTCCAGTAAGACCATTTCTAAAGGTACACAGTAGAGTAGTAATGTATCCATTATGGTGTTTGGGGCTACAAATAGGAGAAAACAGGACTAGGTATGCCTTAAATTATAAGGAATTTATTATCTCATCTGAACGAAGTTCGGGGTAAGCTACTTCAGTCACTTAAAAACTCATCAAAAACCCAGGATTAGTTCTACCTTTTCACTTGGTCATTCTCAACATGTTGACTTTTATCCTCCTGGTTGACTCTGTCACAAGATTGCTGCCACAGCTCCTAGAATCATATCCTCACACAGAAGCAGAAAAAGAACAGTTTCTCTTAACATCTCTCTCTCTCTCTCTCTCTTTTTTTTTTCTTTCTATTTTTGGCCATACCTGCAGCATGTGGAAGTTCCCAAGCTAGGGAGTAAACCCACACCACAGCAGTGACCCAAGCCGCTACAGTGACAATGCTGGATCCTTAATCTGCTGCACCAACAGAGAATTCCATGTCTTTCTTTCTGGTTTACTACACTTAGTATAAGAACCTCTAGTTCTATCCATGTTGCTGCAAATGGCATTAGTTTGTCTTCTTTATGGTTGAGTAATATTCCATTGTATATATATGTACCACATGTTCTTTATCCATTCTTCCTGATGGACATTTAGGTTGTTGGCATATCTTGGCTATTTTGAATAGTGCTGCAATGAACATAGGGGTGAATATATCTTTTTCAATAAAAGTTTTGATGCTGGAAAGGGTGTGGAGAAAAAGGTACCTCCTCCACTGTTGGTGGGAGTGTAAATTGGTACAACCACTATGGAAAACAGTATGGATGTACCTCAGAAAACTAAATAGAGAACTACCATATGATCCAGCAATCCCACTGCTGGGCATATATCTGTGTCTTTCTTTTAATAAGAAAGGAAAACTGTTCAGAAGTCTCCCAGCAGACTTCCCCTCAAGTCTCATTAGCCAGAATTGCATCTCAAGATGCCTAAAGTAACCACTTGCAGGAGAAATTTGAGTCCCCGATTAATTCCAACCAACCGTAAATCACCTCATATCTAAAGGGGGATTATCCCCAGGGCACAAGGCTATATATTTTCTTATCAGAAAGGAAGCAGGAAAGCAGAAGGAGGGGGAAGAGGACAAGAAAGAGAAGGAGGAGAAAAAGAACAGCTGTTTAGGAGAAAATCAACAGGGTTTACCACAAGTGGCCTAAATGGCAGAGCATCATTGCACCTGTAGGCACCAGGAAAAGCTTCCCATAATAACAAAAACAAATGTTAAAGGCTAAGGATGAGTCAACCACAAACACAGGCCCAACTCCGTGCCTCCATACAGAAGAACCACTCCAACTAAATCTAAACTCTCTTTCTCATCAGGGCTCAGCCAAGAACCATGTCTGTCTTTAATCTTAAAGAGGCAGCAGGCGCTGCCAACCCCATCTAGGTCATTCACCAACTGAGGTACCCAAGCCATGGTTGAGGCCCCACTTCAAACCTGTCCACTGCAGAAGAGTGTAAAATGTCCTCTTTTTAAATACAGAGGAAATTAATAATGACTTTTAAAGCTTTACAAAAAAAAAGGCAAAAAAAACTTCATACAAAACTTGGTACCTCTCAAATAGTTGACGAGTGGCCATAGAGAGCAACAAAAATAAATGAATAAAAATAAAGACACAATGATATCAAAGTGGGGGTTCAGTAAAGCTGTTATTGACCCTTCTTTAGAGAAACGTGGGCTCCTAGGAAGGCAGAATAACCCAGGGCTCTCTATGCCCAGCAAGTGCTGAGGAAGAGCCCATCAGAAAACACACATACACAGTCCTCATGCTGTTCCACTTGAATAGAAAACGGTACAAAGATGAAAACAGAGAGGGCACACAGCAAAGCCCAGTAACCTACAGACCTGCTAAATAGAAAACACAGAGCCTCACCACGGGGCAGCTCCATAAAGCCACTCTGGATGCCATTTTGCTAATTGTGTTTGCTATGACACCAAACACCGCTTAGCCAGGCTCCCATAGTGTCTCCATGATGGCAATCACTTGCCAGGAGCGAGAGTGATTTTTATTTGATATCCATACAAAGCAGAAGCAAATGAATTACCATAATGAGAAGCAACATAATGATGTGGAGATGTACAAACTGCCATTGTGTTTAATAACAACAAAGCCTTCCCTTTTGAATTAAATTTGCAGGGAGATTCTTACTGAAGCATCATTGTACTAAAACCAAGTTGTTTAAAAAAAAAAAAAAAACTCCAAAATATCTCAGGCCTATGATTACTGGAAAGGTTGTTAGGAGAACATTTTTCAATTTTTATTCTCAGTAAAATCGACTTAGTTGTAGCACTACACAGCTGCGATTTGTGGAGTAAATGGCAAAGCTAAATGTGCCGAAACCCAACATGTTCCCTGAGCAACAAAGGGATGGAAGGCAAATGTTACAGTATTATTGACAACACTGGTAATGCTTGTATAAGCATCTGCTTCATAAAGGGAGAAAAAAAAAAAAACCTACATTATAAACAAGAGGAGTTTCCAAACAAAGCCTGCTGGCTCAAATTCTGGCTTTGATTAGAATTTGCACTTGTTAATACAGGTATTTCCTCTTTTTACCTTAACCCTCCAAAATAAAATTCCCTTATTTGCATTCCAGAAACCTCCTTATAACTGATTCCATTTTTTTCTTTATCTAAAATTATTTTCTGTATTTTATGATATTTACCTGTTTCCTGCCATTTGACTTTCAACAATGGATTAAGGTATTGCTGAATAGTGAGGTGTTAATTTAAACCAGCTTCCATGATCATCAGGAGATGTCCTCTTAGACTGAGTCCAGTTTGTGAACAAAACATGTCCTTCCCCACCTTACTGCACCACCACCCTTTCAATGCTACTGTTTATAACTGCTCATAAAAGAACATTCTGGTTTCATTAATGGACAAACCCAGAGCCATAGTACAGCCTGCGTTCGACCAAGCTAGACTTGGGCAAAATCTGAGATGGAGACTTACAGGACTGGAAATTGGGAACCTTGGGTTCTCTGTCCAGCTCACCACTAAATGTGATGGAAGCAAATCATCATCTTCGTGTCTGTCTCAGTTTTCCCAGCTGCAAAATAGCATAACATCTGCTCCATCCACGTCATAGAGTGTCCTGAGGATCAAATCATATTCAAGGGTTCTGTAAACTGTTATGACTCTGTGTTCATGAGAAAAAACAGAGGTCTTTTAGGAAGTCCAAAACATATCCAGAGAATCATGTCATTTATAAGGTTTTATACTTTGGTTTTTGACCTTTTATCATTCAGTAAATATTTATCGAGCTTCTGTATTATTCTATAACTTATTGATGCAAGGTACAATCCTCAGTGCTATGGAAATAATATATATCATGATGCCTGCTCTGAAGGAAGTTATAAACAGAGAGAGAGAAGACACACTGCATAAAAAGACAGCTAGAAATAGAGTTTGTACATAAGCAACAGTGGGAGACAGTGTAACACAGTGATTGAAAGTATAGGTTTTTGGCATCATACTTCCTGGATCTGAATCCTGGCTCTCCCACTAACTCACCATGTGACTTTGGGCAAATTACATAACCTCTCTATACCTCAGTTTCCTTATTTGTAAAATGAGGTTAATAATACCTAACTAATGAGCTTGTCATGAAGAGTAAATGTGTTAACACATCAATACTCCTTAGAGCAGGGCCTGGCCCATAGGTTACAATGTGAGCTGAACATCAAGACACCTTGGAGTACGATAATTGACAGGGTGAACAAGTACTAAAGATTGTGATCAAGAGTGGCTTCTAGATCCTGATCTTAGGAGTTAAAGCCTGGGAAGGCTTAGTGAAGGCAGAGTGAAGAGGATAAGGGATTAGCAGCAGAAGTATTGGGGACAGGTCAAATAGCTGGCATGAAGGTCCAGAGCTTGGCTTGTATAAGGCGCACTTGGGGTTGTAAGAAAAGAAGGGTGAGGGTTCCAAATGGAGACAATGGGGAGAAGGGGCGCTGAAACGTAGGCACTCTAGACGAGATGGGAGCGAATCTTCACTGACATATCCACGGCTAAAAGCTGGAGGGAGCAAGGCCATATTACAAGCTGCCAGCAGACTTTGTTTCTCTACAGACCCTAGTTCGAATTTACCTTTGAAGTATTTTGCTTTTGTGTTTTAGAGAGAAAGACAAAGCCCTTAGACTTTTTGGCCCTACAAAGATAAATCTACATATATTATATCTGGAACTATAACATTCTTCACATTGAGACGTTAAACTGCTTTGCACAATAATGTTGAAGCCTTTCCATTGATAGGGATGGAGTAGGATAGTTACCCAGGTAGGCGTAGAAGTCCCAGTAGGGGACCATAGACAGAGAGGGAAACCTCGAGAACTTTGGGAGACAACTGTAAGTTAATAACCGCTCAAGAAACAGAAGAAAACAGGAATGCTTAACTAATAAGAGCACGAGATATGCCTCAGGTCATTAAGTCAAAGATAAAATGAGGCCTGCATTCAAGTTCAGACCAAGAGCAGGGGTTTGAATACCACCCTTCTGCAGCTTTAAATAAGCACCATGAGAGTCCTAGTTTGACTTTATAGAATCAAACATTCTTTTACCAAATACAAAGGAGGAGATAATGCAGGACATCTACTACAAGAAAGAGGAGAAGGCAGTCTTTTTGCCACCACCTCCCGACTTTCCTTAGAATAAAAAGGAAGCCCACCTAATCCTTGGGGAATAGTCTCCTTGCCTGCCCACTTACGTCTCTCACAAGCATCTTATCTTAATAAATCTATTTCTTGCCCATCACTTTGCCTCTTGCTGAATTCCTTCTGCACTGAGGTATAAAGATCCTAAAGCTCAATAAGTCCAGATACCAGGTGAGTGATTTTAATTTAAAAACCATGTGTTCGAGTCCCAATCTGGGTTTTGGCTAGGTTTGAGTCCCGGCACATGGGCTCAAGTCACAATCTGGGTTCTGGCTGGGTTCAAGTCCTAAGGGCTGTCAGTTTTACCATCAGGCTTGCATGAAATTCACAGAATTCTACCGAAAGACACCTAGAAATGGAGGGAAGGAGAAGGACAGAGGAACAGAATAAGAAACTAGTTTCAAAGTGTGCACACTACAGCCCCAGGAGTGGGTAGGAACTGAGATTTTGCTGTTCCTTCTGTGGTTTTCAGACTCTGTGCCTTAAGCAATATGAGAAGCTCATGGCAGTAAATAGAATTCTGAACTTAAACCTTTAACCCAGAGCAGTTACTTCATCCAGTGTTCTGCTAAGGAAACAGTGACCTATTCCAAAATTGAAAGGCCAGCCAGACTCTGCTCATCTCACTGAGAAAGGTATGCCACCTTGCAATGTGGTTCTCCTCCAGTGGTTCACTCCTTACACACTGACTCTAGAATCTAAACCTCAGGAGAGATCCAGCTCCACTGTACAAAAGATTGTTTTACTGTGGGTGGAATTATCCCAATAGATCATGTTTAGGGAGAAGAGGGGCTAGTGGAGACCAGGTATGAGAATGGATGGGTCTTCTTCAACTCTCTTTTGGGGGCTCATGTGCTGTGGCCTGAACTTCAGTTAGAGAACCAGCGAACATCTGTCTTAATGAATGGAGGTGATGGGGCCCCTGCCAAAAAGTTGCAGACCCAGAGCTGAGGCAAAAGACCCAGTGGGGATCCTGCAGGAGGCCTTGGCCTCCAGATCCTGGAGTTAAGGGATGGGGGAGACTGTATCATAATTTCTTCTGCTATCCCTTACTTTCAGTTCAGTATTTGTTTTTAATCATGAGATGTGATCTAGACTATGCTTCGAGCCAAGGTATAAAGGACCTCCAAAAAGGGAAATGGAATAGGAACCTAGGGAAGCCCAAGTCAAGATGAGAGCATCTGTGATGAGCTGATTGGATCTGGCCCCAGTGTGGTTGACCTTGGTTAGGAAGCTTCCCAGTGAAAATATTCTACTTCATTTAACACCTGTCCTCTACATGCGCATGTAAATGGAAGTCTCCATGCATTATCCCCCAGCAAAACAATGAGGAAATCCCTCCTAGAGGAGGAAGGACTGGGCCCTGAAAATGGTGTTCCCTTTCCAACAGAAAGCCCTATAGGACCACGCAGAGCCCACCTTATTAGCCCACAGCACTCCTGTTTGCCCCTCTCACTGCACCAGCCACTCATTATTGTAAATGCTATTTTATTCCTGGGAAGAAAGAACCAAAGTGAGAGACACTGCACAACAGAAAGGACTTGGTTGCTAATGGGACAACTGGGGAGAAATACCCTAGAACCATCTCATTTCCTAGTTTGCTTCCTTGCCCATCCCCCCACCCCCAGCCCATCTCAGTGAAATGTGTCATCATTTCCTAGCTTGGATTTCACATGCCAACAAAAAGCTAGAACTACTTTATAAACACTGGTCTTACCGTGCCAGGCAATTGGCAAGAAGTTACAGGAGTCTGCAGTCTCTACTTGCTTTTTATTGCAGACAGCACATTCCTGGAGACCATGTCATAAAGTGGATCATTGAAGAGCAAATTACATTTTCCCACAGGAACAATGTTATAATTGGAGGCTGTATTCCTGACAAAGGACTTGGCTTCACGTAAATAGTAGACACGAACAAAAATATTTCACAAAAGCAAAGATTCAAGAACTATAAATCCTTATAATTGTTTAAAATAATAAAATTTTCTCCAAGCATTATAAACCAGGCAGGATTATAGGGAGTACACATTGATTATTCAGGGACTCCAATGCACCATAAAGTGTACATTAAAATATAACTACTGGGTCATAAATTAGAACCTGAAACTAACTTTAATACAGTCATTACACACTTAATTAACAATGGGAAAGCGGTGAAGTACCGTGGTTAAATGTGGCATTAGGCATTAGGAGATCTAACCTGCAGACTTGTCCCCTAGACTCGGAGCTCTGTGAAGCCAGAGGCTGGACTGGCCCATGTAAGAGGGTAGGACCTACAGAGAGCCTGACTCCAAATCATTTTTATGGGAGTTCCCACTGTGGCTCAGTGGGTTGAGAACCTGACACAGCATCTGTGAGGATGGAGGCTCAATCTCTGGCTTCACTCAGTGGGTTAAGGATCTAGCATTGCCACAAAGTGCAGCATAGTCGCAGACCTGGCTCAGATTCTGTGTTGCTGCCGCTGTGATGTAGGCAGGCAGTGCAGCTCTAATTTGACCCCTGGCCTGGGAACTTCCATATGCCATAGATGCAGCCTTAAAAAGAAAAAAAAAAATCATTTTTACAATGAATGGTCCAGGTTTAGGTTATCACTTTGGGTAAATAAATTACTTCTCTGGGCTTTTGGTTCTTTATCTGCAAAATAAAGCTGAGCTATAAAATCTCTAAGATCCCTACCAGCTCCAAAATTCTAGGACTGCCATTTTGGTCTCAGAATTCAGAAGAGTTGCTAGGTATGGTCAGCTGCTATTTGGTGAACCTCAATATGAACCTCCAGTACTCATCCCCTTCTGTAGTCCCCACCCACATTTTGGGCTTGGCCATGTGAAGGGCTCTGGCCAATGGGACTTTGGCAAACGAGATACAAGCAGAGGCTTCATAAGTGCTTGCACATCAAGGCTTGTTCTCTTGGCACATTCCTTCTTGGAAGCCAGGTACCATGCTGTGAGGAGCGCAAGACCCATGGAGAGGCCACACAGAGGAGAACCAAGAATGGTAGCCTGGCACAGTGGTTCGTGGCACAGTGGTTAACGAATCCGACTAGAAACCATGAGGTTGCAGGTTCGGTCCCTGCCCTTGCTCAGTGGGTTAACGATCCGGCGTTGCCATGAGCTGTGGTGTAGGTTGCAGATGCAGCTCGGATCCCGCGTTGCTGTGGCTCTGGCGTAGGCCAGTGGCTACAGCTCCGATTCGACCCCTAGCCTGGGAACCTCCATATGCCACGGGAGCAGCCCCAAAGAAATAGCAAAAAGACAAAAAAAAAAAAAGAAAGAAAGAAAGAAAGAATGGTAGGCTCTCCTCTCAGAGCTCCCAGCCAACTGCCAGCACTAAGGGCTGCTAGTCACGGGAGTAAGCATCTTGGACATTACAGCCCAGATAAGCCCCAGATGATAGCAACCTCAGCTGACATCATATAGAAGAAAAGAACCTCATAGCTGAGCTCAGCCAACCACAGAGTCATGAAAGATGACAAAACAGTTATTTCAGGACACTAAGTTTGGGGATGGTATTATGAAGCAATAGCTACCTGAAAGTCTAGGACATAATTCAAGTGGCTTTCAGGTTTATAAAAAAACAAACTAAGGAAGGTTGAATAATGTCAGTTTTTCCTCTATGTGAATTGTCTTACACTGAGAAACATTCAAAATATTCCAATTATCTTAAAATAATCTCAAAATACTGCAGTAGTGTTCAATAAATATTCATAGTAGATAAAGATGTTTCCTCTTCCTAAAAAGTATTTTTCCTCTTTACTTTCTCTTGAATAAGTAGAGTTGTTCAAAGGCACAAACAAATAAAGTTCACCAGGAAATGATACGTGCTGTTCAGTCATTGACACTTTGTTGACAGCTCTCAGAACCTTCCCTCACTACTGATAATCTATGAAAACAATTATCAAGCAAGGGCTTTAAAATAAGAGTGCAGCATCGTGTCTAGTAAGGAAGAACTTTACATTTTCCTGATAAAGAAGCTGTTGGCATTCAGTGCTGCAGAGAAGTGGGCAAATTCAGATGAGACAGTAGGTTTTCTTAAAGTAAGGGGATGAGTTCTGAAACCTTTCTCCAGGAGATTCAAAATAACTGAAACCTATCAGAGGTGTCCCTAATCAAGGCTCAGTGACAAAGACAAGGTGTCTGTGAAATAAAATCAGCATGGAGAGTAGAGAGGAACTAAGTCACAGAGCTATCCCCTCATGAAGAGGGGAGTCAAAGACACTGTGGTTCCAGGCCCATACTATGCTCTGGGAAAGGAGCTGTATGAATGAATTTTTTAAAAAATTCATCAAGTTGAGCCATCTTCTTAACTTTGATGTGAAAATTCCTCTGGCTAATCATTAATAAGGAGTGGAAGATGATTTTTCCTTAGACCTTGAAGAAGCAGCCAGGGGGTGGGGCTGCCCTGGTGCTTGAGGCATCAGCCACTTTCCCCAGACATTTCCACACTGTCATCCCAGGAATGATGAGT
This sequence comes from Phacochoerus africanus, assembly GCF_016906955.1. Taxonomy (NCBI): domain Eukaryota; kingdom Metazoa; phylum Chordata; class Mammalia; order Artiodactyla; family Suidae; genus Phacochoerus; species Phacochoerus africanus. The sequence continues at coordinate 39,186,469 of NC_062544.1, read as the reverse complement.
CAAGAGGCCTTTTGAGGGAGTTCCTATTATGGCTCAGCAGGTTATGAACCTGACTAATACCCATGAGGATGGAGGTTCGATCCCTGGCCTTGTCCAGCATTGCCATGAGCTGTGGTGTAGGTTGCAGATGCAGCTCGGATCTGGTGTTGCTGTGGCTGTGGCATAGGCCAGCAGCTGCAACTCTTATTTGACCCCCTAGCCTTGGAACTTCCATATGCTGCAAGTGCAGCCCTAAAAAGCATCCCAGTGACCATCACAACATGTTCTCACTCTTAGGGGACATGTCTAACCTCTGGCTCTAGCAGCAAGATAGGCCCTTAGGACACCAAGGCTCCTGGAGATTTCCCAGGAGGGTAGAACCTAGAAAGCTGGACATTCAGTTGGGTAAGGTGGTTCAAATGGAATCCTAAAAAGACATAAGGTTTTATACCAGACCTCTAAGCTGGTAAACTAGTTTGTGTCCACTTGGGACATTGTAAAATATCACTCAGATTATCTAAGATGTGTATAAAATAAGACATACATAATCTTTAGTATCTTTAGTGACTCTTTAGTGAATGCTTTCATGTTCCAGGCACTATTTTAGACTTTTATATATATTATTTACCTAATTCTCACATATAATTATGAGGCCAGTATTTTACAGAGAGAACTAAGGCACAAGGAAGTAATTTAACTTTCTTTGGATTACACAACCAGTAAGGGGAGAGGCCAGAATTCAGAGCCAGCAGTGCTCTGAACTCTGCCACACTTGCTGCCTTTCTCACATCCCAAGGTTGCTGCCTTGCTCCACTGAATGTTGGAGGGCACATCACGAAGGAAGCTCTCAATGGACCTGAAGTCAAGGGAGAATGGACTATACTCACTGCTCTGCAGCAATTATCTCAGGGACCTGCTTTCTCTGTATCTTCCACTAAAATTTAATTAATATAATCATTAATCTCATCCAGTGAGTATAAAACCTGTTTTTAGCACCTAACCAAACCTAGGACTATAAACCACCTGTCAGCATCCTCACTGGAGCCTGTCACAAAACTCTGCAGCAGACGAAGTTGGTGCAGTAGGAGTGTGGTCCTGCCATGCAGACAAAGCTCAGAACGCCAGCTCTCCACTTCTCCTGGCCTGGTTCATTTCACTTGGAACCCTGAAATATGCTCCCTACACGCTTTCAGCTCTGCATGTATATTGTTATTATCCATTAGTAGCAGTATTTGCTATTGATACAGCACTTCATATTTGTAAGTCCTTTCCTTCGACTGCTTCTGCATGGCAGCTCTTTACAGCCAGAGCTCTGTTTGCACTGACATCACCTGCCCAGGATTATTCCTATGGGTTAAATGATTTGCGTATGGCAATTACAGAGGTGCATGTTAGAGAATACAAGATAAGCAATAAAGAGAAAGGAGAGGACGGGTACCACAGCCTGCTGTTTGGGGGAGTTGGTGAAAAGCTCAGAGAACCAGAAGGTTGATTTTACTTCTTTCCATTTACCATCATAAAAATATTATTATTAATGAGGTTATTTTACATTTTATAGATCCTTTTCAGCCGGAAAGATCCCAAAGGGTTTTGCAAACACTGTGTGACTTCACTGTGTGTGTGGTTTTTCATGTAGCCATTTCTTCCTCTTCCCTCTTACTAACAGCAGAGGCAGTGAGAGTAGCAATAATCAGTAGATAAAGCCAAAATGTAGACATTATCATTTTCCCCCCAACTCTGCCCAGTGTCAAAAAGGAGCTAATCTTTGCCCCCATTATCCATTTCCTAGGCAGGAAAAGGTGGTAGCAGCTCCACACTTCACTGGTGAGGGCTGAATTCCTGCCTATTTGTACCACCGGGGACAATTAGAGCAAAATGAAACTGCAAACATCAATAGGGGAAAGGCTGCAAAGAATTCTGGCTAGAAATCTTAAGATTTGCTCCTGTTTGTTACAGGGAAATATAGATTTTAATGCCCTAAAGACACTAAAACCATAATGCCAACTCTGAGAATGTGAAACACAAAAGAAACACAGGGTAAGGTCCTAAAAGTATGAGATTTAGAGGAAATGAGTAGAAGGTTGAAATAGAAAAACATGGATATGTGTGGTATAAACGCAGAAAAGTCTCAAGGCTAATAGCCACATTAAGAACTCAGCGCTCATTGAAATCCAAAGTCCCCGAGCCCTAAGTCCCAGAAGCCCAAGTACCTTGCTGAGATCATGCTGTCTTTGGGGCTTGTTTCCAATTTGTTATTAAGTCCAGTTCTCTGTGGACCCAAAACACATTTCTTGAGAATCAAGATCATTTGCTTGAATTAGAAGGGGTTTTTTACTTACCTGGAAATTCTAAAGACTATATTTAGTACTAGCTATTACTGGCTGCCAGAGGAGAAGTTCAAGAAGTATGGGTTTCTTTATTCTTTTCTCCCCCTTAAAAAACATAGTGGGCTAGATTCCACACAGTTTGGTTGTGCTGCACTTTATTTTTAATTATTTTGATTATGTAACAAATACATTACCAAGTCCAGACACTGTTCTAAGTGCTTAACACCACTCATTCAATTGCTATAGCAACCCTGAGACAGGTACTACTGTTTTACAGAAGACGAAATTTACAGGTAAGGAAACTGAGGCACCCACTAAGTAAGTAACTTGCTTATGGTCACACAGCTAATGAGTGAAGCCAAGATATAAATTCAAGAAATCTTACTCAAGTCTGTTTTTTCCACTCTGCTGTGCCGCTTCCTTTACATATGCTAAATTATGCACGTGAATTTTGAGAAGCAGTTTTCAGTGGAACACCAGGAAAATATTATCAGAGGAAAGGACAATGAAAATTTATAATTTAGAGAAATGGTTGAATTTTTAGTTTGAGTACATCAAAATTTTATTTCTAAAATCATTATCTTATTAACCTTAAATTCCAAGACATATTTGCTCCTAAAGGAAGGAGCCATGCATTCATTAGTGGTGCTTCTCTATTGTCTTCTCTAACTGCTTTATAATTTCAAAGGGAGGGTGGGTAAAGGTGGAAAGGCTTTGACATACACAGGAGGATGGAGCAGAGTGATAAGCACTTGGGTTCCAATCCTGGCTTTGCCACTTATTATTTGTATGACTTTGAGCAAAGTTCTTAATCTCTCTCTGCCTGTTTCCTGGTGTAAAATGAGGATAGTAATATTACCTGCCTCATAGGTTGTCCTGAGAATTAACTGAAATAATACACATGAAGTTTTCATAGTGACTGGCACAGAGTGAGCACTTGGTGAAAACTGGCTATTACACTGAGAAACTGGGCAGTGGAATATAATGAGAATTAAACAGAAGGCCTAAAACAGGTAGAGCCATCTCTCCTTTCTATCAGTTCTCTGGGAGAATGCGTGGATGGTGCCTACATCGGTGAGGGCAACAGGAAGTCCTACCCACCTCTGACGTGCAGTTTAAATTCTGAAATCCCGGGAGTTCCTGTCATGGCGCAGTGGTTAACGAATCCGACTAGGAACCATGAGGTTGCGGGTTCAGTCCCTGCCCTTGTTCAGTGGGTTAACGATCCGGCGTTGCCCTGAGCTGTGGTGTAGGTTGCAGACGCGGCTCGGATCACGCGTTGCTGTGGCTCTGGCGTAGGCCAGTGGCTACAGCTCCGATTCCACCCCTAGCCTGGGAACCTTCATATGCCGCGGGAGCGGCCCAAGAAATAGCAACAACAACAACAACAACAAAAAGACAAAAGACAAAAAAAAAAAAATTCTGAAATCCCCACCCCTCACCCCAGAGGGTGCAACTCAGCCCAGCCAGTCCCTGTTCCTCTCCCTGTACTTGATACAGACCCAGCTCAGGGTCACACTCACCACTGGCTACCAGAGTGGAGCTGCTGCTGAGGCTGCCAGGCAGGCAGTTGTGAGGGCTAACTAGCTTCATCTGGAATGCGGGCAGGAATCAGCCCCAGCCCCAATCAGGACCAGGTGTCTGGGAGGAGGGGCACATTGTCCTGCCAGATCACTTCATCCCATGGGGTATTTCTGTCCTCTGGAAAGGGGGTGGGAGTGTCCAGCCTTAGAATGAGGACCTGAGGATAACTGTTTCTACTTTTGGTTGTTTCTTTCTTCTTCTTGCCCTTAACCACATAAACTGTATGCCTATTGAAGAACTGTGAAATGACACATTAACACAGTAAAAGCTTTTCCTTACCCCACTGCTCTATCACATTCCCCAAGGTGGGATGGGGACCCCCGTTAGCAATATGAAGAGTTCCTTATCATTTCAGACTTTCATATACCTCTACACACACACACACTTTATAGTTTTCTTCACCTTGTTTTTTTCACGTAAAATATATCACATAGACCTCTCGAAGACACAATACATAACACAATTTTACCAGCTACATATTTCTCCATTGTATACAGTTCCAAAGTTTATTTAACATTTGCCCCAATGATAGACACTTTGGTTTTTGAGGTTGCTCCTGTTTGGTCTGACTTGTTTCCTATCATAGTCAGTATTCCTAAGAAATCTCTCATACATGTATACAAGTATTTCTGCAAGAAAGATTCCTAGTAATGCAACTGCTGGATCACAATATATATGTATTTTTCTAATTTTAATAGGTGCTCCAAATTGAGAACAATTTCCTAAATAAAATACAAATTCCTGTTATGATTGCTGTCAAAAAAATAAAAACCTACAAAAGAATTTTACACTTCAAAGGAAGGGCATTGATGAATATTTCTTTGTTTTAACATGATATTTTTCTTATTTAAATAATTTTTTAAAACCTCGTGGTTTGGAGAATGGAATATTAAGATACTCCATGAAGTAAATCACATTTTGTAATTAAAGCTTAGACGATAAATCAAAAGAAGACAAAATGAACCAGTTGCAAAGTATTCTGCTCAATGATGATATTATCGCCTGTATTTCCCTGCAGTGTTCCTCACAGTTATTCTAAAGGGTTGTTTAAGCCCCAGACCAATTTGAATCACAATTGTTGGAAGTGTAACTTGAGCAACTAAGTTTTCAAATATTTCCAGGTGATTCTGAAATAAGGAGAGATTGAGAAAACAGCTATAGCCCTTGCTGATTTTGTAATTTCTGAAATTGTAGCAAAAACGTAATGCAACCATTCAGTGGCATTGCAGCAATAAAAGAATATCAAAATTTCTAAATTTTAAATAGACTGAATTTATAAGAAGAACTGCAACTTCAAATATTTGTATTTTATTGAATTAATCATCATACAATAAATAGTTGTCCACAACACACAGATTAAAGAGAACAGAGTGGTGGCTACCAGAGGAGACGGAATAGGTAAAGGATAGAAACTAAGTTTTTGGTGGTGAGCACACTGTAGAGTATGCAGAAGTAGAAATATAACGTTGTACATGTGAAACATATAAGGGGATAAACCAGTGTTGTCTCAATAAAAAAATAAAATTAGGAGTTCCCGTCGTGGCGCAGTGGTTAACGAATCCGACTAGGAACCATGAGGTTGTGGGTTCGGTCCCTGCCCTTGCTCAGTGGGTTAACGATCCGGCGTTGCCGTGAGCTGTGGTGTAGGTCGCAGATGTGGCTCGGATCCCGAGTTGCTGTGGCTCTGGCGTAGGCCGGTGGCTACAGCTCTGACTCAACCCCTAGCCTGGGAACCTCCATATGCCTCGGGAGCGGCCCAAGAAATAGCAACAACAACAACAACAAAAGACAAAAGACAAAAATAAATAAATAAAATTAAATTAAAATATAAATAAATAAATTACACACAGACACACACACATGCATAGTTGTTGTGACTATGACCAGACCAGAGTATCTGTAACAGGCAGATGTATGATTGCAGAGAAACCAAACAATAGAATAAGCTGGAATGTTAAAGAAAAGAGAGAAGGGCAACAGATGGAGCCAGGCAGGGTGAACACATATAGTGTGAGTCAAAAAAGAAGTTTTTGAGGCCGAAAGCCATGGAAAAATTCTTTGGAAGGGCAGGATTCCCCAAGCTCAACTTTTAAAAATAGATGGGCACTGGTCAATGAGAGGCAGATAACAATACTCGGTAAAAGATTATTATTATGGTGGTAGTACAATCACATCATAAGAAAGGAAAAATAATAAGAGAAAAGATTATTGGCACAGGAAGAGGGCAAGCCAACAGCCAGCTCCAGTTCTTGTCAAGAGCCAGCAACGACTCATAAAGTCATAAAAGGTGATTGTGGTACAGGGACATGGGCGGGACAGTTACAGTATTAAAAGCCTGGCCCTCTTCTGCACAGACCATGAATGAGGTGCCTTTTATCTTTTTCTCCCACTAGAATTTTGTGCCATGTGAAAAGTCAGCTATTTTAAATCAACAAGAGAGATTTTATACCAGCGGGTGAAGTATGATGGCATCTTTTCCTAATAATTAGTGAGCACTCCAGTATTTCAAGGGAGTTTGACCATAACCTAATATATCATATCCAGTGATTGCTAAGTAATTAAGCATTTAGAATTCTGCTCTCTAATTTTGTTACAAAAAGAGTGTTTCGGAGTTCCCGTCGTGGCACAGTGGTTAACAAATCCGACCAAGAACTATGAGGTTGCGGGTTCGGTCCCTGCCCTTGCTCAGTGGGTTAACGATCCGGCGTTGCCGTGAGCTGTGGTGTAGGTTGCAGACGCGGCTCGGATCCCGCGTTGCTGTGGCTCTGGCGTAGGCCGGTGGCTACAGCTCCGATTGGACCCCTAGCCTGGGAACCTCCATATACCACGGGAGCGGCCCAAGAGGTAGCAAAAAAGACAAAACAAAAACAAAAAAAAAGAGTGTTCCACACCTTTCCAACCTTTTGTTAAGACTAGGGTATGGTTGTGAGTCTTAGAAAATCTATTTGGTAAAAACCCACAGATAGAGTCAACCACATTTTGAAAAGTGGAACAACACTTGGAATTCTAAAACTAGAAAACAGTGATCAGGGCAAGAAAATAGATGGTGAGCCCTTGGATTTCCACATCCCTGCTCCTGATCAGGACCAGGCCTCAGGGCTTCCAAGAAGGAATAAGGGAAGAATTCAAAACAAGCTAATCAAAGACTCTGTCATCAACCTAATTTGAAGAACTCACCCAAAACCAGACAAAAGATTTGTGTAGTAGTAAACAAAGCTACACAAAAATAGAAACACATAAGTATGACTTCCAAGATAATTATAGAGGCCCCTTCACTAGAAGACGGAGTACTCCTGCCTACATGTCCTTCAAGGATATGTGCTGTGTATCAGCCTTGCTACCACGACATCAACATCATCATTTTAATGGTGAAATCATATTTATTGTTTTCCTGAAAGGCCGTCAAAATCTCATGAGCTGTTGTGTACGTCTTAAAACAAAATTCCAGATTCACCGCAATTTTTTCATTAAATATATGTCACCTTGATAAAGCCTTAGAAGCAAAACAAGAATTGGGCAAGAATGGAATAATGCTCTCACAGAAGGCTTGAGAAATTCTGAATTAGGAAAAATTAGCTAGTATCTCAGAGAGGACCAAAGTTGAATCCTCTCCATGGAGGATACATGTGGAAGGAAATACACACAGTAAAGTTACACAGGCACCTACTTCTGGGAAAGAAACAAGGTGACTTGCAAGAAGAAGAAAGTGTCACCGCAGAAGCAGAGAGCTTTGAAGGTTAAAAACAAAGATGACTCTGATCCACAAAGCAGGAGGGATCCCACAAGCACAGAAGAGTAAAAATCTGTTATAACATTTACTAAGGAATAGAAAAAAGAAAACAGGGCAGGGAAATTCACATGGTGTACATTCTAGACAATTTAGCTGTGCTATTCTGGTATTGATTTTTAGTTTTCATTCCAAGACACTTTGGCTTCTTTGTGTAAGAGTCAAACAGAAATTAAACTAACAATTGGACAAAAAATGTTAACAAAAGCACACAAACAGTGATCATTTCTGCTTCCTAATGGGTGCCCCCCACTGGCTTCGGTAAAGAGACTGCTAAGGCCCTACACTTTTCTGTGAAACTACTGCCCCTTGGATTTGTTTTTTGGATTTTTTTTTTCCTCTAATTTGACTAACCATAGGCTGATTTGTATGTCTGCAAACATTTAGATCTAAATTGAATTTCCAGTCTTCATCTTCCCTCAGTCTTTCAGCATCCCAGTAAGCCCGTGACTGTTGGTCCCCTTTCAGGTGAAAGCCCACCTTGTAAGTCCAAACCTTTCTGACTTTCAGGCCAGATTCTCATCCAACATTTGTAGACCAGAGAAGGTAATTAGAATATGAGTTGGGGGAAGAAATGGGAATAGAATACAAAACACCCTTAGAATCTCATTCTGCCCATGTCCCTTTAACATCAAATACTATACATTTACCAAGATCATATGTCTTTCTGGTTAGGAAGGAAGAGAGCAACTACTCATCACCAACCTGGACCATTAATAGAGGAGCAGCCATAAACTGCCTGGGCAGAGGATGTGACTTGAACGTAACATCCTTCCTCTCTCACATGGTGATAGTTGCCTTCCTGGGTCCTCCTATTTCAGGAAAGATAGGGTGCCACATGTTGATCCCCACTGGGTTTCTAGCACAGTCAGCCAGCTTTTAATGGGGAAAGAGACAAAAGGGACTAACCACCTATTTCAATCTTTTTCCTCTAAGTGAACCTTCTTTTTTTCCCTTCCCTTCTGCATTATCGTTGCTACGGTACTTTAAACTTCCCCCATCATTAAGCCTTCTGAGTGAAATATTGAACTGATTAATGTGGCATTTTCCACTAAACTGTTTCAGGAAATGTTGCACCTTACCAGTGGGATGCTTTTGAATAATGTAATCTCCTTAGTATAATTAAAACTAAGTTCTGAAGTTAGTACCTTTTCTCCCTGGAGGCACTCATCAAAATGTCAAGTGTTCCTTCTAGTAGAACTGCAATCCCATAATACAAACAAATATATTACCCACTACTCCTCACTAGCAAGGGGCCTTTGCTGCATTTTCTGTCACTTCATCTCTAACCTGAGCTAGCAGCATAAGAAATATGTTCACCAAAATCCACTGTGACCCCAGTACCCAGAGCAGCGTTCTGTGCTACTTGCATGGTTTGCATTTACTAATATTTCTTTTGACTGTCTTCAACAGATTAACTTTTGGTTGTGGCATTGTTATTTATGGCTTAAAGAATAGTGTGGCTCTAAAAGTCATTTGCTCTCCTAGCGCTTTCCATTTAGTTTAAAAGGGGGAAAATAAAAAATCAGGGACAAAAACGCCCTCTTCTGGCTGAGAAGCATTTAGAGGACTGAAAACCTGAGCAGCACTATACTGGATTTTTGAAGCCTGCTTGGTACACAGTGAATAAAAAACAAATAATTGGCATTGTTGTCGAAGTCTGCAACCTTATTCTCTCCAGAGACAAGGTAAGGTCTGGCCTTGGAGCGCGGCTCCCAGATGCCTGGCTTTTAGGAGCTCCGTAGGGAAGCAAGTGGGTGGACAATTCCCCAGGTGAGTGTTGAAATTAATGAGATAAATTGGTGTCAGGAGTCCCATGCTTGGAGTTCCCTGGTGGCACAGTGAGTTAAGGATCCCTCATTGTCACTAGAGTGGCTCAGGTCACTGTCGTGGTGCGAGTTTAATCCCTGGCCCTGGAAATTCCACCAGCCATGGGTGTGCCACCTACCCCCACCCCCAAAAAGAGTCCCATCCTTCTCTGGAACAGATATTAAACCCAAGACCAGGGTAAGTTCCCTCTAAAGGTTCAGGAGACCTCTCTTTGAGTGGCTAGAAGAAAGAACTTGCTATTTCTTGCTAATTACTGGCTTTCTCTAGAAAAATCTGAGAAGGCTTCAAAGGTTTCCAAATAGCAGTCTATTATTTCTCTGATTATGATTACTCCAATAGTTTGCTTCCCCCAGACCATACTGGAATCTCCTCCAGATCCCACACCTGCCTTTGACGGGCCCCATCCCCAAACCAAGCGTCCCTGCCAGTCTCCATCTGGGAAGGGGGGGTGGGAGGAAGTGACAAGGAAAGTACAGACACTGGGAGACAGAAGGAGCCCAGCATGATTTTGAAAGAGAAATATTCAGTGCTGGAACGTGCCTCTTACCAAATAATGTTTTCACTCTCTAGAAAAACATGCTTCTTTCCAGTCTGAAGGCCAGGCTGGCTGCCACTTCTCTTCACTACGCCTGCCAACTAGTCATTAGCAAACAATGAGTGACAGGGTGGCTGCGAAAGAAGAAGGAAATGGGCATGTAGCAGCAGAGGGAATTATGAGATGAGGTCAATGAGGAGAAATTACCCAAGTAGTGAGCTGGAGGCTGCCCTCTCTGCTGGGAGCTTCAGGATGAAGAAAAACCTAATGCCAGCAGAGCTGAAGAATGCTGTCTCCTGACCACACAGTTGGGCAGGGGCCACAGCACACACATACCTAGGGACACGTACACTTGGGGACATGTGATCATGGGATGTGTGCAGCTGAGGGTATGCAAACCATGGCAAGGGGCATGGCATGGGGCAGGATATTTTCTATACCAGGCCAATGACAAAAACTCTTGAAGGTAAAAAAATCACAGAAAGTAGTTTTCAGAACATCCAAGTTAAAGCTCTTTGGATGACAAGTATTAGAAACTCTCTTTCACATAACTTAAGCAAAAACAACAATTTACTGGAAAGACTCCTGGAGTATCTCATATGCTCCAAAAGCAGAAATTACAAAGGGAAGTGGAGCCAGGAACTAAATAGCAGTTCAGAAGCAGGGCAGCAGCCCCTGCTGCCTGCCTAGCTCTGTTCCTCCAGGGCCACACGGTTTCTCACCTCTTCTGCTTGCTCTGTCCCTGCTGCTTTCTTTTCTAACTTCTAGTTCATGTGTTTTTGTCTGGGGGCCACAGCCCCAGAATTTAATAGTCCTTGGTTCAAATGCCTATAACATGAGTAAGTAGTATCCATTCATTCCAATTCCAAATTTCTAGTTTGCTCCATCCTGCTTAGGTTCACTTTTTCTAAGGAGCCACACAAAGAAAGATCATGCGCTATAATCATGGCTATCAGGATTCACCATGGGGAGACAGTTCCTAGAGAAGAGGGTCATAGACTAAGAAGCAGATCTGATGATAAACACATTTTCATATTGACCCTAAAGGGCCTTCAAGTGCAGCTGGAGTGATTTTATGAAATAAAATAATGAGCAAGTTTCTTGGAAATTCTTTTTTCCATAATTTTGCTTCTTTCTGAAAACTTTTAAAAGGGGGGAAGAGAGGAAGAGGCATCAAGCTGGATTCCATCACGTAGTGGAAAAATAACTAACTTGGGAGCCAGATGACCTGAGGACTGCTCCTGACTCCACCAAACTACACATGAGCAAATGATATCACCTCCTAACCTAGTTTTCTCATCTATAAATAATAAATAATGGTAGTTACCCTGTCTGTGTCATAGGGCTGGGTAAGAGGGAGATGTACATGTAGGAGAGAGAGGAATTTGGATAGTCTTGGTGTTCCATGGCTAATTACTAACTATATATTACAAGAAAGAAAAATAATGGAAGTGCTCCAGTCACCAGCAGCCTTATCTGTAGGACTCTAGAGGAACTAAGCTATAAATTTTTAGAGAATTAAAGTTTTCCAGAGCTAGAGGGTTGCTGAAGAAGTAATATAATTAATAATAATAATAAAAAACTAGGTGGAAATTGATGTTGGTGGATGAAGTAGGGAAGCTTCCACTGATACTCTTTGGGTCAGAAATGTGGCAAATCCAAAGCTTGGTGTGTTGGATGTAGCCCTTTGTTCAGCAAAGTGATTCAATGGAACCAAAGTGATGTTTTACTAAACTGTGTTAATGCTGGTTATTCCCACCCAAGGTGCAAAGGGGCTGGAGGCTTCAGTTGACTTTGGTGGCTTGGCATCATCCTCCCCACTTCAAGACATCCCTTCTTAAAGATGCATACTCAAAAAAAAAAAAAAATGACTTGTCCAGGAAAAGGCAAGGCCATTCTTCTGGCAAGAGTATCTTCCTCAGTTTGTTGTGAGACCTGATAAGATAAAGGATATAAAAATGCTTTGAAAACTGTAAAGCACTATACACATGTAACTTGCTATAATTATGATGATTAACAGTGTCATAAAGGGAAGCCGTTAAATCAGTCACACAAATTGACACATGTACTCAGTACCTAAAAGTAATCAAGCAGGGAGCCTAAAGCAATTTGATCATCTTCCTCTCCTTCTAAGTTCCTTTCCATTAAGCTTTTGCAGGTTTGTGCATCCATAAAATCAGAAGATGTATTTGGCTCCAGGCTTTTGATTTCTCAGCTGAATGGAGGAATGGCTCCTTTGATTATTCTTTATTCCAAATCCAATAAAGGGAAAATGTATGTCCACCTCTGGGAAACACCCCATGCTACCTACTAAGTGTTGCAGAGAAATGTTAAGTCAGAGCTGAATTCTGCTTTCCTTTTCAAGCTCCTTGCATCTGGGTTGGGGAATATATGTGTTGAAAAGGTGCAAGAAGGAGGAAGAGAGACAGAAAGGCAGTGATAAGGACGGAGAGGACCACAGACAGGGTCCTCTGTGTTCAATAGACCTTCTTGTGGTTCAGTAGAGATTACATGAAAGAGGAGCAGTCATTCCGGTAGCAAAGTATTATGAGGGGCTCTAAAATACAATGATCTTCTTCCAAAAATAAGTAAGCAGCACAGTACAAGCTGAGGGTTTAGGTCAAAAATAGCCATTTTTACGCAATAAACAGACAAAATCTAAATTGAAGGACTCCAGTAGAGAACAATGGAGGATTTTCTAGTCAATTCATGTGGGTATAGGTAGACATTAGAAAAGCCCATTTAAATGAGTATAGCAAAGTAGATCATTTGACAATATGCAAAATTTATAATTCATAAAACAAAAGATGATGGACCTGAAGAGAGGAAAGCCAAAAATTGTTACTGGATATGAAAAAAAAAAGAACGTATAACTGAATCACTGTGCTATACAGCAGAAATTAAAACAACATTGTAAGTCAACTATACTTCAATTAAAAAAAAAGAGGATATGAAGACCAGAAAAGGAAGGTATTAAGCATTTGGGGAAGAAATTATGTTTCCTACATGTCAGCTTGGAAATTCAAAGCTCAGGAAAAATTTTCCCTTGGATTCCTTATTTGTAACTAGAGTATGCAGACTAATAGAGTTCTGTGTTTATCCACAGTTCCTAAAATGATGGACTTCTATTCAAACTCACTGGATTCATAGTAATGACCATTCTAGACCCTATGTCCAAAAAGACATATTCTTATTAAGAGTAACAGGAGTGATAAATAGAAAAACAATCTTATAGAATTATGAAAAATAAAAACACATGTAATGTTATACTTTTAATTGGGCTTTTAAATACTAGAATTGCTCTTTTTCTTATTTCCCTTATAGCTTCTAGGAATGTAACTCCTAGGTCCTCCTCACAGTAATGGGAAAATGAAGTTTAGAGTCAGAAGGCTTAAGTTCTAGTTCTATCTAGTTGTAAGAACTTAAGAAGTCACTTAATATTTCCAAATATATGAAATGAAAGTGATGGTCCAAGTCCTTAATACTTCAAGGAGTAAATGTGTAGAATAAATGAGAATATGTATGTTTAAGAGTGTTATAAAGTTTGCAAAGTCTTACACAGGTCATAAACCAATTTCAGAGATCACAGAATTAAAATTGGAAGGAAACTTTATATCATCCTGTCCTAAGATTTTTAGGTCTTTTAAGATAAAAGAGCTTGTCTTAGTCATTACAAGCTGTCTTAGCAAATACCACAGACTGGGTGACTCGTAAATGACAGACATTTATTTCTTACATTTCTAGAGGCTGGAAGTCTAGGATTGGGGCACCAGCAAGGTCAGGTTCTGGTGAGAGCCCTTTCCACAATGCAGATTGCAATCTTCTTGTCATATCATTGTATTGTCGAAAAGAGTGAGAGAGCACTCTGGGGTCCCTTTTTTAAGGGTACGAATCTCATTCATGAGGGCTCTACTTTCATGACCTCTGTACCTCCCAAAGGTCCCACCCCTAATACTGTCACAGTGGAGGTGAGGATTTCAGCATATCAATGGGGGGGAGGGCTGGGGCACAGACCTCTCTGTCTATGCAGAGCATTCTCCATGCTTTTCTTCTTAAAAGGACACCCATCCCATCTGATCAGCCACCCCCGCCACGACCTCACTTAACCTTGATTACCTCTTTAAAAGCCTGTCTCCAAATATGGCTACATTGGGTTTAGGGCTTCAACATACAAATGGGAAGGGGGGCAGGGGAAGGGATACAATTCTGTACACAATAGGCATCAGTTATGTTTTTGTTAGAGTTCTTATTGTTGCATCAGTTTTGAGTGGTCTATCCCTCACCTTATATTGAAACCCTAATAGGGTTGAAAAGATATTTTTAAATGCCTAATACTAGCAAAGACTTGAAGTAGGCACTCTCTTAAACTTCTGGTGATAAAATAAAATTGGCACAAGACTTATGGGTGGAAATTTAACAATACATATCAAAAGGCTAAAAATTCTGCATATCCCTTTACTCAGACATTCTCTTTCCAGCCATTCATCCTAAAGAAACAGCAAACCACAACTTCCAGGATATTTACCAAAGCATTAGAGTTTGGAAAAATTTGTAGTATTATTAACAATTATTTAATAATCAAGGACTCGTATATCACATGATAAAATTCTATAAAGCTATTAATATAATAATGAAGAGCATGGAATATGGAAATACACATGTAAGACAACAGGCAAATGAAAGTGAATTAAAATTACATAAGGGATAGCTCATGTGATCACTTTTTTTTTTACTAAAATGTTACATTGTAGTTTATAGATATATTTAGAGAAAATATTTAAAAATTACCTCTGGGTGCTAAGATTAAGACTGATATTTATTTTTTCTTTCTGTTTATTTTCCACAATGAACAAGCATCACATTTGTAAAAAGGAGCACACACACACACACATTTGTGTTTAAACTGTTAGAAGAACCAAAAGGTAAATTAGAACCTTTACCTAAAATGATCATGTATATCCCTCACCCATTTCCTAGAATTCTCTGCATGCTATGAATTCCCCAAAGAATATTCTCCTTCTTTCAGATAAAGAAGCCACAAAGGAATTACAACAAAAATCTATTTCTAGACAAATAGTCCTTACTACACAACCAATTACCCCCTCTTCTTTCACTTTCCATCCCCTCCTCCAAAATCAAGAAATGGGGAACCAACAATACAGCTTAACAGTAACACTTTTCTAACAATATTTTCTGCTGTTTGTCACAAACAAGGAAGCATACGGAGAACTCAGAAGCCAAGAAACATACTTAGAACTGTTCTGAAAGGTGATTTTAAACATTAGCATCATTCTTGTCAAGTGAAGATAGCGTTTCCTTGGGAGACTTGAACAGTTCCTTCAGAGTGGCTCAGGTCTCTGAGGCAAATATGTATCCATCTAGGCACTGTAGTGGAGAGTATTTGCCAAAGAGAATATCAAAGCCCAGGTACACATGCAGTATGTGTTTTGCTACAAATGTTTTCCCAGTAAACAAGGATGGAGCCATCAAAAGAAAGGGAACGCTAATTTTAAATCAATTAAATTCAAACAGAAATGCTTCCTTTGGGTGTAGTTGCCTTTTAGTAAGCACACTAATTTTCAGACTTGTATTATTTACCCACAAATTGTTTTTGAAGTATCTGTGGCATTGAGAAGTTGAAGTCAAACAATCTCTATAGCAGCTTTTTCCTAGTCCACCAACTACTGAGGGTGGAATTTAATGGGTCCATTATTGTTCATCAATTGGTTTTAGTCAGTACAAATGCATACTCGATCACTGCTGCATAACAGAGCATCCCTGTACACCATTCATTCACGTGAAAGGGGATGCCCAGGAAATCAGGAATCACATGGTTCTGTGGGTCCCTCTTCTGGTCATATTAGGACCACTAGCCAATAGAAAATGTATCAACTTCAGCTGCTGCCCAGGATATCAGTCTGGGCAGGAGAGTGGACTCTGGACTCTGGGATCTGTCCAAAAAGAGGGAGACTTAGTCCTAGACCTCACTTTAAAAAGTGCCTCTGGCCCTGAGTGGCTTCAGGCGTTGAAGCCACATGGGAAGGGAGAGGTAGCAGAGTTTGAGTCCCTGCCAACCCAGCTTAAACAAAGGAAGGATCACTGACTCAAGCCTACAGAGAGAAAGAAGTTGGATCACTTCCAAGAAAGGAATAGGCTCCCAGAGATAACAACCATAGCACAGCATCTTAAACAAACAGATCAGAGGTGGTACAAGGATCCCTGCAAATGATTGCTCACCCTCCAAGGCATGGGTCACTTAACATCCAGTTCTGGGGTTTGGATTCACTGTCATTGTTTTTATTGTTGTCTGGGGTGAGTTACTGGATTGAAAGCAATTTGGATATTGTCTCTTCCATGTGGTTCTGCAGCCAAAAAGAGATCGATGAAAAACAAGGGTTTGGGAAGAGTGATTCCAACACAGCCTTCCTCAGAGCAATACAAATGATAAGGCTGTTGTTTGGGAAAACAACAGCCATGAGAGTGATTTCATTGTCTCTGATGGAGAAGGGTGGACATAAACATTAAGCACAGTTCATGACATTGGGGAATGACAGATGATAGGATGCTAAGAGTACTGTTTCCTCATAAGGATTTCTCAATATTTGCATAAGCCATATTTTTACACAGTCCAGGAGACAGCAAGACAACTCAGCTGCAGTCCTTAACATTGGTAAAGCACTGCAAATTATACAAAACACTTTAACACACATTATCACAATTATCCTCAGACTCACACACTAAATAAGAGTGGGGCACACTCCCATTTTGTTCGGAGAGGTAAATAACTGTCCTCAGTTTACCCAGCCAAGAATGTTCCTTCCAAAACACCACCATATCCACTCATACAGTGGAAATCAGGAGTCCAGACAACCATTATTTGTTTCTAATCAACAATTTAATGAACATGTGTTATATCTCAGTTCCCTTTCAATGCAATGAGATTATTAATAATAATATAAGTACTTATTTGAAAATAAGGATTCTATGACTGAAACCTGGAAATATTTTAAAAAGCCTATCAGGATAAACTAAAAGCCACAAGCAATTCTCAAACCTCCAGTAAACATAATTCTTCAGCTCCATTTGAATCCAGCAAGAACAGCAACCACCAACTGAAAGATAGTCCCCCCTGCACACTCAATTTTCAGTTTTCAGCCATGGTGCAGATACAAGGCAATCCAATTACATTCTAAGGCAAGAGAAATTGTCACAAGCAAAGCCCACTAACAATTCCTGGGAAATAAAAATAGAATCTGGGTAATAAAGTCTAACCTTTTTATCCTTTGTGCCCAGTCTAGTTTCACTTGCTCACCTCCCTCTTGCAGAGGACTCACATCTGGCCCTTCAAACCAAAGTTCCTCCAGCCAAACAGGGGCAGTCGGCACCTCAGCGGGGGGGCCGTGGTGGGAGGAGAGAGCATGTGCAGAAGCGCTGCACACGATACTCAATCCAACCTGGAGGCGCAGGCCCTGTGCAGAGATGGTCTGCCCAGCCGCACTGTGCTCTGGAACCTAAGCAGCACAGCTGCGCCCACCTGGTGAGAACTCCACCCCTCTGATGAGATCCCAATAAAGCAGCCCTGCCCACAGCCTGTGGGGAGAGCCTGTGCTCTAGAGCATGAGCTCCTGCCTCTCTATTCTCAGTTAAAGAAAGCTTTCCCCTTGCTTCTGAACTGGACGTGGTCTTGCTCTATTGGCTCAAATTATTGTTGGGGCCAAACTTGAAAAGGTCGGTAACAAAACTGCACTTTAATCTTGGATTTAGGTTTCCAAAAAAATTTTTTAAAAATTGTTTACAGAGTTCCTGTTGTGGCTCAGCACTTAACGAATCCAACTAGCGTCCATGAGGACAAGGGTTCCATCTCCGGCCTCGCTCGGTGGGTTAAGGATCCGGTGTTGCTGTAAGCTTGGTGTAGGCCAATAGCTGCAGCTCTGATTCAGCTCCTAGCCTGGGAACTTCCGTATGCTGTGGGTGCAGCACCAAAAAGAAAAGAAAATTACAAATAACAATACTAGCCTGCATTTGTGTGTTGTAGTAGCAATGACCAAGTGCTGTTATGCACAAGATCTAATTTAATCTTCATTCCACCCTTGAAGATGGGTAGAGATGCATGTTCTCACTGCCTGACACTGAAGCCCCACCTGGAAGGTGAGCACACTAGAGAGAGATGGAGTAGAGTTGGCAAGCCTGAGCTTGAACAGCAGGTTTAAAACTTGCTGGTGTAAAGGCTTGGAGTAAACTTCTGAATCTCCCTGAGCACCAGGAAAATTCAATGAATGTGTAAGATGGGCAAGATAATTTACCTCTCTCATCCCTGCATCCATCCTTCTCCATTTAACTGTGAGAAGCTAGAGTTAGTAACCAACACCACATTTCCCAGGTTCCTTTGCCCAAGATGTCCTATTAGTTTCTACCAACAAGAAGCACTGATGCAGGATCAGAGGAGAAACTGTTCTTTTGTCCTCCAGTAGCATCTTTGGAGGTGGCTGCCTCCCTTTGCGATTCTAGCTCACACCGTGGGGCTGCTCTCTGTGGTTCTAGCCTGATCTAGTCCTGATATTCCAGAACTCTGCAAACTTGATCTTCTCCCTGTTGTTCTCCCAGCTCTTGAAATGGGACTGATTCCTGACGTTCCTAATTGCTGGGCATGACTTCTTTTTAATTGTTCTCCTAGCACCTAATCTTCCTATTTGCTCTTATAAACCATCCAAAACACGTGTCATCAATTTCTTGCATTAAATTTGTTTAAAATATCTAGAATGGGCTCGATTTTCTGAAATGCATCCTGACTGATACACAGAAGAACGCAGCACAAGAATCACCACATAGTTAATATGCAAACATCAAAACAATTAAAGGATCTGGCGTTGCCTTGAGCTGTGGTGTAGGTCAGACTCAGATTGGATCCCACGTTGCTGTGGCTGTGGCATAGGCTGACGGCTACAGCTCCGATTAGACCCCTAGCCTGGGAATCTCCATATGCTGCAGGTAAAACCCTAGAAGAGACAAAAAGACAAAAAAAAATTTTAATTAAAAATCTTGCCCACGTTATACATTGGGAACTACATGCAGAATCCTCTCTCCCACTGCCCTCACTGAAGCCTTGTGTTGGGTGTGATGGCTCGTAAGAATTGTCTCCGATCACGGAATACTTTTAAATATCTAGAGGTTTAAGATTCTTTTAATGACGCGTGCACCAATTTAATGTAATTTCCAAAACAGGGATGATAAAAATACTGACCTACCTCATAGAACCAGTTGGAACAACTAATTAGCTCTCATAAAAACACTTCAACCACCTAAAGTACCTCATAAAAGTTTATTATGAGTAGTAATGCTAATAGTTAAACATATAATGACGGGCATCAAATGGGCACGCTCCACAAGCTGGTGGTGTTTTAAATTCTCTTTATGATCTTGCTGTTGTTTAGCAGTTCATATGTTGAAAGCTCTTCACAGCTGTAAATTAGTTAATCCCCATGACATTCACTCCAGAGAGATAGGTCAGTATTATTTTGTATTACTATGGCAACAAATCCTATGTAAATGCCCAATGAGAGAAGTTGGAGATGAGAAACAGGAAAGGTTAAGTGACATGTTCAAGGCCACACATCAAGTAGGTGGCAGGGTCGGCTTTAAAATGCAAAGGTGTTGACCCCAAAGGGCACTCCAGTCTACCTGGCCAACAGTGATGGGATTATTAACTTTCATTTGCTGAGGAATTCAGTGAAACAGAAAATATCAATATGGTCTACATCTGGGAGCAAAATATGAACAATTATAATTTTCAGGCATATAATTAATGACCATATTTTGATAGTCCATCAATGACAGGCAATAGCAGGCAAGGTAGCATGAATTCTGCAGACCGCTGGGATTCATACCCCAGCTCAGTCTCAGCTGTGGACTTGGTGCACAAACTTTGACAAGCTACTTCACTTCTCTGAGGCTCAGTTTCAGAGCCTAAGATTAGAAAAATGAAATGTAGAGTTCCAATTATGCCTCAGCGGTAGCAAACCCTCCTAGTATCCATGAGGATGTGGGTTTGATCCCTGGCTTCACTCAGTGTGTTGAGGATCCCAAGTTGCTGTGACTGTGGCCTAGGCCAGCAGCTATAGCTCCAATTCAATACCTAGCCTGTGAACTTCCATGTGCTGCACATGTGGCTGCAAAAAAGCAAAAAAAAAAAAAGGGAAGAAGAAGAAGAAAGAAAAGAAACATATAATAACTTCTAGTTCATATGGCTACTGTGAGGATTTGAGGTAAAGCACTTAGAACAGGGCCAAGTAGATAATAAGCATTCAATGAGTGTCAGCTATCGCTAGATAAATAGATATTATTTCTTTCTAACAATGTTGTATCAAGGACAGAGATCCTTAAGACACAGACCCCGCCCTCAGAGAGCTTTTGCTAGACTAGGTTTGTACAACGTGTAATTTGCCAAATGATACAAGGGGTGTAGATAATACTGGACCGTAAGTGTTCAACCAAGGCTACATATTTTCAAAGCAAATTGATGTAATTCCTCTATTCTTGATGGGGAGCTCTCAATCAGCTCCCTCCTACACCTGTCCTTAGGTTGCCATTTCCATTTAATTAACTTTCTTTACCCTTTTTTAAAAAGGCAGAACAGTCACTAAAAGGTTCCTCATGTTAGAGAAAATGCTCTGGATGTTCAGAGGGGAGCAGTGTCATTTCTGGTTGGTGTTTCAGGCAAGAGGGAGCACTTGAATTTTGTTTTGAAGCTAAGTCTGGTTTTAAAACCCCAAGATGTTGGAGAGTTGGTGGGGGAAGGTCAAGAGGGCAGGTGGAGGGAGTGGGTGGGCATTCAGGAACAATAGGATATTAGAGTTTAGCAAAGGAAGAATGGAAGGACATTAGTTGAATGTCTGTTAGGATCCAGCAACTGTGTTGTTTCCTTAAATTACTCAACAAAGGTCACTGAACTGGTAAGTGACTTGGCTGGGACTCAAATCAATTCACTTATTCCAAGTTTGAGGCAATGGAAAAGAATCTTTAAGAGTGGTGAACGTGGTGTTCTCACTGTGGCTCAGTGCTTAACAAACCCAACTAATATCCATGAAGACACGGGTTCAATCCCTGGCCTTGCTTAGTAGGTTAAAGTTCCTGTGTTGCAGTGAACTGTGGTGTACTGTGGCATAGGTCACAGATGCGGCTTGGATCCCATGTTGCTTTGGCTGTGGTGTAGGCCAGCAGCTACAGTTCCTATTCGACCCCTAGCCTGGGAACCTCCATAAGCTGTGGATGCAGCCCTAAAAAGACGGAAAAAAGAAAAAAAAAAGAGTGGCGAACATGACACAAAGTAGAACTTTTGCAAGATTGCTCTGGAAGAGAGGATTGAATAAACAGTCCAGGAAAAGCCTGAGAAGGAAGTTTACAATGTGTGAGGAGTGATGAAAGCTGGACTAGAATGGTGCTATAAGATTGGAAGAGAGAGGAGGAAGGGGAGAGCAGCACAGTGATTATCAGGTCCAGATACATAATGGAATCACCTGAGATATTTTTAAAACTACTAATGCATATACCCACTGACTATTATATACACAGTCGTGGACAAGAGGATACCATTTGAGCTTACACTAAAAAGAAACTAGATAGAGACATGTAATTAAGAACATGGAGCTAAGGGCATTTTTTAATGTGGTAAAAATTTACCATCTTTATATGTACCGTTCAATAGTGTTAAGTATGCGTATACTGTTGTGAAATAGATCTTTAAAGGCTTTTCATCTTTGCAAAACTAAAATTATGTACCCATTGAACAACAATTCCCCTTTACCCCCAGGCTCTGGTAAATACCATCCTACTTTCTACATCTATGAATTTGACTACTTTATACACCTCATATAAGTGAAATCATATAGTACTTGTCCTTTTTTGACTGGCTCATTTAATTTAGCATAATGTTATCAGGGTTCATCCATGTTATAGCATGTGACAGAATTTCGTTCCTTTTTAAGGCTGCATCATATTCTATTGTGTATGATACATGTCACATTTTGTTTACCTATTCGTCTGTTGGATATCTGAGTTGTTTCCACCTCTTGGCTATTGTGAATAGTGCTGCCATGAACTTGGGTATGCAAAAAGTTCTTCAAGACCCTGCTTTCAATTCTTTTGGCTATATACTCAGAAGTGGGATTGATGGACCATACTGTAGTCCAATTTTTAATTTTTTGAGGAACTACCATACTGTTTTCCATAGCAGCTGCACCATTTTACAATTCCATCAACAATGCACAAGGGTTACAACCTCTTCCTACCCCTGCCAACATTTATTTTCTAGTTTATTGACAGTAGCTATGCTAAAGGGTGTGATTAAGGGCATTTTTTAAATGTAAAAATAAAAGATAATCTCTAAAACAAAAATATATACCATTCTGAATACAAAAGTAATTTAAAGAGGAAAAAAATTATGTAGAGAAACATAAATATAACAATAAAAATAAGAATAGCATCAAATAACACAGCGGGGTGGAAACTAAACATATCAACTTTATCAATAAAGATGTATTAGGCTTAACTCAGTTGCTAAAAGATTCTCTATCTGGCTCATAAAGTAAGACCCAACTATATGTTCTATTTAAGAAACACATTTACTACAAAGCACTTCAGAAGGCTGAAAATAAAGAAATGGGCAAAGATATTCCAGGCAAATGAAAACAATAAAAAAAAAAAAGCAGGGTTTGCAATCCCAATATCATCACATATATTCTTGGTGGCAAAGTAAAACGTGTGGAATCTATGTTAAATTCCTGATTTTGGTAATGGCACTGTGGTTATGAAAGACAATGTTTTTATTCTTAAGTACGTACTGAAGAATGTTTAGAGGTGAAGGACTCAAGGGCTCAGGAAAAAATCAAAAGAAAATGATAAAATGGTGCAAAATGTTAGCAATTGGTGAATCAAGAGGCTATGTGAGGTATTTGTACCTTTCTTGCAACTTTTCTCTAAGTTTGAAATTTTACCGACTTTTTAAAAAATTTTTTAAATAATATCTAAATCTAACCTCCCAGAACTTCTCATTTGCTTAGCTGAGACTGTGGTATTTTTTTAAAGCTCTCCAGGTAATTGTAATGTAAATTCAGATTTGAGAGACAGTAGACTAATCAATCTATGGGATTTTGATTACTGACTGGATGTATGTGGTAACAGAAAGGGAGAAATCAAGGAAGACTATGGCAGGAAGAAAAATGGTCCCCAAATACACCCAGGTTCTTATACCTGGAACCTGTGAATATTACCTTACATGACAAAAGGGACTTTGCAGATGTGATTAAGTTAATGATCTTGAGACAGGGGGATTTCCCTGGATTAGCTAGGCAGTCCCTAAATGTAATCACAAGTATCCTTATCTGAAGAAGGCAGAAGGAGACTGACTAGAAAAGAGGAAGTAGGAATGCGACAGCAGAAGCTAGAGGTCAGAGTGATGCAGCTGTGAGCCAAGGAATGCCAGGAGCCACCAGAAACTGAAGAAGGTAAAAACCAGACCCTCTCCTGCAGCCTCCAGAAGGAACCAGACCTTGCTTACACATGTTGATTTTAATCCTGTAAGACTAATTTCAGGCTTTTGGCCTCCAAAACTGTCAAAGAATAAATTTGTGTTATTTTAAGCTAGTGCATTTTTACAGCAGCTAATAGAAAACTAATGTGAAGACTTAAATGTTTTAGCAATAAAGGGACAAAAGTTGTGCCATGAACATAAGTCTGACTTTTCCTGTGCAAGAGGGTAAGTGAGTTTTATACCCACTCATTTTCTGAAACTCTCCCAAAGAATGGGGAAGTGAGTAATTAATGAATGAGACATTTCAACGAATTCTGGAAGATGGAAAGAGGATGGGAACGTGATTATAAGTGAAACAGAGACATGGAACCACATCCCAAAATTTACGTAAATCAAAATCCCTGAAGAGGGAGGCTGCAGAGGAGGTGAAATCTCGTCTGCTCAGAGCATTCCCCACAAGGCTCCAAGCCCAGAGCTGCCATTTAAGACAGAGGGGAACAGTCAATAGTCCACAGTCAGCTATTGAGCTAAGGAGAGGATTCTTTGAAGCTGTATTCACAAAACGGATGTATTAAGGAGTGCCAGCTCCCCTTTCCTCTTCCCCCTTGCTACAGACAGCCCAGCATTTATCCCTGACAAAATTCTGAGATTTTTTTTTAAGGAAACTGAATATCGATTGGAAGAAACTACTTTTCTGTGTTGGATGTTTCACCCAGAGATTTGTCCTCATTTCTGACCTGAGAAGCAACTCCTTCTCATTCTGATCTGAGAATCTTGCTCACCTCAGAGCTAAGCCACAGGGGATGTACCCAGGACCTGCAGACAGTGACCGAGCAGAAGACCTTCCTCCGTAGGACACAGGAAATCCTTTTCTTTTAAATATAAATGGGCAATACAAGTTCATTAGAAACTCCAGCGTCGGGGGGGGGGGGGGAGCAATAAAAGCAACATTCAAAAAATGTTTGACTAATTCATGGTTCAATTATGAAGCATCCTATGACTTCAGGCAATTATTGCAAGGTTCGGGAAGAGAAAACTTTTGACCTTAAAGTTACAACCATTGTATCTTGAGTGGCCCAGAGGACATTTCACTGGGCTCCTAAAGAAGGAAATGCAATCCTAATATAAACTTGGCTTTTCCATGAACAATATTCATATGGTTATAATAATGTCAACTCTAATCTGATTTTCAATCTATAGCAAAACACGTAAGAGTTCATTATGGTTTCAGGACAGATGTAAATGTTGACCATCTTGACAATATAAAAGTTAAGATATGGCTAAGATGAGGTGGGAGTTGGCAAGGGAGGAATGGAATAGAGATAAGTAATGAAAAGAATAAAATGAGAAACAGAGATAAATATAGTACCTAACATTACAATGTTATCTAATAAAATAACTCAAAAGTAAACAATATTAAGATCAAATACACCAAGGGTGGAGAGGTGGGGTGTAATATAGGTGAAATAAGTCTTGGTCTATCATGGTTAAGATTCAATATATATTGCTTAATGTTTTTGAAAAATCAAGAAATAGGAGTACATTTATTTAGAGGTAATCATTAGAGTGCTTGAACTCAAAGGCCTGAATATAAGAGATAACTTCTGAAGAATGGCTGAGATGGAGAAAGGAAAGTTCAAAGATTACTGCTTTTTATCATAAACACTTCTCTTTTTTTTTTTTTTTTCTTCTTTTTAAGGCTGTACCTATGGCATATGGAAGTTCTGGGGCTAGGGACTGAATAGGATCTACAGCTGCTGGCCTAACTATAGCTACAACAACACTGGATCTGAGCAGCATCTGTGACCTATCACAGCTCACAGCAACACCAGATCCTTAACCCACTGAGTGAGGCCAGGAATCAAACCTGCATCCTCTTAGAGACTATGTCAGGTTCTTAACCTGCTGAGCCACAATGGGAACTTCTCATAAACTCTTCTATGTGATTTTTCTTTTACCACATGCATTTATTTCTCTAATAAACTTAACTTTTAAAATAATAAAGTACTAGGTACACATTATACCCTCAATTATTGGCAGTCTAGGGTTAATTTTCCAGATGATTCAGTACCTTATATTGCCTTATGGCCATTATTTAAAGAACATCCTGCTTATACACTCTTATAATCCATAGCCACGTAGACTCTATAGTTAGTCATTCTATCCTTATGTTAATAAAGGGAGTGTAGAAAAGAAAGAGGAGAAGGAAAGGAAAAGAAAAGAATAGGGAAGTCAAGATGGAAGAGCTGTTGAGAGGGTCATGTTGCTGAAGTCAGACTCAGAGTGGAACTGATGAGTCTCCTGGGTGGAGATTTCCAACAGGATGTAGAGCTTCAGAGAGCAGTTTCTAAGCCCAGAGACACTGTTTGTGGCCTCATTCACATGGACGAGTAAACTCTTATTAAAGTGATGGCAGTCATGAACTCTGCCCTAGTCCCCTTGGCCCTTTCCCCAAACAGTCTTCCTCCTGGTATCCCCCCAGCCCTGCCCTTTCTCCCCTCTGCACACACACGGTCTATCTCTGCTGTTCTACAATATGCAAGACCCTTCCCAAGTGTCACCTTCCTGAAGCCTTTCCCAACAATTTCAGCCCTTACCATTCTCCCTCCTCCTGAACTCTGTGGAGCTCAACACATTCACACTTGACAAGAGCCAGTAGGTACCATATGCTTTACTAATTGTTATGGTGTCCTAACCCCTTCTTCTCAACCAGATCATAAGTTATTTTAAAGGAAGAAGCCCTGATAACCATCTTTTGCTCATCTGGATAACCTAGCAGAGTGTTGGGCTTCAAATAAGAAATTACAGACCTACAGCAGATGGTAGTGGATGAAGTTCTCATTTTACCTTAAACAATTTTCCCTCCTCACCTTGCCTTGAGCTGTGAAGGGGGTAAAACTAACACTTCGATTGTGGCATTCATAGCAGGGTTGTGACTGCTGGGACTCCACACAATGCCAGTCACCTGTGTTCTCTAAAATAGGCAGCCTAGAGCACTGAGGGACCTGAGGAAGAAAAGGCATGGCACTATGGCTGTTTTTTGTTCCAGCAGATACTGCCCTTCTAAAGAGCAGAATCATCCCGATAGCAGGTGTGAGTCTCTAACTACCACACAGGTCATAGGGGAGCATGGCATATGGCTTAACCTTTGCTGCTAAGGGAACAGGGATCCTATGGGAAGCACACAGGCAGGACTTGATGTGACCTAGAGAGGGAGTGCAGTATGCTGGGCATCCACTGTCCTCATTTCCACTATCCTTCCACCCGCCTCCACTCTCCATACAGTTACCACTGCCTGAAATATAGTTCTTCCAATTATTTTAGTGTCTTCGCCAAGGTCACTTTCATTTATTCATTTTAGCAGACTTCTTTCAAGCTCAGGTCAAGACCTCTGCTCTCAAAGGAAGCATGTCAACGTTTCTTCCCCCTGTTGCCCTTCATATCATGGCAACCACTCACAACACGTGTTTATCCAGAAAGCCCCAGGCAGCCAACATGCTCAGACAAGCCGAACAGAAAACTCTACTCTGTGCAGGAGGATGGAAGTTTTGGCGTGACCTGTGGCCCTGAAAATAACAATGGTTTTGCTATGAAGATATATTTACCTTCAAAGCTTTTTTTCCCACAAGTGTAATGAAATACAGACTCGCACACACTCCTGACTTAACTTCTTTTCTCCCTTGTTCATGAAAGAATTCACAGAAGACTGGACACGCCTGGATGTGTCCAAGTGAGGACAATTCTATCACTCTTCCTCTGACTTCTCTCATGATTTTTGACAGGGACATCTCATCAAAGGGAATACTTCCACAACAATAAACAAGAAACCAAGAGTCAAGTTGCAGTGAGTGATTAAATCACACTTTTTAACCATTCCTTCTGTGTTGCAGCACTTTTCCCCAGAGCACTCCTGTAACTGAGCTATGGCACCATTTATTATTTACAATTGCCTTATTTTCTTCTGAAATCAGGCTTTGTTTCAAAGTCATTCAAGATCGGTCCTACTTCAAGGAAGGGTCAGATGAAGCTCCCATGTAATCTGCTACATGTCAAATGTTATTATGTTACAACATCACACAAGGAAATATATTCACCTAAATTCAAAGAAGCTGTAATATCTCTTAACAGAACCCAAGTCTCTACAAGAACATGTCAAACAGAAAGAAACGACAGTCCCACCGTTTACTCTGCTGTCTGGTGTACGTGACACTCAACTCTGGCATGCGAATATTTATGTGTACTTTGTGCAAGTCTTGCTAATTGTAATTATGATTGCTTACTACAGTTTCCAAGGTAACAGTTGTCACTGCAATGCTTCACTGCCAACTCAATTTCCATTCTCCTGCTGATATAACAAATATTATGTGACATTTTAACTGAAAATATCTGTAAATGGGCGTCTGAGTGTGGCGTGTTTCTTTAAAAGGGAAGGAAAACAATTATTAGCTTTTCATTATTCATCTCAGTGGCACATTTGATCAGTAATTACCTCAATTGTATATTTAGAAATGAATGAACTGGGGACAGACAAGGTCCTAGATTTGGAGGTTCTGGTTTCTGATCCTGCCTCTCCTAGTGACCCACATGACCCTGCTTCAGTCACCAGGAGGTTGTCCAAAAACTGGGCCACAATGAGTGAAGCAGTGCCTTTGGTGTCCTGTGCCTGCCCCTTCTTCTCCCAGGATGTACTTGTCATGTGAGCATCTTTTATTCTCTGAGACAGGCAGCCTGACACAGTGAGGGGTGGAGCCTGGAGGAGAACAGACAAAGTAGGTGCTCTTTGCTTATGGGTGCCTTCTGTGGGCCCCCTAAAGAAGAGAATCATCCAGTGCATGGGTCAGAAATAACTCCGGGACAGGAAGTGTACCTACAGTTGTTTCTGGCAATGCCCAGAATGAAGGAATGTTTCCTCAATCCCATAGTGCCCTCTCCAGTCAGGGATCCAGTCAAGGATCCAGTTTCTGTCTTGACAGATGTACATCTGATATACATCATGCATATACACACCATATCTCTAGTTAGTGTGAATGTGCACATAATGCCAAGAGCTCAGACTGCTTGTTGATAGGGGATGATGCTGGAGTCACATTCCTGTAAGCCTTTGTCATGTCTCCAGTCTCTCCACTGGAATTTCCCCTCTTTGATCCTCATAGCCTGGTTCCTGAATAACTGTCTTGCTCTGACCTGGTTTCTTAGCCTACTGGTTGAACTTACCTACCCAGGATGCCAGGCTGCACATACCTCTGGCAAGTGTGTATGTTTTGCCTCCTGTTCCCTACCCAAGGCACATACAGTCACCTCCTGTCCCAACTATGTTCTCTTTCTGTTCAATTCTCCTTTTCACCTTGTAATCTCCTAGAGATCTGAAACCTTGCCTCTCATCTTTTCTCTACCCTCTCACACTCTCATAAGATCTGGTAAGCATTTAATAATTGATAAATTTAAAAATTGAATATTAACAAACATGTGATATCCATGTATGAAACAGTACAAAGAACAGACTGAGTTTGAGCACCTTCAAACCTCCAAAAACCTCACTTGCATTTCCACAATATCACATGATAAAATAGTGCTCAAAGCAGTGATTAACAACCATAGAATAGGAACTCTCCTGTGGAGTGTATTAAAAATATATATTATACATAATCTGAACTAGTTCCATGAACATATTTAAAAATTGCTAGTTTTATTAGGTATGATGCTGTCATATGTTTTGAAAGATTCTTCTAGCATTTCACAATGCAGACTGAAATATTTGTTTCTTCCTAAACTCAAATCTTACAAGTAGGGTATAATCAAGTATACTTTTAAAGCAGCAAGAGCTAGAAATCACTACTAACTCTTCTTTAATGTAAGTTTAGTTACCTGTATTATTTGAAAGTATTCTTCATTCCTTATAAAACACATTATATTTTTAACATTTTATAAATTTAGACAAACTTTACCCTACCCTCATCCATATGTAAATTTTGAAGTGTCTATTGGATATTATATATTTATTCTTCTGTGAGATGATCACAATCTATTTAGAAATAATGCCACCATCTCGATTCCTCAATCATTAAATGAAAACTTAATGGAAATACCCTGAGGTCATTGACTTCAGAAAAGATACTTTCTGAATACCTTAGTAGGATGATTTCATAGTATATTATTCTAAGCATAGATATTTTCCTTTCATATAGTAAGAGAAATAGTAATTATCCATTTAATCTTAATACATTTGTATTGGTTTCTTCTTGCTGTTGCAACAAATTACCACAACCTAGTGGCTTAAACCGGTACAAATTTATTATCATTCAAAATATCAGAAGTCTGAAATAGATCTTATAGAACTAAAATCAAGATGTCATTAATGACACTTCCCTCTAACAGCTCTTCTTGTGCAGCATCTCAAGTCTTCCCTCATTCCCTGCCTTATGACCTCATCATGCTGACCTCTGCTTCTGTCATCACATCTCCATCTTTTACTCTGACTTTCCCACCTCCCTCTTACAAGGACTCTGGAGATTACATTGGGCCCACCAGAATATCCAGGATCATATCCCCATCTCAAAATCCTTAACATAATCATATGCGCAAAGTCCCTTTTGCTTTGTAAGGTAACATATTCACAGCTGAGGGGGATTAGGACATGGCACTCTTGGGAACCATTATCCTGTCTACTGCAATACTCTTATTATTTTGTCCCTCTGAACTTAATCAAAGCAGTAGGCAGCCATTGCTGTAATAATGTCATACAGTGGACTATCCCAAACTCTATGGTTTATGGCAGCGAGCATGTGCTATTCTCGCTCAAAGTTGCAGATCAGTCAGATGGCTCTGCTTCAGGCTGAGACAGGGGTCTTGGCTCCAGGGTTCAGGTTGGGTTTGTGTCTGCTCTACGTATTTCAATTTGGGGTCCATAGTTCAATCTTCAGGCTGAAGAGGCAGTGTGTATCTGAGGCATGCTCTTCTCTGCACAATCACAAAAATACAAGAGGCCAAACTAAACCTCATCACAAAAATGCAAGAGGCACATTTAAATCCTCTTTTTGTATTCCATCCACTCAAATTTCATTGACCAAAGCAAACTGCATGGCCAAACCCCAAAATCAGTGAAGTAGGGCTATATACTTCATTCCAAAGGGGAGAGGGAAGAGAGTGAATATTTGCTGAACAGGAATTCAATTTCCTATTCATTACGTATGATACTATCAAGTTGGGAGCCACAGCTGCCAGCCTACACCACAGCCACAGCAATGTGGGATCCAAACCACATCTGCAACCTACACCACAGTTCACAGCAATGCGGGATCCCCAACCCACTGAGCAAGGCCAGAGACGGAACCCTATCCTCATGGATACTAGTCAGATTTGTTTTTGCCATGCCACAATGGAAACTCCTCATTGTGACTTCTTTTGTCTCCAGAAATCTCACTTATCTAGGACACAGATGAAAATAAGGAAGTAGGAAAGAATGGCTACTAAGCATCAAAATAGATAAATGAAGTTATGTAAATAACGCTATAAACTATTTATTCATACCTTTCACACAATTCTAACAAGGTTGAATACCTTTTACCTAGGTCCATAATAAAGTAGCACCTCCCCCCCAAGAAAAACCTAACAGAAGCCAACAAATAGAACACGAAATATGGAGACAAAGTCTAAAAATAAGCACAAAAGAATCAAATTATTTAATGTAGGGGAAATAGCCTCATATATCAGTGAGATTTAAGGTTCTCATCCATCAGAGTTTAAAAATGATCGAGCTAAACAGTAAGACGTACAGGGGCAGGGATCTTATCCTTCTGTTGCACCACTGTTTTTCCATTGTCTAGGACACTGCTTTGTACAGAGAAGGCATTCACTAAGTATCAATGAAACTAATGTCCATAATGATTTAAAATTCCCTTTATTATGTTATACGTAAGATGGCAAAGAAGGAGTCTCTGTGTGCAAGTATCTGAACCAATATATATAAGTTGAGAAGCTCACGGAGAAGTTAGGGGACATGTTTATTAAATGGCCACAGAGGTGTTTCATGAAACCTAAAGGCAGAAGAGCAGATGCGAGGCCAGAGAATACTCTCTGCTCACGTCTTGTCTCTGCTTCTCTGTGCATATCTACTTCATAGTCTGAATAGTTCAGTTCCCTCTTTCACCCAGCAACCCAGCAACAGGGAGGGTACAAAGAAGACATCCCACATCTCCAAAAGTTTTGTATTTCAGGATGAGACTCATGCAGAGACTAACTCTCCTTGTGTTTTTCTCAGATTCCCAGAAGAGATGATTTTCTCACCCCTGTTCCAATCAACCAGACAAGAGGCAAGCAACATAAATGTGGCTACTGAGAGCCTGTGGCTGGCAGGGTGCTAGGGTTCACACCCTTATGTGATCCTCTCCAACTGAGCGTGGGCTGGACTTACTGACTCGCTTCTAAAGGATAAAATAGAAAGAAGTGATGAGATACATTTCTCAAATCATATTACAAAAGGACTTTGGCTTTCATCTTGGGCACATGTGCTCTCTTGCTTCACTTGCTCTGGGTCTTCCCTGTACCTTGCTGTGAGCCAGCCCTGTGCAAAGGCTGAACCATGACAGGAACTCCATCCTACTGACCCCTTGACTGCAACCTCACAAGAGACCTTGAGCCCCAAGACACTTGGATAAGCTGTATCTTGATTCCTGACCCACAGAAATTGTGAAATATTTTAAGCCTTGACATTTTGGAGTAATTTGTTATGCAGCCATAACTAATAACACTAATAGATAACTAGTAACTTCCAAAAAAGGGAACTGTTAGCAAGTTAAGCCGTCACTCTAAAATGTCTGCTAAAATCTATAACACATTTTCAGAAAATATTTCTACCTCACATGATTAAAATAAACAAGTGTTTACATTTTAAAAAGCCAGTCCTAAACCATGTAGAAAGCTTAGGTGCCCAGAAGATTTATCCCCTATAGTGCTGCACAACCACCATTTTCCTATACAAATTCTGAAACATTCGAAAGCACATCGGTTTGTCACTTGGTAGTTTCCCCCTTGATGAATTATCCAGGCCTCTGGTGTCATCTCCTGCCATCTCTCTTCCATTCTTTCACTAATCATTAGCATTGCAGTTAGACTTTCGGCCAAAAAGAAGGCTATGATACACCAGCAGGTCAAGTTAGCTGCACATCAGAAGCTCCGAGTGAGGGCTTCACAAGGTTACAAGTGGAAATAATTGACTGCAAGATGCTTAGTGTTTTGTGTTGGTTTTGTTTTCCATAATGTCGCTTTCTGAGTTTATCATGGGAAGTTGAAAATTGTTTACTTAGGCTTTCAGTCTCAGCCCCAGTCAAACCAGAAACTTAAAGTTTTCTTGAGAACCTCCTACTTTCAAGACATGTTGGAGATGTAACTACAATATAAGCAGTCCTTGCCCTCAAGAAACAGATAATCTTGTGGAAGAAAACATTTAATCACAGGGAAAAAAAATGCGAGGACAATAAGTATATGGTACAGATCAAAGCATCATGGAAGTTCAGAGAAGTCTACATAGAACCAGAGTGACCGAAGGGAGATTTCACAGATGGTAAGACTGACGGGGGACATGAACAGTAGGAAGAACCCAGAAGAAAATCAAGAAGTAGAGTACTACAGGTGAAAGAACAGAGAGAAGAAACTTCTCAAATCTCACTTCGATTTTTACTTGCAGGAATCTATTACTTTAAGCATAGTGTCTAATAAAAAAAAAAAGTGTGTGATTGTGTTCAGTAGCCATGACCCTTTAGGCCTGAGGAAGGTTAAGAGGACAGACAGGGAGAACATAGGCAGCAAGGAAAGGATGTCTTCTTTTAGGTTCCAAAACTGGCATTCCAAGCAAGTTTTCTAAGAGAAGGAAAAAAATCCTTTGTAATTCCCATGGTTCACAACACCCTCCCAGTTTCAACCTCCTCTCACCCTCTTATCCCCCAATATTATTACCTGGAGGAATCCGGTATTTCTCTCTTCTCCACTCCTTTCAACCTATCTGGCTTCTGGCCTCCTGTCTGTTTGTGGTATCTTGGGATTCCTCTAATACCCTTGCCAGGAACATCAAAAGGGACCCTCCAGGGTGTGCATTAGGACATTACACAAAGGTACCTGGAGGACAGAGTCTGAGAGGGGCTCAAATCCAGCCCAGTATATCTGGGATGGGCTGCATCCACTCTGAAGAAGGGGTATTGTTTTTTGCAATTCATTTGCTCAGAGGGGTAGCTTTTTTGAAATTTGCACAAGGGCACTCCATACTAGCAGTGACCCTGACCACTACCAGATCCAGTCTTCGCTTGATATTTTGAAGTCAGTGCTATCACTTGGATCCTCCCCTTGTGTCCAACATCAATTGACCTGACAAATAATGAAATACCATGGGTTCTACATAGTGACCTTGGTAAATCTGACAACAGTGTCCTCTAAGATAATAAGAGCGTGTGAGTCATTTTCAGGCAGCTGTGTTTACTATGTAAAGAAATGCAGAATGTCAGAAGCCTATAAGCAGAAACTGAAAAAGATGTCTCTACACCCTCACCCCGAATGGCATTCTCATTTCTGATTGACGCCACCATCTCCAAAGAATACTTACCATGCCTCAGTTTGTGAACGAAAGGCTTAGTTGTCCCTGCACCTAATTGCCTCATTCAAGCTCTCCAGTTGTGGGCTGATCTCATACAAGACTCTTTTGTTGCCACTCATCAGCTACAACTTCGTCCACCACAAAAGAAAAATTACCAAAAGAACTAGAAGAAATATTATTTCAAAGTTTGGAGTGAAGGAAATCATTTAATATCTCATTGAGCTTAAACGGTCAGGTTTTTTTGAAATCAGCATGTGACATGACAATGGTGATGATGATGATAAATCTTTTTTTCTAAAAATGCCTTTTTGGCACAAACTGAGCGACCACTTCATGAACAATTGGGCACTCAAATAATTGGAAATATTTCAGAAGAGCAAATGAAGCAAAAGAGATCATGGAAAGCTGGAAATATATGGATGCAATTTTGAGCCTAAGTGAACATGCAGCACCATATACAAAATAATCAGTGAGATGTGAAAATGGATGTGGATCCCTTTGATTTGAATCAGCAGGGTGTGAAGGGCTCTTATTATTAAAGGAAAACCTTGATGCCACCTTGCCCTTGTCCAGATCCAGACATCCAAGGTCCTAACTTTGCAATGCAAAAGCCCTCCTCTGAGCTGCATCCATACAGGAGGCTTCAGAGCAGTTCTCAGGCCATTACTCCTTAGCTAACCAACTCAGAAGCTTTCCTCCCTGTCCCTCTTCTCCTGATAAATATTCTTCCTCATTAGCAATTTCAAAAGCCCCTTGCCTATACAGGATCTCTAATTCACGAAGGAAAGGTGCCCTATATTTTTTCACTAAGCCCACGGAAACTAGTACACAGTAGCATAGAGAATGATCACAAAACTATTCTTTCCCAAAAACTAACCAAGGGCAAGAAAGAGCAGTGTCCTTCCTATCCCAAAGAAAGAATCAAGGACCATTTTTTCAGAGTTCCAAGGAGCCCTGAAGACCTTCTCCAGGGATTTCCAAAGTTCAGCCAAGTCCTAGAATATAGAGAGAGGCTGCAGATAAAAATAAGTGTGAGATCATGGAAAGCATTTTCAAAGATTCACTTAAGGCTTCCTTCAAAGTTAAATTTCAAAGTCACCTTAAAATTAACACTGTAGGTTCTATGGAGTTCCTATCCTGGCGAAGCAGAAACGAGTCCAACTAGGAACCATGAGGTTTTGGGTTCGATCCTTGGCCTCTCTCGGTGAGTTGAGGATCGGTGTTACGGTGGGCTGTGGTGTGGGTCAGAGACACGGCTCCTATCTGGCTTTGCTGTGGCCCTGCTGTAGGCCAGCAGCTGTAGCTCCAAATGAACCCTTGGCCTGGGAACAACCATGTGCCGCAGGTGCAACCCTAAAAAGACAAAAGCGAAAGAAAAAAAAATTAACAGTGTAGGTTCTATTCTCCCTTGTTTTCTTTGATTTTTCCCTCTTCTGGCTAAACCAGGAGAAACAAAACTTGCATAAAACTTTTCCATCTAAAGGCTAGAGGGAAGAAGGGGTAGGATGAGCGAGCAGTGGAAGGAGGAGGAATTTAAATTAGAAAAGAGGGAGGACTCCCGCAAGTCCTCAAAGTGAGACAAATAAAAAGGGCATTCTGTCAGAGGACAATCTAGAGGAGTGAAAGTGTTACTGACCCTCCCAAGTTAGTCCCCAGCAAGGGTCCTCCTGCCCCTGTCGTCAATAGAGTATCACTAGGAGACCCAGTTCTGTTCAGAAGCAAAAGAAAGCTTCCTTCTTGAATCAAAGAATGGAGAGGTGCGAACTCACGCTCTAGAGCACATGCTCTCCCTGACAGGCCATGGCACAGGCTGCTTTTCCACAGCATGCAGAAGTTCCCCGGGCCAGTGATCAAACCTGCACCACCGTAGTGATCCGAGCCAGGGCAGTGACAACACCGCATCCTGAACCCGCTCTGTCTCAGGCGACCTTCCCGCAGCCGCAGTGGATTGATTTAGAGGGACCTCCTCAGCGGCAGTGGGGAGAGGAGGAGGCGTAGCCCTGGGATGGCGCATGCGCAGGCTCCAGATTGCAGTGCGCAGGCGGGTGCAGCATCTCCGCAGGCGGCCGGCCGCAGCCACCTTGAATCAAGGTCTAGTGAGGATTCTGCACCAGGCCCGCCCAGCTAAGGTGTGGGCACTATGCACTCTAGTCCAGAGTGCTTGGGCAAGGCCTCTCCATGCAGGCACCTATGAGCAAGAGAACCGAAACTAAGCACAAAGCGTCTCAAAATGGTAAGATTTTATTACCTAGGTTCTATTTTTATTGGCCGGGAATTGTTCATGGGCTTTGCCAGTGACGGAATGGTTGTCTGAAGTGAGCTGAACCCAGTAATTGAGGATAATGACGCAATAATCCTGGGCATTTTTAATTCTCTAGAATTGAAGGTGGGAAACTTGGACCAAAGCGTGTGGTTAGGACACACGTGTTCCTTGACCCAGGTGGCAACAGAATGGAAGAGAATCATCTGAGAAATTTTTTCTGAGCCAAGGTGGAGATGGACTCATTGCTCTGTTCCAGGTAAGCCCACAGTAGGAGATGCTCTGAGAACCCTGTACTACAGAAATGGCTGCATAAGGGGAACGTTTAAAAAAGTTATCCCTATCAAAAACCATCATTGTTTTACTCACTTTAATCCTATCCAAACGCACATTTAGATAACTGACTGAGAAATTGAAGTTACCCCAGTTCTTTTTTACTTTCCGTTCAAAGAAAGCATAGAGATAAAAGACTTTTCTCCTGCATTAGTTTTTTTACTCCTTATATTTATAATGAAAAAGTCCTGTGCTGATTTTGAAAGTGCTTAATGATGTTCCTATCATTCCGCCTGGTGAGGAAACTTCTCAGTAGACTGTTAACTTTTTTAACTGAACTGGCTATTGACTGGGGAGCGGGGTTAGGGAGGGAGGACACATGGACATAGGTACAAAATCTGTGACAAGCAGTACTGGGGGAGCAGTGAAATACACCAAGACCATTATGCAATCAGACTATAACAGTAGACTGTTAAACCAAGAATTGCCTCTCCCCAAAGCATCTGCCTCGTAGTCTTCTCACTGGGTTCAACAAGGTGGTACAAAGGTGTGAGCTGATTTCAGCTAGCCACTTGACAGCAGCTCTCCGTGAGAGGTGTTACTGAGATGTCACCATGAAAATGCCCTCCTCATCGAAAGTCAACCTAGCTTATAAAACTCTGAGAAGTCTGCAGATATTTATGTCCTAATATTTATGAATTTGGGCCTGAAATATTAAGAGCAATTGCCTGGACATCAAAGTGGATGTGTTACACTAGCTTTCTATCACTTATCTGGGTTCTCCCCAGAGGACAGACTCTGAAAAAGATCTCACTCATTAGCCACTGAGTTATGGAGAAAACATTTTCATGTTTTCCCATAGTACATGATTTAAAATTTTCTTCAATGTGAAAACAGACATAGCTGTATTATAGAATTTTAAAATTCACCTGAATTTCTGGAGTTCTCGTTGTGGTGCAGCAGAAATGAATCTAAGTAGTATCCATGAGGATTCAGATTCGATCCCTGGCCTCGCTCAGTGGGTTGGGGATCACATTGCCATGAGCTGTGGTGTTAGATCCAGACACAGCTCAGATGCCAAGTTGCTGTGGCTGTGGTGTAGACCGGCAGCTGTAGCTCTGATTCAGCCCCTAGCCTTGGAACTTGCATATGCTGCATGTGTAGCCCTAAAAAGCAAATAAAATGAAACGAAATAAAATAAAAATCACATGAATTTCTGACATAAAAATGTAAGGAATTTTCCTGTTTTCTGAGTAGATGAGTTTAGAACATGGTCTCAGACTTCCAGAGGTATCAATTCAGTGTTTATACTATGAGGGATAATTTATGGGAAAGGGTAAGAAGGTAGGCCTGCAGTTTATATACGGATAGACCTGGTAGGTATAAATCACTCAGCGTTCATGACTAATCATGCCAGAATAAGGCATTTGCCAACTGTTAAAAGCCCTTTCGATAGATGTAGTTATCAAGGTGTCATCACATAATATTTGAGAAAAGGCAGTAATATGGCTAAAACACAGGTCCAGGCAACATCTCAACTTTCCTCAAATAATCCATGGACTCTTATCAGTAAAGAGACAGAGTCTATTTTTGTTTTGTTTTGTTTTGTTTTTTGGCCACATATGCAGCATGTGGAAGTTCCAGGGCCAAGGATTGGACCAGTGCCACAGAAGCAACCCAAGCCACTGCTGTGACAGTGCCGGATCCTTAAGCTACTGCACCAAAAGGGAACTCCAAGAGACAGAGTCTGGAGTCCACACAATCTAAATCTGCTAAAAATAAAACATTCATTCATTCACGGATTATTTCAGGTGAACATGTTTTAAAAGATGGCAGTGTTGGAGTTCCTGCTGTGGCACAGCAGGTTAATGATCCATCTTATCTCTATTGAGGCACCAGCTTGATCCCTGACCTGGCACAGTGGGTAGATACAGCAATGCTGCAGCTGTGGCATAGGTTGCAGCTCCTGCTTGAATTCCATCCCTGACCCAAGAACTTCCATATGCCAAGGGTGCAGCTATTTAAAAAAAAAAAGATGACAATATTTTCATTTCTAGTCCTTAGTTATTTAATCATTAGACTTTCTTCTATATTATTTCTCTTGATGTGTTATCTTTTCTTGACCAGTATAACCCAATCAAAACACCCAATGAAAATCTTCCTTTACTTACCCTTGCCCAGCCACATCCTCAACTTCTGCCCCCAGCTTCAGAGCAAGTTCTTCTAATGCTTTCCAAGCTTATGCCTTCAGACATCATCCCTCCCTACCCTTCCTTCACTACTATTTACCTTATGGCACCAGTTATTTAGGCTGTAATCAACCCTATATCTTTGTTGAAATTTAAAACAAGCAGGGAAAATTATTTTTAAATGAAATGAAAACTTCAGTAATTTGATTTGCAGGAAATGAAGAACAAAGTGTCACAACCTGAGTGCTTTTAAATAAGTCACAATTAATTACACATGCGTCTATGTTTTGATGCTCAATTTATGACTAATTATGCAGAAAACATAATTGCATATTAAAGTATTCAATCGTGCTTCTTTTTCTCTCATTTATGGCAACCAGGTTTTTGTTGTTGTTGTTGTTGTTGTTGTTAATGATATGGACCACCTGTCGAAATTGTTAAAATGTTGTCAAGACACAAATAATCAGATGATCTCTCCTAAAATATAGTTGTTTCTGCTGAGAAAATTGCAGAAAGACATAAAATAATTTCCTAATTTATCCTGCTATTTAAAAAAAATGATATGTAGTTGTATAATCTTTTGTCCTCTGCTAAAATACATTTGCTAAGAAATCATATTAGGCATATCCTGCCAGCTTGTTTCTCCTATGGATTTACAATACAGACTTTTTATTTTCTTGGAAGAGTCATAAAGCTCGAAGGAATCATGATGACCATCACATTTATGTCATTCTAGACAGGTTTCTTTTTAATGACACTGAAGGGAATTTATAACCTTTTCTCCATCTTAAGATGCCTAATAAAGTGAGTATCAAGGAAGCAAAGGAAATAAAACCAAATTTAAAACTTCCTCTGAATAAGTCACGGGAGTAATTGCATTTGTGAGTATTTTCTCACTAAAGGGAAAGATGAGAGAGAGAGATCAAGCCGACAAAAAATTTTAAAAGCTCTTATAATACTTAGCAGTCTAACAACTACTTTATTGTGTTTTTTTAGAAACTCCTAAGAAAGGTTTATTACATAGCGTTGTCTTTTTCTGTATAAGCCAAATAAATGACAAGGTCTTTTTCGTGCAGTCTCGGAAAGGCATTGCCTGTAAGAGACAGCGTTCAGCCACCAAAAGTAAAAGCAATTCCAGTCCTTCTGCATACTTCTGAAGAGCCCATGGCGGATATTAGCAGAGCTCATCTATATACAGTTTTCACCTTCTAGGCTCATGCAAGACTGCTTCTCTGTCCCTCTCAGTGAGGCAGGCCATGGGGCCAGGTCTAGGCAATGGGCTTCAGGCAAAAGTCTCTTCCTGGCTAAGCTTGAAAGAGTGGTTGTGAGGTCTCTGCCCTCTCCTCCCCCGCCATTCTTATGACAGCAGAGTCATCAGATTGAAGCAAGGACTCTTGCCCTCATGAGTCTGAGGATCCCTTTCAGTAAGAAATGAGCTTTTGTTTTATGGCACCAAAGAGACTTAGCTGTTTCACCTTGCAACTACAGCAAAGCTTAGCCTATCTTGCCATATAGGCATCAAAAGAGTTAATTCATATCCTCTCTGCAGTACTTCCTGAAGCATCTTGTCCACTCCTCTCTCTCCCCTCTACCCTGGTGGAGAGCTTCTTACTCTCTCAACCTCTCCACCAGCCCTAGCAATCAGGACCCTAGATTGTTTTTTCTTCTCTTGTCCTCTCTATTCTCTAATCCTGTCTATTTCAGTAGAATCTCCTGATTCGGCATCACAAAAGCCCAAGACTTGGGTTGATGAAAGTTAAACTTTATTTAGAGGGCTAAAAGCAGGAATAAACTGAACCTTCAAGGAAAAAAATAATTTCTTTGGGATGAGCAAAGCAGAGTAGAAGTAATGGAAACACTTATTTGTTGAAAAATATTATCCCTATCCTGTTTATTGTTGGTCCAAAAATGAGTGTATTAGTGACTTACTCTTACCTGCCTAGTGTTTTGCAGTTACTGAGATATGTTTTATTTTTGAGCACTAGTGCCATCATTCTTTGACCTCCATTTTCCAGAGCCATTAGAGGCAATCACCACAGCCATTGTCTACGTAAATTGGCCCCTCTAGAGTTGTGCAGTATACGACCTACATGACTGTATGGGTATCACCTCTACCTCCAAAGCACTGCTGATATAATAGTAAATGAGTCAGAAAAGAAGCATAACTCATATAATAATAGTTCATATAAAATACTGCGCAGGAGTTCCCATTGTAGCTCATCAGTAATGAACCTGACTAGTATCCATGAGGACACATGTTCAATACCTGACCCCACTCAATGGGTTAAGGATCCAGTGTTACCAGTGTAGGTCACAGATGCAGCTCAGATCTGGCATCCAGCCATTTGTGGCATAGGCTGACAGCTGCAACCTGATTTAACCCCTAGCCTGGGAACTTCCATATGCCTCAGGACTGTGCAAACTTTTAAGACTTTTATTCAATTCTTCAACAATGTTATTAATAAAATCTACAAATACTAGCACCTACTCTTGCAAACATTGTACTAGTACCTGGGGAGGTTACATAAAGATGTAAGACATGGTCTTGACCCTCAGAAAGTTTGCCTCTACATAGGAGGGAGATAAGACATTCACAAAAAAGATCAATGTCAGTGGAGGATAACATTTAACAGGCAAAATAAACAGAATTCATAATAATGTGTTACAACCAAGCTGTGCTGAAGTGATCAAGGAAGACAACAGAAAAAGAGAGTGTCAAGCTGGGCCCCAGTAGATGTATACAGATCAAGAAAGAATGAAGAAATGTCTTTGAATTTCAGAGTATGAGTTGCAGTGTTTGCTGACAAGACTATAAAAGGAGGCTGCTTGTCATTGTGTGAGACTAAACTGTTTCCGAGGCCACCCAGAACAAACTGGAAGGGATGTCACTCTCCTATTTCACAAGAATGCTTGGTAGCCATCATTTCGCACTAGCTGGCTTACCTCAGAAAAAGCATTTCTTCATTCCCCCTTCTCAGAATCATCTAATCAACACTCACCTCAGTGAAGGTATAAAAAGTACATTATGCAGATATGGCCCCTGCCCTCTAGAGGATTACAATTGAAAACCAGCAAACGTGGCTCCAGCAAGCATAGAGACATAATTAACATAGATAACGATGAAGAATGCATTTTCTGCAAGCCTCACTGCCATCAGACAGAATAATTTGTAGTCATCACTGATCTGAGCTGAATTCAAATTAGTGACCCAAAGGCTTCACTGTCTGGATGTTATTTTCAATCTCCTTAGCTATCCAATCTCCAGAAGTTTCATTTTTCATTCTTACTGTGCAGTCATCATCAACTACCAAAGGGAAAGACTGCAATCCAGACACACTAAAAATAGCATTCTTGCCTTCTCAAAGCCAGACTCAGATTTATGACAGTTTTAAAATTTGGTTCTTCATCTTAAAAGTTCAACATTCTACAAGAACTGGAAGGAGTAATACCTACATGGCCTTTAGAGCATGAAACACCATAAGTTGCTGCAGTGGGAGATCAGGCCTTTATGTAATCCATTTACATTAGGGAGAGATAGCATTTTCTTTTGCTTGACAGGTTGACATGCCCTCATGTGTTTTCCACTTAATCAGCAGAATCATTAAGGCACTGAGGATTTTGATGGTCTCAATAAAAAACATCTATTTCTGTAAAACCTATCACTATAAATAATTTAACAAATATCCCCACCACCGCCTCCAAAAGACTATAAAAAGAGAAGAATTATTCTTTCCTACTTAAATCACAGACTACTCTAAAGTTGAGCCAAAGGGAGTCCAGATTTTAAATGAGGGCAGGATGATGCCCAGCGATCAATGATGAAGTTCAAATGAAAAGCAGATTACAGAAAAATACAACCCGAGTTATATTTTAAATGTATATTTTATATTTATTTAAATATAAATAATATTTACTTGTTTATACTTCCATAAAAAGATCTAAGAGGATTATATCAATATAAAGTCAGCAGTGTTGACCAGAAGGGTAATTATTGGAGGTTACAACTGTGGCACAGTGGGTTAAGGACCTGGTATTGCCCCTGTGGTGGCATGGGTTTGATACCCAGGGCAGTTGGTTAAGGATTAGGCATTGCTACAGCTGTGGTGTAGGTCACAGCTAGGGCTCAGATTCAGTCCCTAGCCAGGAAACTTCCATATGCCATGGTTGTGGCCACAGGGGAGAAAAGAAAAGGTGATTATTATAGGGAGAACTTTCACGGTCTTTGTGTTAAATTTTTTACAATAATCTCACTCTATCAGAAAAAAAATAAAGGTATTTCCACTTTTTAAATGTACAGACGGGAGTGCCTGTCATGGCGCAGTGGTTAACAAATCCGACTAGGAACCATGAGGTTGCGGGTTCGGTCCCTGCCTTTGCTCAGTGGGTTAATGATCCGGCGTTGCCGTGAGCTGTGGTGTAGGTCGCAGACGCGGCTCTGATCCCGAGTTGCTGTGGCTCTGTTGTAGGCCGGTGGTTACAGCTCCGATTGGACCCCTAGCCCGGGAACCTCCATATGCTGCAGGAGCGGCCCAAGAAATGGCAAAAAGACAAAATAAATAAATAAATAAATAAATAAATGTACAGACACAGAGAGACTGTATGTACGTATGTAAGTCTAAGCCATTGCAAATCAAACTGTATATTGTATCTTTTTCTGGATATCAAGACCCAGTTGTCAGGAATGCAGTGGCATTAGCCGGGAAACCTAATCTCAGTCTGGAAAGAAGAGGCGATGACTGAGACTGAAGCTAAGAGAAAACTGATTAGATCTTAGGATGTGTCCCCGGAAAGCGGAACAGCAGTCCACATTACAGTGTGCAAGGGAGGCTCGATACTCACAGAATTCGAGTTGTGGATTGACACCTGGCAAGTAGGCACGTCAGGTCCATAGTGTATACTGATCTCTAGGTATACAGTGGCATCTTGCTTTGGGAGCGAGCAGGAGAGGTGTCCATCTGGTTGAAGCAGGACCTCAGCCAACCGGAGAGAGGGCAGACAAGACTTGGCACGGCCACCCCTGGACAAAAAGCTGAATTCAGGACAGAGCTCTCACTTCAGCAGAGTTAGGGTAACCAACATTGACCAGAGCAGAATCTTACCCAGACCTAGGAGAGATGTTGCAGGTAAAGAGCAACATCTAGGTGGGCCACCCCATGCCGAGGTCTGCAGGGTTGTTGGAGATTCCATGTGCTGGTACTGGTGTAGAGAAGGTACCTTCATATGCTACACGTATGATTCTCATTGTTCAGGGACTGAGCCACAAACCAAAAGGTTTAGGACCTGGATTAGGGCAGCACTGGGCAGGCAAGAATGAGGTCAGAGTTTGAATTTGGTCTTTCTCACCAAAATTCAGAAGATTTTTCCTTTAATTCTAACTAGTTAAATACTGGCAAGAAGTCTGGTCCCAAGAGAAGATTTTCTGAAATTTTGCAGAACCTTTTATTACCAAGGTCAGGACTACCTACTCAGTAGGTTTGAACCTTTGAGGTCCTAAGTTAACTTAGAAGAAGACAAAGAGAAATCCATTTCACAGAATCTGAAATTTTATCCATGCCATGTTATCCATGTGGAAATCAAGGGAACTGGCATATGACCTTTCCAGTCAGCTTCATAAATGACATTCAAAATAAGATTTCTTTATGAAAGAGAGAAAAAAAATCCTTCTTGTCTAGTAGCTGTGATC
Source organism: Phacochoerus africanus (assembly GCF_016906955.1). Lineage (NCBI taxonomy): Eukaryota > Metazoa > Chordata > Mammalia > Artiodactyla > Suidae > Phacochoerus > Phacochoerus africanus. The sequence goes on along the minus strand of NC_062544.1, from coordinate 39,141,915 downwards.
TTTCCCTTTCGGATGCACTTGTTTGCACAGGAAGCCAATCCCTTCCTACTTTCTCCTTAAAAGCTCTCAGCATCTTGAGACATTAAGCTGACATTTCAGTCACCACCCTTCCCAGAATCAAGAGATCACATTGATACAGATCCCGTTTACAAACCAGGGACAATGTAAATGTAGAAGAGTTTAAGACTATAAGCACCTTAGGGAAGCATCATGTGCTGTACTTCAGGGTAGGGAAATGCTAGAGGACAGAGGGAGATCTGTAGCATCTCTGTAGGTTCATTATTCCTGAGATACCTCTCCAGACCATTGCTGCTATAGGGAGGGTTCAAAATAGCCCCAAATTCCAACTGAGATGATCCTCAGCATAGTCTGGTTTTATAATCCAAAGGCTTATAAAGTCAAAATATTAAACTTGTGTCGGTGATGCCATGATTTTCAAACCATGCTTCTTTGGAGGATGGGCATTTTACTGCTAAAGATAGAAAAATGTTTTTCCCCTTCTCCCACTGCCCCCAGTTCTCAGAGGGAAAAAAATCCCAAGTGAAAATGCAGAAATATCTACATTTTATGATTTTTCTCTCAACGTTTCTTAGATTTTTGGTACCTGCTATCAGAGTTTAGACCCATGGCAGACCGATCCAGGGGAGTTGGAGCCACAGAAGAGGCGTGGTCCCTGCCAGAGACATGACCCAAGACGGGGAGGGGGTGAGTGGGAGAGACACCCTGCTCCTCCTTCCCTCTCTGCCTGCAGTCTCCCGCCTTGGCTTCCCTATGGCCAAACCTAACAAGAACCTGGGAAGCCAGAGGAACTCCCCCTACCCCTGCAGGGATTCACCTCCTGAGTAACAAGCAAAGCGTGGAAGAGCGAAAAATGAATCTGAGGGCTAAGAGGGAAAGGACCAGCATGCATGGCATCTGATGTAATAAGAATTCACAGATTAGTTGTGATATTTTAAAATATTGCCATTTCTGGGTGGTTCCCAGCATAATCCCATAATGTCCAGGTATTCTTGCACCTGGATAGAACTGAGCATGACTGTCAGATTTGCTTAGCAGCCCAAGGCAGAAGGTGGGCTATAACAGTGTTTCCAGACAGTGTTTCCAGACAGTGTTCTGTGGACCCAGAGGTTCCATGGAGCTCTCCTGCATCTACCACACAGGTCGAGTGGGCTAAGCACACCAGCTCCAAGCTGCATCTCTGCTGAAGCCAGAGCAGTGTTGCATCTTATCTGTTTCACATACTGAGACTATGTTAAGATTTTGCTTGAACAAAATACCTCTCAGTGTAAACAGATAGGAATTCTCTGGCATATCAAGCTGCTGCTAAGCATTATCTCAAACATCACACTTCATTTTTTTCTTTTAGTTTGTTCGGATATTGAGTTATTCTCTATGTTTTATCTTCTACCACATTTGCAGACTACATATAAATACAGATCACCCCAGCTTCTAGTGTATATACATAAGTAGTTATGAATCAACTGTTTGGAATTTCAAATGCTTTTTTTCTAAAATAGTATCATCCAAGTAGTAGAAACTCAAACCAGCCCACATAATCCCACTTAACCATAATGTACCTGAAATAGGATTCTATGCTCACAATAAATAAAGTAGGACCTGGGAAGCATCTGTAATAAAATTCCAAAGGAAACATGTATTCCAGCTTCCCATCTGGAATACAGGAAATCCATCTCCTCTCCTTGAAGTAGGATCCGAGGCTTCTCTTCCTCACACATTCTGCAGTTTTCAAAGCAGCACAGATTTTGAAACTATCAAATGCTGACAAAGATGGAGCAAAACACTCACTCTCATAGATTACTTGGGGGAATAAGTAGAAACAAATATCGCTGTGTTTGTCTGGATCTTCAGAGAAGCAGATGCCAAGTCTAGATTAAACATACAAGAATTTTATTAGAGGAAACATCAGTGTGAGAGAAGATGGAGAGTGGGTCAGGGAAGGGTGAGAGCTGACAGTCTTCGATGCCATCTGACCTCTAGTCAGTCAAGGAGGGAATTTTGGAGTAAGCATCCTAGAATGTGTGTGTGACATGGTGGGAGTTGTGTGTGCTTGTATCCTAATACATCCTATTGATTCCGTTTCTCTGGGGAACTCTAACACAAGGACCCATCAGTAAAATCACAGATACAGACCTGTGAAGTATAAAGGGCTAATCATGTGTTCGGCCTGAAGCATTGACCATAACATCCTCTTAAAAGTAGACCCCGGTTCAGCCCTCATTTATCAACTCCATCTAGAGTATCTTTTGAAATGAAGTGTAGAAACAACCCTCTGCCTCCAAAATAGCAAGCAGCTAGTGAGCAGGAAAGCAAAACACTTCTGAAAATCCTTATGCAAACTATGAGTGGAGTTCCCTGGTGGTTGATTCAGTGTTGATTCAGTGTTATAACTGCCGTGGTTCCGATCCGGTCCCTGGCCTGGGCACTTCTGCATGCTGAGGTAACAGCCAAAAAGAAAAAAAGAAAAAGAAAAGAAAAACAGGACTTTTTTTAAGTAAAATATTACACTATTCAACTCCCAAACCAATGATTTTGAGGATGAAGGAATCAAGTTCTTCTTTGCAGAACCTCGGTTATTTTCAGGGTCATGAAAAGCACAGTTGCTTGGCCTTGCCTCTTCCCAGTGTGGGGATCTGAGTGCTCTAAGACCCATCCCCCACCTCCAGTATCATATGATGAGTTAATAAGGAGAAAATATCACTGCAGTGTCAGCTTTCACATCCCTAATAAAGCCCATATTTTAAAGTGGTTATGGAACTTTGCACAGAATCCAGGTTTAAAGGCAAATTAAATACATAAAAAACTAAGCCCGACAGCAAAGTTTAGTTACCTGAGAAACAACTACTAAATTTATCTCTCCAGTCAAGAACATAAGATAATACTTCAAAAAACTCACTATGCTTTGGCTTTCAATTTTACTTTAGGCCTTATTAAATAACACCTTTGACAAAAAATGCACATGTATAATTTAAAGCTATCCTGCTCAGAATGAGCTATAATAATAACTTGAGCATGTAAAAAAATTTGTCTTTATGCTACTATAATGAAGCTTATCTTTTTGTCAGTTTGAAATATTGTGGGTTACTACTCAATATCCATTCTTCCTCTCTTCCATAGTGACAGAACCTTCATTTTATTCTGGGTGGCAGCATGCCTAGGCTCAAACAATAAATCAAAATTGGTACACATATTCATGACGCTCTTGTTCCTCTTTGCCAGATACTAAATATCATAATTTCCTTTCACAGCTAGAAGCAGCCATGGGACCCAGTTATGTCTGAAAAGATGTAAGAGGAAGTCAAGCCGGCCCTTTTAAGAAGGCTTTACTTTCCTGATAAAAGGGATAGACACCACTGGCACCATCCTTCTCCACTTTTCCCAGTGCAGAAGTAATGTGTGGTTCAAGAGGCAACAAGCAAGAGGATAAATGACGATCACATTGAATGTGGCAAAGGAGAAAGTTAGGTCCTGAGATCAGAGGAGCAGGATTAAATTCATAGGCTCAGAAATAGAAAGGGCCTGGCAGTGCTATTTAAGCAGTAAAGTGGAGAACCAATGAAAAATGAATAGTAGGAATCCCAAGATGCATTGAGAATCCAGATAAAGCTAGTATTAATACGGAGCAGAACCATACTCTCATACATATTTGAAACAGTGTAAATTGAGATAATTTTTTTTTTGGAGAGCAGTGTAGCAGTATCTGTCAGCATTGAAAATGCACAGATCCTTTTAATTTTTAAATTTTTTATACATGATTAAAGGTAACTTTCCACTTAGAGTTATTACAAAATATGGCCTATATTCTCCATGTTGTACATCTTTGAGCTTATCTTACACCCAATAGTTTATACCTCCTGCTCCCCCACCCCTATATTGTGCCCCCCCAGCTGGTAGCCACTAATTTATTTTCTATATCTGACTCTCCTTTTTTTCTGTTATATTAACTAGTTTGTGGTATTTTTTAAATTCCACACATGTCATATCATACAGTATTTGTCCTTCTCTGTCTGACTTATTTCATTTAACATGATATTCTCCAAGTCTATCCATGTTGCTGCAAATGGCAAAATTTCATTCTTTTTTATGACTGAGTAGTATTCCTATATATGTATGTATATATATATATATCACATCTTCTTTATCCATTCATCTGTTGATGAACACTTAGATTGCTTCCACATCTTTTCTTTTATGTATATATATAATGATTTTTTTTCATTATAGTGTTCTGTCAATTTTCTACTGTATAGCATAGTGACCCAGTCACACATACATGTATACACATCTTTTCAATTATAAATAATGACTCTATGAATATTGAAGTGCCTGTATCTTTTCAAAATAGTTTTTTTTTCTTTTTTTGGACATATACTCAGGAGTGGAATTGATGGGTCATATGGTATTTCTACTTTTAGTCTTTTGAGAAACCTCTACACTGTTTTCCACAGTGACTGCACCAATTTACATTCTCACCAACAGTGTAGGAGGGTACCCATTTCTCCACACCCTCACCAACATTTATTTGTGCTCTTTGTGTTGACAGCTTTCCTACTAGGTGTGAGGTGATATTTCATTGTGGTTTTGATTTGCATTTCTCTGATGATTAGTGCTGTTGAGCATCTTCTCATATGCTTGCTGCATTTCCTCTTTGGAAAAATGTCTATTCAGTTCTTATGCCTATTTTTTAACAGAATTTTTTTTTGATGTTTAGTTGTATGAGCTGTTTTAATGTTAGATATTAATCCCTTATCAGTCATATCATCTGCAAATATTTTCTCCTATTCAGTAGATTGTCTTTTCATTTTGGTGATGGTTTCCTTTGCTATAAAGTCCACAGATCCTTTAAACTAGAAATTCCACTACTGGGAAATTATCCTATAGAAAACACAGGTGCAAAAAGATATACGCATAAGGTTATTTATTGCAGCATTGTCTAAAATAGCAAAAAATTAGAAGCAACCTAAATATGAAATTGGGAAAATAAAGAGCATACAATTCATACAATGAAGTGTTGTGCAGCTGTTCAACAGAGAATGAAGCAGTATACACGTAATGACATAGAAAGATGCCCAGGAGACATTCTCAGGGAAAAAAGAGTGATACTTAACGATCCTACTTTTGTGAAAAAAAAAAAAAAGAGCCTAAGTTAAAAATGCTACAGCACATATTAATATATGTGTAGGAAAAAGTCTGAAAGAGAAGAACCAAGCAGACAAAATGGGTCCAGCTAGTATGTTTTCATGCCTTTTCCAACAACTGTTGGCGCAGCACATCAACTGAAAGCAGCAATAGGAATAACTCAAAGAAGAGGTTCAGCATGGGTGACAAACAGATAGAAAATCTGCAGATTTAAAGCAGCTCTGAAACTATGAGCCTTCCAGAGAAGATTTGGTAAGGGAAGCAAACACATGCAGAAGAAGCATAATAAAGAGGGGGAAAGAGGGGAATCAAGAGACTCCTAGTCATTACCAAGGTAAAAAAAAAAAAGATTTAAGAAATATAATCTGGGAGTTCCCGTCGTGGCGCAGTGGTTAACGAATCCGACTAGGAACCATGAGGTTGCGGGTTCGGTCCCTGCCCTTGCTCAGTGGGTTAACGATCCGGCGTTGTGTGAGCTGTGGTGTAGGTTGCAGACGCGGCTCAGATCCCGCGTTGCTGTGGCTCTGGCGTAGGCCGGTGGCTACAGCTCCGATTGGACCCCTAGCCCGGGAACCTCCATATGCCGCGGGAGCGGCCCAAGAAATAGCAACAACAACAACAACAACAAAAAAAAAAGACCAAAAAAAAAAGAAATATAATCTGAATCTAAGGAAGATATTTATGGAAGATATGGAAGGATAGGGACATTGTGTTGAGGGAACATGGGAACATGCCTGTGTTTGAGGGGCAGGGGCTGGGAGGCAATAGATTGTGATGTCAGAGTCCTCCCTCAGGTGTGTGCTGCAGACTCTATTTCCAAATGTGAGGATTGTTTCTGTTTTACTCCACCAGGGCCATTCCAGTTGCATCAGCTTTTTTACCTGAATTTCTCTCCTTAACTGCAAAACAATATATTCTTGAAATTTCTTTTTCTGGCCTCTGCTCCTAAACAAGCACACAGTTTCACTTGAGGGTTTCTGAGGGACTTTATTGCTAGAAATTTTGGAGGATAACAAAATAACAAATGCTACTGATCTTTATTGTTAAGTCAATGGAAGGAGCCTATCCCACCTTCACAGTAGTGGTGTACATATCATCACATCTCTCTTAGACCTTGATTATGAACTCAGCCACTAAATGCTGACCTATCTTTTTATTGCTGGTCAGGTTTCTAAAATCCCTTTCATATCATCTTTTCTCTAGCTTTAGCTCCTTTGGTTTGAGCTTTAATACTGACACTAATGAGGAGTAGCTTGTAGATTACATTTCAGAGCAAGATTTACACCTGTCTCTCCCACTTCTGTGTATTCTTGGCTCACTCAAAACCATTTCCTAACAAAGGCCATTGAAGTTGAGAAAAGTAAGGTGAATCATCAGTATAGACATTTTGGAGAATAAAAGCAAGAGCTGAATACAGAAGTGATTCTGGAAATCAACAAACAGCAGTGATGAGCTGAAGTGAATGCTGCTGCTATGGAATTGAGGTGAAGGAACAGAGATAGTGGTCTCAGTGAGACAGAGAAATAACCTTTCCTTTACCACTGGTGGAATATGAAAGGGAATGACCTCAAATGAGGAGATTTTGAGGGAGATGACATTAAGAAGCAAGAAACAAGTGTATCCATCAGAGTTCATTGCAATACACACTAGCCAACTCTTGGGTGATTTATTTAGAAAAGGAATTCACTAAAAGATAATTGGCACACACACATACTCACCAGCAAAGCCAGAGAACCTGACTTGGAAGCCTCACTGCCAGAAACATAGTTCTCAGGCTCACTGCATAGAATTGGTCCTGGGAAGACACCAACATCTCAGCTGCTGGACACTTTATTTGGCTTACGCTGCCAACACCAAATATACTGGGCAACATTACTGTACACAAGCAGGGACAACAGCCAAGGACACAAGCCACCTTTGGAACCACTGCTGCCACCTCCAGAAACTGGATTCACTGTTGCCAACACTGGCTCCAGGAGGACAGGTTCCTTGTGGTCTCCATTTCTGTGCATCCAAGTCTAGTGCAGGTGCATCTAGTAAGAACCTGGAACATGTGCCCACATTCTGCACTCAATGGAGGCCGGAAAAGTGCCATCCAGCCTTTTTAGCTTCTCTAGTGGAAGCTGGCCAAAAAGTAAAGTTTACAAAAAAATCCACACCAGGGGTCCAAGAGAGTGTTTGGAAGGTTGAAAATATCAGACAGTTGGTTTACATGTACAAGGAATTCCAAGAGATTTAATGAAAGGGCAGAGTCAGGCCCTCAGCTGTAGGAGAAGTGAGGAGCTGAGCTAGAGAGGGGGAGAGAGAGATAAAAAGGGAAAGATTTATTTCTAAGAACATCATTAGAGGGTTAATTTTACTTATTAAAGAAAATAAATAGTCACTATAAATAAAAGTGCTTACAACACTGAAAAGTTCAAAGCAGCAAATAAAAATGGCCCTATGGCCTCATAACTGCATTTTCACTGTTTTTACATTGTTTTCCATAAACATATAGATCATAGTCTATGTAATATTTTTACTGTGTTTATCTCAAGTATCTTTTAAATTATGATTTTTATGACTGTTAAAATTCCATCCCTTGGATACACCATCATTTTTTGGCATATCACAGATTTTTTTTACCTTAAATTCCTAGAAGTGAAACAAATAGGTCAAAAAAGTATGAATATTGACACATATTATCTTGCTGCAAAAATAATATGCATTTCCAATCATGAATTGTTGAATAGTTTATTTCTCTGAACCTTCACCAATACTATGTATAATTCATTTTAAAAATATTTATAGGAGTTCCCATCATGGCTCAGTAGTTAATGAATCCGACTAGGAACCATGAGGTTGCAGGTTCAATCCCTGGCCTTGCTCAGTGGGTTAAGGATCTGGCGTTGCAGTGAATTGTGGTGTAGCTTGCAGACTCGGCTCAGATCCTCCGTTGCTGTGGCTCTGGCATAGGCCGGCAGCTGCAGCTCTGATTAGACCCCTAGCCTCGGAACCTCCATATGCCATGGGAGTGGCCCTAGGAAAGGCAAAAAGACCAAAAAAAAAAAAATAAAAATATTTATAAGTGGGGGGGCCACACAGTTTTGAGGGCATTAGCCTCCTGTGTCCCACTTTGCCTGGCAAAGCAATAAAGCTATTCTTTTCTACTTCGCCCCCACAAAAATATAATTAGTGTATTTATTTGATCATAAGTAAAAGTTTACATCTTTTTCTATATTTGTATTTATTCATATATTTTCCCTTTTTTCTTTTGTAGATACCCTTTTTATTGATTTATAAGATTTCTTTACATAATCAGGATATAAATCCATTATCAAGCAGTTTAAAATACTTCTTTAAGTTTTCACTTATCTTGCAAGTTCTCACAATATAGAAGTTTGGGGTGTTTAATAAAATCAGTCTTTTTATTTATGTTTGTTTACCTTTAGATTTGTACATCATCTTTAGAAGGCTAGCCTTTTTAAATAAAATTTTGAGTTCGTATCACTGGCATAAAGGAAACAAATTAGCTTGTTCCTTAACCTTCCCTAAGTCAGTAAATGCCCATCTTCCAGTTGTTCAAAACAAAAACCTTGGAGTCAAAAATGATATTTTTTTCTTTCACCTCACACCTCCAGCCGTCAGATCTACTTTTCATATATCCAGAGCCTGACTATGTCTCTCTAGCCACCACCTGGGTCCCAAGCCCAGTTATTATTTCTTACTGGCTTTTTGCCCATCGGGCTCCCAGTTTCTCTACCTCCTCCCTGCCTTTCAGAGACTGTTCTAAACACAGCAACCAGAATGACCCTTTTAAAATGAAAATCAAATTATATTAATCATCTCAAACCCTCCAGTGGATCTCCATCCTGTTCAGAGTAAAAGCCAGTGCCATCAGAGAGAACTATAAGACCCTACAAAATCTGACACAAGCTCCCCCTTCAGTCTCCGCCTCTTTCACTCTGCACTTAACTAACCTCCAAGACATTACAACACACCAAACACATTCTTGTCTCAGGACTTAAGTTACATAACCTGTTCCCTCTTCTAGGAATGTTCCTGCCTCAACTATCCAAATGCCTTACTCTCTCATTCCATTCAGAATCTCTGCTCAAGCACCACTCTATCAAAGGCTTTCTCTGATCACCCTCTTTCAAACAGCACCTCATTTTCACTGCCATCACTCTATCTCACCTTATATTTCACTGTAGTCTTTATTATCATCAGACCCTTGCATTTATCATGTGTCTCTGTGTCCCTTCTAGAAGAAAAGCTCTTTAAGAAAAGGGTTTTTTTTGTTTGTTTGTTTCCAAAGGTATCAACACCTAGAGTGGGGCTTGGCACTTTGTGGATACTCTGTAAATATTTGTAAGACATGAAGGTAAATATTTGTCTTAGGTCAGATTCTTTAAGCAGACCCCAAAGCTAGGGTAAGCATACAAATGATTTACTATAGAAGTGGCATGGGAGTGAGGGAAGCAGCGACATTCTCAGCCTCAGCCTAATCCTGCAGGGAGCTCCAGGTTGCACAGTTCCAACTCAGAGTGAATGTCACCCAGAGGCAAGGGAGCTAAGCTTTGTACAGCCTCACCAATCAGTCATGGGCCACCCAGGGGGTTGTAAACTTTCAGGCACTCTTGCCTCTCAGCTCTCTCTTAGCTCAAGAGAAATCCTCTGAAGGAGAAAATAAATATCAGCCATTAGCAGCAAAGCTATGGAAACTGTAAAAGAAACCCAAGGGCATCTGGACAGGGAATCGGCAGTATCCACTATAATAATAGATGAATGTATAAATGCATGAATGAGTAAATAAATGAATAAATGGGTGATTGGATAAATGGGTAAATATAGGAATAAGGTGTTAACATAGTTATAGTTTTGGGAGTTCCTGCTGTGGCACAATGAGATTGACAGTGTCTCTGCAGCAAGGACACAGCTTTGATCCCTGGCCTGCACAGTGGGTTAAGCTGCAGCTGTGGCATAGGTCACAACTGGGCTCAGATTCAATTCCTGGCCCAGGAATTCCATATGCCACGGATGAAGCCAATAAATAAAAAAATAAAGAAAAGAAACATTTGCAGTTTTGATAGTCGAAAATATTGGAAGGTAGGAAACTTATGGAAAGGTAGGTGTGAGAAGTATCCATTTGATAGCAGGTGCCAGTCTGTGCCTTCTTCATTAGTCTGACCGCATTGGGCTTAGCTTCCCTCTGCATCCTTGCTACAAAAGGGGTTTGGGACTAACCAATACTGGACTACTGGATTTTCTACCAGCATTCTTCTAGGGACAGAATAGGATGGGACAACCAGAAGAACATCAGTCAACAGTGCTCCTCAAATTTTCAGCCATACACACTGTCAATAAAAGATCCATAAGAGGGGTTCCTGTCATGGCTCAGCCGTAGCAAACCCAGCTAGTATCCATGAGGATGTGGGTTTATCTCTGGCCTTGCTCAGTGGGTTAAGGATCCGGCATTGCCGTAAGCTGTGGTATAGGTCCCAGACACAACTCAGATCTGGAATTGCTGTGGCTGTGACATAGGTCTGCAGCTGCAGCTCCAATTCAGTCCCTAGCCTGGGGACTTCCATATGCCATTGATGCGGCCTTAAAAAGCAAAATATATATATATATGTATATATCTCCACATGGATCAATCAATGACTTTTAGGGGACAATTTAGCTTCATGGGGAGGAACATTTTATTTTAGAAAAGAATAAAGAGAAATATAGAATTTTCTTCAAATTCTTGCATGCCCCCTCAAGAAAGCATATCAGAATCTTTCAGAATAAACAAATGTAATTTGCAAAAAGCCCCTGAAGACTTTAGCTATGACCCCACCCTCACCTTAATGATTAATAATCTTCTTGTTTAGAATTCTAAGTGCCCTTGAAATAACCACATCCTAGAGATTCTGATTCACAAAGTTTTATGGGTCCTGAGCATCCATAATTTTTAAAGCTTCCCAGTATATTCTGGTGCATAGCCAGGGTTAAGAAACTGGGCTGAGTCTTCTAACCACTCCTACTAATAAAAGTATAAAAGAATCTCTCTCCACACTAAACAAAAGTACTGTAGGAAGAAGAGGATTTCCCCTCAACATTTAAACAAATGGATACTATAAAGACATATATGCCCTCCTTATAGATTCAATAATTACTGACTGTATTTTGCCCCATTAGCTTTATTCATATGTATACATTGCATATTCATATATAGATAGATCAAAATACATATATGTGTGTTGCTGGACCACCCAAAATAAACTTCAGACAACATGACTATTTACTCCTGAATGTTTCAGCATGCATCTCCTAAAAATAAGAACTTTCTCCTAAATGACCACAATACCAGTACTATACAATATCTGTCTGGCATTCTTCTGTAAAAAGGAACTTTCCCTCATCAACTGGGAAGGTGAGTGTAGGGTCTACAAGCAGGAGGATCTTGTGTTGTAGCCTTAAGCTCCCTCCTTCTTGATGTGTGAATTTGTTAAAGAACACATACACACACGCACACACACACATACACACATGCATAACATAAAATTTACCAGTTTTAAATGTACAATTCAATAGTGCAAGTTTATCCACACTGTTGTGAATATAGAGCTGTAGAACTTTCTCGTTTTGGCAAAACTGCTTTAGATACTTCCTGTAAATGGAATAGTATAGTATTTTTCTTTTTGTGTCTGGCTTATTTCACTTAGCATAATGTCCTCCTGATTCACCCACATTGTAGCATGTGACAAGATTTCTTTCTTGTTTAAGTGTGAATAATATTCCATTGTATGTATACATTACAGTTTGTTTATCCACTGTCCACGCATGGACATTTGGGCTTGTTCTACCTCTTGACCATTGTGAACTATAAACATGAGTGTGCAAATATTTGTTCAAGACCCTGCTTTCAGTTCTTTTGGTTATATACTCAGAAATGGAATTGCTGGATTATATGCTAATTCTATTTTTAATTTTTTGAACAACCACCATACTTTTTTCCATAGTGGCTGCTGCACCACTTTACATTCCCACCACCAAGTGTTCTAATTTCTCCACAGCCTTCCCAACACTTGCTGTTTTCTGTTTTGTTTTTGTTTTTTAATGGGTAAGAGATGATGTCTTTTTGAAATTTTGATTTACATTTCTCTAATAATTAGTAATGTTGAGCATCTTTTCATATCCTTGTTCATGATTTTTATATATCATCTTTGAAAATACTGGAGTTCCCGTCGTGGCGCAGTGGTTAACGAATCCGACTAGGAATCATGAGGTTGTGGGTTCGGTCCCTGCCCTTGCTTAGTGGGTTAACAATCCGGCGTTGCCGTGAGCTGTGGTGTAGGTCACAGACGCGGCTCAGATCCCGCGTTGCTGTGGCTCCGGCATAGGCCGGTGGCTACAGCTCCTATTGGACCCCTAGCCTGGGAACCTCCATGTGCCGCTGGAGCGGCCCAAGAAATAGCAAAAAGACAAAAAAAAAAAAAGAAAGGAAATACTGTCTAAGTCCTTTGCCCATTTTTTAATCAGGTTTTTTGTTCTTGTTGAGTGATAAAGGCATGTTTTTAAGCCATACCTATCTTGCAAGTTATTATGAAATTAAAAAAATTCATGTATGCAGATCACATTAACTGTCACATAGTAGGCACAAAAAATATTACTTGTTCTCAGGGTTGTTATATCATATGCTATATATAAAACTGCTTTAAAGTTATTAAGTGTTATATAAATATGAGTTAATACTACAAATCTGTATGCAAAATATTTTAATATTTTACTGAGGTTCTCCACATTTAAATATGTAAATCTTCTTTATGTCTGGGCTTTTGTTTTTTTTAGCTGTAATCCTTTTTTCTCACATCTTATTTCAAGTTTTATCAAAAAATAGCAGCCAAAATAGAATGACTAAAGAGGTGGAAACAATGGCTAATTTCACAAGCAAAGTCAGAATAAGATCTATTTGGAAAAAAATAGAACATGAAGAAAGCTGCAACAGATTATTACACTATTAAAAATCCTAGGAGAGCCAGAACTGCTGTTCCTTCAGAGATTGTGAGTGATGTTGAAAGATTAATAACATTTGGATAACATTAATTACAGTGATGTTATAAACTCTGGTTTTCCAGTTGCCATAACAACCCTCTATATGTTGGTTTTCTAATGACATTTCGAACAAGTGCTGAAGCGAATTGCATCACTTCACAACTTTGATTGCTGTCACTCAGTGATTTTTAAATTGAATTGTTTTGTTACTAAAGAGTCAGAATATGTCACTGTCTTCAAAAATATTCGGAAAATTATGGAAAGGAAATTATACGCATTCCTATACAATTATAGAGTACTCGAGAAGAAGAAATTTATTTTTTCATAGGGGATTAAAAAAAAATCACAGAAAGGGGAGAACGTGCTTCAGGCTTCTCAGAAGACTTTGTTTCCTCAGGGAATTACTTGACAATAAAATTCTTCCTAGAAGAGTTTTCTCTTGTCAGTTAGATTTCTCTTCTCTCCATTCTCTCTTTTCCTTTGACCTCTCTTCTTCTCCCTTCTGGTGAATTCTAGAAACTGGCAATGCTGATCCAGGCGGATGCTGCATCTTGAAATAAGGAAGCATCTTCACGTAGCTTTCTGATCCTTCTTCCCTCTTGACCAACCCATGCCTTTCTTTTCAGGCCCTGCCCAGTGTATATAATGAAAGAAAGATTACTTGCCACGGGCATATATTATATTGAATTTTCATATTCCCAAGAGAATATGTTAAATCCATATTGTGTCACTGACAAGAAGCAGAGCGTGATTGTAATAGACATGTTTCTAAATTCTTGCTCAGCCACAGCCTTCTCTCCCCCTGCTGCCTGTAGGCACCCCTCCCCACTACCCACAAATAAGAATTGTTGATTGCATCAGAGCGAGCACCAGAACCATCTCATCCATAGGCAAGTGAGTTGGAGAATCAGAGAATCAGACTCTTTCTCCCTCCCTCCCTCTTTCCTTCTCTGCCTCTCTCTCTCTCATACAATCACTCACTCTCATCTCTCTCTCTCCCTTCCTCCCTCCTGCTTTCCTCCCTCCCTCCTTCCCTCCCACCTTCCCTCCCTCCTTCTCTACAAATTGAGCTCAAGTCAAAACTGACTGTTTGCCATGGTGTTTACAGTAGAAACATGGTGTTCAGAGGCAGAATTCCACTATAGGACTCAGAAGGGAAAGCGTGCCCCCACCACAGCCCCAGCAGCATCTCAGTCAGTACCTTGCATTTCACGCAGATGAAGTGGCATCATTCCTTGTAAAACACATCAGAATGCTTTATCAATGTTGATCCAAGTGTAATGCCCTCTTATGTAAATCCAGGTCTCCCCGTTGGCCAGGTGTGTGTTGGCACCCTTAGAACTCTCTCTCCTCCCACTTTTTTGTATTCTTAGAACTCCCTCCATCCCACCTGGATATCCAAAAGGTTCCATCCTATCTTTCCAAATCCCTCACTGTAGCTGACTGCTCAGAGGCTTCCCAGGGACCAGCAAACTGAGCTCGTCAGTCCAGAAACAGCTTTTGCTGATCCAGAACCACTGTGGACCAGGGTCATGGCTCAGAAAGTAGGTGGCAGGAAAAGATATAAGCAGTGATATAAGCTGCAATTAGCAAAAGTCACATGCTTTCAGCTCATTCCTCATCCAAGATGAAGCAGGTAAGACTTTCCTGTAAGTCTGTAGGTGCTCCTTTTAACCTAATTTCACTGGGACATATGTGAACAGGTAATGAGAGCAGCCTGTGCTCGAATCACTGTCCATCCCTCTCACCCTAGTCTCTGCCTAGAGATACTCCCCCATGTGGGTTTCAACAGTGGACTTCCTTGCCCTTTGACTCCAGCATGGTTTTGCTAGTTAGGGATCCCTGAGAGGTACTAAGAGGAAGGGAGGCAAAGAAGGAGCTGGGGAATTCATGCCTCTGGCTCCTTCCCTGCAGGAAGACCTTGGAGTCACCTTTGTGATACTCTCCCCCTCCAGGCTCTAGTTGCTGATCCCTCACATGTCTTTTTGAGCGCAGGAGTTGTAACTGAATCCAGTTATAACTTTCCTTTATTGATTCCACATATACTGTCCACATCTTTGCAAAAAGACGCATTGATCTAAAGTGAGCAGTCCATTGGTTTTCTGCAGGATCCCAAGTGGTGTGGTCCCTCCTTTCTCTCCTTCCTGCCAGGATAGCCTTGAGCCCCATCCTACCTTCCCACCCCAGGGATGGTCTACCCTAAACCACACTCACAGAACCCCAAGATTCATCTCCATGTCTAACGGAAAGAGAGGTGGTAGGAGTTAGACTGACTGAGGGGTGGGGACAGGGAAGGGCACAGCTCAACATGGCCAGTGATGACTCTGTAGCTTCTAGGCACATGGAGGTCAGAGTTAAAGAAGGCTGCTGGGAGCCAGGTCAGCAGGGACTCAATCAGAGTAAGATTAGATTGAACTCCAAAAACTTAAGAATGGTGGAGCTCTGGAGCAGGTTAAGAGCCAAGACAATGTGGGAACAAGATTCAGAAATGTGTGAGAAAGGTCAGAGGCTCTTGCCCAGGTCCAAGGCTACAGCCTTGCTGGTTATCCAGAGGCACTGATGGATAGAATTTATTTAGAAATAAAAAGCAAAGTATTGGTCCAATAGGACAATCCCTACAGATAGGAATTCTATCCCCTACAGATAGAAATTCTGGCAGTCTAAATCATAGACTACCAGAGTTGCAAGGGGATTTAGAAATCATATATTTATTTTTAATTTAATTTTTTTTATTGGAGTATAGTCGACTTACGTTGTGTTAGTTTCAGGCGAACAGCAAAGTGATTCAGTTATGCATATACATATTCCATTCTTTTTGAGATTCTTTTCCATACATGTTATTCTGAAATATTGAGTAGAGTTCCCTGTGCTATATGGTAGACACTTATTATCTATTTTACGTATAGTAGTATGTATATGTTAATCCAAAACTCCTAATTTATCCCCCCTACTTTTCCCCTTTGATAACCATAAGTTTGATTTCAAAGTCTGTGAGTATATTTATGTTTTGTAAATAAGTTCATTTGCACTGTTTTTTAGATTCCACATATAAGCAGTATCTCATGATATTTGTCTTTTTCTGTCTGACTTTGTTTACTTAGTATGATAATCTCTAGGTCCATCCCTATTGGCACAAATGGTGTTATTTCATTCTTTTTATGGCTGAGTAATATTCCATTGTATATATGTATTACATCTTGATCCATCCATCTGTTGATGGACTTGTAAGTTGCTTCCATGTCTCGGCTATTGTAAATAGTGCTACAATAAGCATTGGGGTGCATGTGTGTGTGTACACACACACATATATATATATATATTTTTTTTTTTTTTGCTGCTTTTTAGGGATGCACTGGCGGCCTGTGGAGGCTAGGAGTTGAATCAGAGCTGCAGCTGCTGGCCTACACCACAGCCACGTCAACACAGGATCCTTAACCCACTAAGTAAGGCCAGGAATTGAACCCACAGCCTCATGGTTCCTAGTCAGATTCGTTTCCACTGTGCCACGATGGGAACTCCTGTATCTTTTTGAAGCACGGTTTTCTCTGGATATATGCCCATGAGTGGGATTGTAGGATCATAATGTAGTTCTGTTTTTCATTTTTTAAGGAACTTCCACACTGTTCTCCTTAGTGGTTCTATCAATTTACATTCCCACTGACGATGTAGGAGGTTCCCTTTAGAAATCATATATTTAAATCACTTCCTTTTAGATGAGGACTATTATAGACACAGAGTGATAATGGAAGAGCCAGGACAAACACCCAGAACGTCTCACTTTTAAACCAGTAATTCACCCATGAAACCCATGCTTCCTGAAGACATGTTGATACTACATTTCTTATTTTTAATATTATTATAATGGCTTTGGGTGAAAACAGGTTGCTGTGACCTTTATATTTTTACTTCAAATACATTTTGAACTTGTCACCAGAAAAAAAAAAAGACATAATAGAAACAATCCATGTGAAGTCAAACGTATAATAGCCAAAACAGTATATGTTAAATTTGATATTGTCAAAAAAACTGACTGAAGAATCCCATTGTGTTGATAATTCTCAAAAGTAAAAAAAAAAAATTGTCCCAGTTGAAATTATACTTTACTGAAGTAACACAAAATAAGACTGACAGAGACAAAAACTATACCCAGCAAAATTTGTTATTGACTTTTTTTTTCTGTCTTTTTTTTTTTTTTTCAGGGCCACCTCTGCAGCATCTGGAGGTTTCCAGGCTAGGGGGCTAATCAGAGCTGCAGCTGCTGGCCTACACCACAGCCACAGCAACGTCAGATCTGAGCAGCATCGGTGACCTACACCACAGCTCACAGCAATGCTGGATCCTTAACCCACTGAGTGAGGCCAGGGATTGAACTTGTAACTTCATGGTTGCCAGTCGGATTCGTTTCCACAGGAACTCCTGTTGTTGACTTTTTTAAAACATTTTATTGCAGTTCAGTTGACTTACAATGTTGTATTTGTTTCAGGTGTAGAACACAGAGAATCAGTCATACATATAAATATATTCATCCTTTTTTCCCACATAGGTTATTACAATCTATTGAGTAGATTTTCCTATGCTATACAGTAGGTTTTTATTAATCATCTAATTTATACAGTCATGTGTATATGTTATTCCCACCCTCCCAATTCTTCCCTGCCCCCACAGTTTATGATAGCCATAGATTGGTTTTGAAACCTGTAAATTTGTTGCTGTTTTATAAGTTCTTTTGCATCATTTTTAATTAGATTCCACATATAAGTGCTATCATATAATATTTGTCTGTTATTGACTCTAAAAGTTGACTAAAGAATCAAATCTTCTTGTCAAAAATTATACCTGCAAAACCTGACCCAGAAAAATTAGACTTGGTAGAAAATGATTGCAAAAGAAAATTCAAAATTGCTGAAGCTAAATTTTGGGAAACTTAATATGATTACAAAATGTAATCATTATTTTAAATCTAAATTATTTCAGTAACATAAAAAGTTATTTGACCAATCAGTAAGAAATTTTTTCAAAGAACTCAAAATAAAAGTCTCAGGGAATTCTCTGGTTGCCTAGTGGCTAAGGATCCAGTGTTGTCACTGCTATGGCACAGGTTCATTCTCTGGCTGGGGAACTTCTGTACAGCATGTGTGCAGCCAAAAAAATAATAATAATGAAGGTAGGAAAAAAAAAAGCTTTCTCCAGAAAAAAATTCTTTTTTTCCTTTTTTTTTTTTTTTAGGGCTGCACCTCGGCATGTGGAAATTCCCAGGCTATGGGTCTAATCGGAGCTACAGCTGTCAGCCTACACCACAGCCACAGCAACGCTGGAGCCAAGCCACATCTGCGACCTACACCACAGCTCATAACTCATGGCAACCCACTGAGCAAGGTCAGGTATTGAACCTGCGTCCTTATGGATCCTAGTCAGATTCGTTTCTGCTGAGCCACGATGGGAACTCCGAGAAAATAATTTCTTA
Source organism: Phacochoerus africanus (assembly GCF_016906955.1). Classification (NCBI taxonomy): domain Eukaryota; kingdom Metazoa; phylum Chordata; class Mammalia; order Artiodactyla; family Suidae; genus Phacochoerus; species Phacochoerus africanus. The sequence continues at coordinate 39,123,275 of NC_062544.1, read as the reverse complement.
ATGATGTTCTTAGCAGTGTTGAAATTACTATGATGAAAATATTTATATTCATTCAATAGCAATGTTGTCAGGGCTAACACAATTGAGAGGGAAATACCTATGTGGGATTAGTCAGGAAGCCTCTACTCCTGGGGCCTCCAGCTTGAGCGTTTGATGGTCTTTGAGGAGATTTAGAATCTCCTTTTAGGGTTCTGACATCAAAATTACATGTACTCATCAAGTGATCTCAGCTGTTTTCTAAAATCAAAGTTTACCACCAGAAGGCATGAAAGTTCCGAAATTCTCTCTCCACTCCAGGGAGAATTTGCACTTTAAAATCAGAGTTCCCTGGTGGCTCAGTGGGTTAAGGATCCAGCGTTGTCACTACTCTGGCTCAGGTTGCTGCTGTGGCACAAGTTTGATCCCTGGCCCAGAAACTTCTGCGTGCTCTGGGCGAGATAAAAAAAAAAAAAAAAAATCAACCTACATGTCACCTCACATTCATGAGGACTGATACTATTCAAAAACAAAACAAAACAAAACAAAATAACAAATGTTGATGAGGATGTGGAGAAATTGAAACTTTTGAGTGCTGGGCAGTCACTATGAAAACAGTGTAGTGGTTACTCAAAAAATTTAAAATAGAAATAATATATGCTTAAGCAATCTTGCCTCTGTATATACACCCAAAAGAATTGAAAGCAGGGTCTTGAAGAGATATTTGTACACTTAAGTTCATAGAAGTGTTATTCACAATAGCCAAGAGGTAGGGGCAACCCAGTTGTCCATGGATGGATAAGTGAATAAAAACTGTAGTGTGGAGTTCCCGTCGTGGCGCAGTGGTTAACGAATCCGACTAGGAACCATGAGGTTGCGGGTTCGGTCCCTGCCCTTGCTCAGTGGGTTAACGATCCGGCGTTGCCGTGAGCTGTGGTGTAGGTCGCAGATGTGGCTCGGATCCCGCGTTGCTGTGGCTCTGGCGTAGGCCGGTGGCTACAGCTCCGATTCAACCCCTAGCCTGGGAACCTCCATATGCCGCGGGAGCGGCCCAAGAAATAGCAACAACAACAAAAGACAAAAAAAAAAAAAAAAACTGTAGTGTATACATACAGTGGAATGTGATTCGGCCTTAAAAGGGGAGAAAGTGCTGTACAAGCTACCACAAAGGTGAACCTGGAGAACATGATGCTAAAAGGACAGATATATATGATGCCATTTATATGAGGTATTTAAAATAGTCAAACTCACAGAAACAGGAAGTAGAGTGGTATTTTTCGGATTATGAGGGAGGGAGAAGGGGAGTTGCTGTTTAATAACTAGAGTTTCAGTTTTGCAAGATGGAAAATCTTTGTTGCACAGCAGTGTGAACTACCTAAGACTACTACACTGTACACTTTTAAATGATTCCAATAGTAAATTTTGTGTGTGTGTTTTTCACAGCAATTAAAAATTTGAAAAGGAAATCATCCTACATGGATTTTTAATGGGTAGAATTTAGACAGTGTAAGGAAGTTGGAGCAACAAGTGTGCTTCTCTGAGATTTCCCTGTCATTCTCAGGGCAGAGAAAGGTAAATCCAGTCAGTCTAAATGCCTGGAGCAGAAACTTCTCTAAAGCCCTATGTTTTGTCTCTAAAATCTCTAAAATAGATACAAAATATACGTAACACTTTATACTAGATCAAGATTATTTCTTATGTAGAAGTAACATTTTAATGACCATTGAGAGGACAAGTTCATGTTTGAGTGCAGTTCCATGCTGGGATCATAAGAGTTCTGGCTTTTATTTAGGCTAGTGCAACAATTAGAAAAATTGCAGTGCCTTAAGAAAATTAAGTAACCTGGAAAAGAAGGTTTATACTGATTCATATACTGTACAATCTTAAAGGCTGTAAAATTTGAAACTTTCGTCTTCCCAAATCATCCAAAGTAATTATACCCCCAAAAGATTCATTATATATATCCTGTAGTGTTGTCCTATGCCCTGGCCTCAAACCACATACTCCTAAAGGCATGGATACTCTAGTTGAGAAGAATACACCAATGCTTGAAAGCACACCATCTGGTGAGAGCCACCAGGCTTCAGAATTTAGTGCCTCCATGAGAGAGAAAATTTCTCTTTCTTACCCCCCTCTCTCAAAGCTGGGGTGCCTGAAGAAAGAATTTCAGGGTTCATTAATGCTGGAAGGAGAACCAGGAAATTAAATTTTGGCCACTGGTCATGTTCAGTACTGGAACAAACACTGAACCACTGGGGCACCCTCCACACCTTTGTCTCCCTTTCAAATTCTTACCTGTACCTGAAAACTCAGTTTGGGCATCACTTCCAGGTGAAGCATTTGCTGTGTCTACCCATCCAGCCACACCTCCTCACTGCCTCCCTTGGACCATGTTGGTATGGCAGGACTTAGGTCCTCTTCTGTTGCCAGGATCTGTCTTGGCTGCCCTCAGGTGACGTGAACGATTATAAGTTCACTCTAAGCAGCAAGGAAGCTCGGGCAAACATATAAGCAATGACACAACCCAGCTCCGTGGAGGCTTTGCATGTTGTTGAGAGAATACAGTGAACACAGACTCCCCTGAAAAGAGGTCCTTTTGGCTCCTTACTCCTAGGACTAAAATGCCAGACTTCCAGTTCAGTTTCTCTAACTCTCTGCTTGTGCTTCTTACCAGTTAAAATTTTACCTCCACTATTATTTTTTCCTACTTCTATTCTGGTTTTATAGCTTTCTGGTTGTCACTCAATTAGGTAACTGCCTATAAGAGATCATGAGTTGGGTCAGTGAGTTGCCTCCCCTTTTGGGGGAACTGTGATATTAAGCCTCTTCAGAGCTGTTGTTAAGCCTGAAGATGATTGCCTTTGGCCAAGTTACAGATTTCTGGTCACTTCAGTCATGACCAGCTAATAGGGTTGCATGATGGAAAGAAAGCATGACCACAGTGAACCACCTTTGCTGCTTTGCTCAGAAGGCTATTTGTATGTGCTTCCATTATTGCATATATCATAATGTAGTCTAATCATTTCTCCACGTGCCCAGCCCCCTACAAAACTGTAACCCTGAGGCCAGTGGCAACATCTCCCATAGCACAGTATCTGGCACATGGTAGACTGTTGCAGTTAATAAAAATACAGATGTAATCAGAAAATCTGAGTTCAAATTCCAACTTGCCATTTCATAGCTATGTGAGCAAGGACAAATTATTTAAATCTTTTGGAACCTCTTTTTCATCTTATGTTAAAAGATATAATTGTGATAAATATTAGACGAAAAGGGACATGCCTAGCACAGGGCCTGACTCACAATTATCTTTGTGTATATATGTATCGGTAGATATAATAATTATTTTAATATATAATATAAATATACTATTTTAGAGTATAAATACTATATATAAATTTAAACAAATATTTAATAATATATGTAATTTATAATATTATATATTTAACTCTATGTGTTTATATACCAATGCCATGTAATGTAGTTATGTCCAAATATGTCTTCTTTCCTAATCAGAGTTTAAGTTTTGACAGGCTCTGTTTCTCACTAACCTTTGTCGTTAACACCTCATCCCAAATCTCTGCACACAGTAGATGTGTAGCATAAATGAATGGGGGGAGCAGTGGATTTAGAACTGCATGTGTTTTAAATCCCTATATCTGAACATTTTTCAAGAATTAAAAACAAGCAGGAAATACAAAGCATCAGAAATAAATTATGGTCCCACTTAGTTTCAGTAACTCTGGGTGCCTAACAATCTTCTAAGAACCAAATGAAAATAAGGTTGACTATGTTCCAGTTTTCCAGTGTGTGTCTCCACCTACTGTATTTACTGGAAAGCAGCTGAAGCATTCCTTCCAGTAGTGAGCTTTTCAAGCCTGTGTCCCTGGACAACCTAAGCTCTGCCTTAAACACATGTGCACGTACGTGTCTGTAAGCACCACTAGAGGGCAGTCTAATGCTTATTGCAAATGCAAAGCTAAGACCAGGCAAGTGAGTCTTGAGGAAAATAAATGAACACACCACTGGCTTCGTAGGTTGTTTCTAAATGGAAAAATACATGTGGGCCTATCCAGATTTGTATTTCATGTTCCCTTAATTAGTTATGTGATCTTTCGGCTCACTTTTCCTTTAGTTTTCTATTTCCTCCTTCAAGTTCTCCTTTGGATTTTAACAAATAAACCTTTTTTTTTCTAGAGGCTTAACCTACAAAAATAAATCAAGATGAGGTAACATGAGTAAACACTGCATGATTTAACTGGTGAAGGTTGGAAAGCTGAGATTTCACTTGGTTTATTTTAAAATAAAGGATTTTTTAAAAGGTTTAATTAACCTAATATTTCATCATATTGACAGCTTGGCAAGATGGGAAAGGGGAAGGGAATTTGCAGAAAGAAGAAAAACAAGAGTAGCTGTGTGTGCATGCCTGTGTGCATGTGCGCACATCTGTGTGTGTGTGTGTGTGTGTGTGTGTGTGTGGAGAGGGGGCACATTTGTAGGGATGGAGGAAGGGCAGGACTAGCACATGTTGAGGACCTGTTGGTCCCAGAAAGCACTGACCTGTAGCTCTATTGGGCCACATGAGTCATCCTGGGCTCCAGCCCAAGCTTGACAGCTACCCCCTTTATGTAGCCTTAGAGCAGTTATCCTACTCACACCTCAGTTGCCTTGTCTAGATTGTAATAAATGTATACCAGATGATTTTCCAATTCAAATATGACCCTATGCTGCATGGAAGAAAACTGGTGTGGCGGGGGGGTGTAAAAATGCAGGGTGAATGTTCATGGAGAATTCTGGGGAGAATCATTAAACAGAAACAAGCAAACAAACCAACAAACAACGAAGCTGGAGGCTCCTTCCAGCCAACCAGAATATAGAAACAGAGTTCCCATGCAGACTTCATTTCAGATATTCTCTCCTCACGTGGCCGGAGCTCTCAAACACTGAGCTGCCCTCTGTTCCACTCTCTGGAAGGTCCAGGGGAGATAGGTACTGAGCAGTCAAGCAAAGATACAGCATGGCATGGTGGGTTAGTCTTGGTTGCGGCTTTAGAGGAGAAATTTCTAACCCCAAATAACAAACGAACAAAATTCTCAGTAAGAATTTACTCATGCCAAGTTAGAGCAATGATGAAAAGAAATACACACCCCTGCGAATGGTACTGCTACTTCTCCATGGCTGATATAAGTCTGCTGCCTAAGTACATGTTGGCTTGTCATGATTTTTTAAAAGGCCGCTATCTTTCTATTTTGTCGCCACAGATGCAATTACTCTAATCTTGTAGAACCCTAATAAGCAGCTGGGGTGTGGGTTTTTAGCTATTACTGTTCTCTGACATTGTAATAACCACTTCATGACTACTTACAAAGTTTCAATTATGTTTTATCTTAATACTTCTGAAAGTTCTCTCCAGATAATCACTGGAGAAGAAAGAGTTTCCACTCCATTTGTTTATTCCCATAAAACTAGCTCTACTATAAACATAAAAGGTGGTTATTTACTCGGCCTTCTAATGGTTGTGGCTCAACCCCTAGCTTGGGAACCTCCATTTGCCACAGGTGAAAAGAATTCAAAGTGCTGCCTACTTTAAATAAATGTGTTACATCTGCAATTTCAGATATCCACCACTAGGGGATGCTGTTGAATGCTTAACGTAATTCTCAGCGTCTGAGTCACAAAATACAAATTTCTCGGCTTCATAAAATGAGAATTTTTGGAGTATGAGGTTGAGAACTCTGTCTTCTTAATTAGTTTCTTGAGTGAATTTTAAACCTGATAGACAACAGTAATTAAACTCTTTTTAACTAGTATAAGTTTGACGAACTCCTTCTGCAAAAGAGTATCTTAGTTTACCACAGCAAATATAATACTCAGTGGGGAAAAACTGAAAGCCTTCTCACTCAAATCTGGAACAAGACAGGGATGCCCACTCTCCCACTGCTCTTCAACATAGTTTGGGAAGTCCTAGCCACAGCAATTAGACAAACAAAAGAAATAAAAGACATCCATATAGGAGGAGAAGAGATAAAACTGTCACTGTATGCAGATGACATGATACTATACATAGAAAACCCTAAGGACTCAACCCAAAAACTACTTGAACTGATTAATCAATTCAGCAAAGTAGCAGGCTATAAGATTAACATTCAGAAGTCAGTCGCATTTCTGTATACCAGCAATGAACTATTAGAAAAGGAATACAAAAATACGATACCTTTTAAAATTACACCTCACAAAATCAAATACCTCGGAATACACCTGACCAAGGAGGTAAAGGACCTATATGCCGAGAACTATAAAATTTTAATCAAAGAAATCAAAGAAGATGGAAAGAAATGGAAAGATAGTCCATGTTCCTGGATTGGGAAAATCAATATTGTAAAAATGGCCATACTACCCAAAGCAATCTACAGATTCAATGCAATCCCTATCAAATGACCCAGGACATTTTTCACAGAACTAGAACAAACAATCCAAACATTTATATGGAACCACAAAAGACCCAGAATCGCCAAAGCAATCCTGAGAAACAAAAACCAAGCAGGAGGCATCACTCTCCCAGACTTCAAGAAATACTACAAAGCCACAGTCATCAAAACAGTGTGGGACTGGTATCAAAACAGACAGACAGACCAATGGAACAGAAGAGAGAATCCGGAAATAAACCCGGACATCTATGGTCAATTAATCTTTGACAAGGGAGGCAAGAACCTAAAATGGGAAAAAGAAAGTCTATTCAGCAAGCATTGCTGGGAAACCTGGACAGCTGCATGCAAAGCAATGAGACTAGAACACACCCTCACACCATGCACAAAAATACACTCCAAATGGCTGAAAGACTTAAATATACGACAGGACACCATCAAACTCCTAGAAGAAAACATAGGCAAAACACTCTCTGACATCAACCTCATGAATATTTTCTCAGGTCAGTCTCCCAAGGCAAAAGAAATTAGAGCAAAAATAAACCCATGGGACCTCATCAAACTGAAAAGCTTTTGCACAGCAAAGGAAACCCAAAAGAAAACAAAAAGACAACTTACAGAATGGGAGAAAATAGTTTCAAATGATGCAACTGACAAGGGCTTAATCTCTAGAATATATAAACAACTTATACAACCCAACAGCAAAAAAGCCAAGCAACCAATGGAAAAATGGGCAAAAGACCTGAAAAGACTGTTCTCCAAGGAAGATATACAGATGACCAGCAAACACATGAGAAAATGCTCAACATCGCTGATCATAAGAGAAATGCAAATCAAAACAACCATGAGATATCACCTCACACCAGTCAGAATGGCCATCATTAGTGAGTCCACAAATAACAAGTGTTGGAGGGATTGTGGAGAAAAGGGAACCCTCCTACACTGTTGGTGGCAATGTAAACTGGTACAGCCACTAGGGAGAACAGTTTGGAGAGACCTTAGAAATCTATACATAGATTTCCATATGACCCCACAATCCCACTCTTGGACATATATCCGGACACAACTCCACTTAAAAGAGACACATGCACCTGCATGTTCATTGCAGCCCTATTCACAATAGCCAGGACATGGAAACAACCCAAATGTCCATCAACAGATGATTGGATTCAGAAGATGTGGTACATATACACAATGGAATACTACTCAGCCATACATAATGCCATTTGCAGCAACATGGATGGAACTAGAGAATCTCATCCTGAGTGAAATGAGCCAGAAAGACAAAGACAAATACCATATGATATCACTTATAACTGGAATCTAATATCCAGCACAAATGAACATCTCCACAGAAAAGAAAATCATGGACTTGGAAAATAGACTTGTAGCTGCCTGATGGGAGAGGGAGGGAGTGGGAGGGATGGGGAGCTTGGGTTTATCAGACACAACTTAGAATAGATTTGCAAGGAGATCCTGCTGAGTAGCATTGAGAACTATGTCTAGATACTCATGTTGCAACAGAACAAAGGGTAGGGGAAAAAAATGTAATGTATACATGTAAGGATAACTTGATCCCCTTGCTGTACAGTGGGAAAATAAAATAAATAAAGAGTATCTTAGTTTAGAAAATTGTCATCCTTGATTAAAAAGCAAAGTGTATCCATGCCAACCACTGATCACCACCTCTGCTGACCACCGTCCTCCCATGGTTAGGCCATTGTAAGAGCCTCCAAACAAGTCTTCTTGCTTTGATTTCCCTGAAATCAGTGCTTCTCATAGCAGCTAGAATGATCTTTAAAAAAAAAAAATCAATTCTGCCATCTCACTTGCCTGCTCAGAGCCTTCCAGTTACTACCCATCATCCTCAGAGTAAATCCAAATTTCTATCCATGGCCAGCAAGGCCCCATGTGATCAGGCCCGACTGCCCCTTCGATGTTCCATCCAGGACCACTGGCCTCTGCCCTTGCTTCAAGCAGACCTCAGGGTCTGCTTGCCATTCCCTCTACTCTTCCCCCAGATCTTTATGGCTGGCCCCTTCATTTCTTTCAGGTGTCTGTTCAAATGTCATCTTTTCAATGTTTCTCACCCCCCATTGTCTCTCCTGCTAATGGTGACCAGGGGCCCAGATGGGCACTGGGGTATCAGAAGGAGATGACTACAGGCCCTTTTGCAGTCACAAAGCAGGAGCACATTTATGTTTGCTGAATGAATTAATGAAAAAATGTAAGTTCAATCTAGGTATAAACTGGGGAAATACTAAAATATTAAATCTAGGTACAAACTGAGACTCTCTTTTTTAGTTTCAACTATTCAATGGCTTTTTTTTAACTAAGCTTTTTTTTAACTAAGCTTTACTTGTATGTACACTCAACTTTAATATAAGCTGCCCGTGACTTGTTTCTTGGGAGTGATTTTTCAGTAGGGGTTTGGGGAGATACATACCCTTCTAAAACGGCACTGCAGAATTTTCAGAAACCAAGGGATATAGAAAGTTTAAACTGCATGCTTAATATATTTCAAACTAATATTTTTAAGTTTTTCACTACTAATAGTAGTATCTTTTACTATTAAGATGAACTAAAGAAAACAGATTTTAACAGCATCTTCTCATTGTCCAGCTGGTCCCAGAGGGCTAACAAGGGCCTCTTCCCTGTAGTTGAAGATGTTTGGTGTACAGCCCTCCAGATCCACTCTCCACCCTTGTCTGCCCTGCTCAGGGTGCTGACCTTCCTGGGTTTCACCATGTGGGTTTTCTTGGTCTCTGTCTTATTTGGAGGTTTGGCCAATGGGACCTCAGCAGCAGATAAGAGGGTGAGAGAAGGTGGGTTATTCATTCCCTAGCTTCCTCCCTGTGGGTGTTTTTCTGGGCCAAAGGGCCTGGAAGAGTCAGGCAGCCCTCTAAACTGCAGTTCTCTCTCTGGGTTCTAGTAGCCGCCCCCTCCCTTTGCCTCTTTAGGCTGAGAGGTACAGGGTCCCTGCAGTGCTAGCTCCAGGGTGTTGCCCTCACTCCTGCTCACACCCTTGTAGAGTCCTTTCATTAATCTTGCCTCAGTAGCTCCATTTGCGTGAGCAATCTCTCTACCATCTGACTCAGACTAATGGTCTACAAGGGTTTTGTTGTTGATGTTGTCTCTTTTTAGTAATAAACACACTTAAGTTGCCCAAGTGACTACATCTAAGACTTCTTCTCTCATTGTCTCATTCCCACATTTCCTGAGCTTTTCTCATCAACAACTTCAATCATATTGACCTCTGCCAAAGCCAGCATCCCAGAAAGTTTTAGCATTTCAGCAGCTCTGTACAGAAAGTCCTGACTCTTATTTTCTTTCAGAATATTTCTATTTTAAACATAGAGAGCTTTAAAAAAGAATTAGCTACTAAAGATTTTTAGAAATGGCTCTCCCACAACACCTGTTACCCTATTTATTCTCAGCACCCCATAGTGATACTGCTTTAGGCAAGACTGGTTGTGTGAGCATTTAACCAACAATATCAGCAACTGGGAAGCCCATAAATAGCAGCAGAGGACAAATAGGATGACTCGGTAAGCCTTCTGAGTCAGCCTAGCAGGGACTGGCCTTCTTTCTTAATTATGGGGCACTAGACCCATTGTCTCTTGAAGTCACTTCTGAGACTCATCTACCCAGTATCAGACACCGAGTTTCCTTTGAAGCTGTGCAGTCTTCCTCCTTCTAGCTACTAGTAGAAATTAAAGTGCCTGAACTGAGAGGCCTCCTGCAAGCTAACAGTCTGTGTCCTCAGCAATAACCGCTTTCTGAGATTGGCAGCTGTTCATGCTGTTGAATGGTTCTAGTCCCAACTTTGGCATTCTCAGTTTGTGGAAACTCAAATATGTCACTTCACCTCAGTGTATTTATCTCCTCTGTGATAAAGGTAATAAAACTTAACTAGCTACAGTGTTGTCATGAAGATTAAAATCAATTTTGCCAATTATATGACACTGTGGAAAAGGCAAAACTATAGAGACAGGAAAAGATCAGTGGTTGCCAGGAGGTGAGCAATGAATAAGTGGAAAACAGGGTATTTTAGGGCGGTGAAACTATTCTGTATGATACTGTGATGATGGACATGTGACATATCTGTCAGAGCCCATAAAACTGTACAACACAGAGTGAACTTTAATGTCAACTGTGGACTTTGTTTAATAATAATGTACCAATATTGGTTCATCAATTACAACTCACAGACCACACTAATGCAAGATGTTAATAACAGGAGAAACTGCGCAGGGGAAAGGATGAGTATGTGGTAACCCTTTGTAATTTCTGGGAAATTTTTCTATAAATCAAAAACTGCTTTAAAAAATAAAGTCCTACTACATGATCTCACTTATATGTGATAGCTAGAAAAAACTCAGACTCATAGATGTGGAGAAGAGATTGGTGGTTGCCAGGGGCAGGGGTGGGGGTGGGCCGAATGGGTGAAGGAGGTCAAAAGGTACAAACTTCCAGTTATAAAATAAATGTCATAAGGATGCAAGATACAGCATGGTGTACATTAACTATATTGTATATTTGAAAGCTGCTGGGAGTAAGTCTTAAAAATTTCTCATCACGGAGTTCCCGTCGTGGCGCAGTGGTTAACGAATCTGACTAGGAACCATGAGGTTGCGGGTTCGGTCCCTGCCCTTGCTCAGTGGGTTAACGATCCGGCGTTGCCATGAGCTGTGGTGTAGGTCCCAGACACGGCTCGGATCCCGCGTTGCTGTGGCTCTGGCGTAGGCCGGTGGCTGCAGCTCCAATTAGACCCCTAACCTGGGAACCTCCATATGCCACAGGAGCAGCCCAAGAAATAGCAACAACAACAACAACAACAAAAAGACAAAAAAAAAATTTCTCATCACAAGAAAAAAAATTTGTAAATCACATATGGCGATTGCTTAATTTGACTTAATTAGACTTATTGTGGTGATTGTTTTGCAGTGTATACATATATCAAATCATTACATTGTATGCCTAAAACTAATATAATGTTATATGTCAATTATATGCCAATAGAATAAATAAGTAAAAATTAAATTTGTAAATAAAATAGGAGTTCCCATTGTGGCTCAGCAGGTTAAGGATCCAACCTTGTCTTTGTGAAGATGCAGGTTTGATCCCCTGGCCCTGAATTAAGGATCCAGCATTGCCACAAGCTACAGCATAGGCCACAGACATGGCTTGGATCTGTGTTGCTGTGGCTGTGGCATAGGCCTCAGCTGCAGTTCCAAGTTGACCCCTAGCCTGGAAATTTCCGTATACCACAGGTGTGGCCATAAAAAGAAAAGAAGAGAGAGAGAAGGAAGGAAGAAGAGAGGGAGAAGGGAGGGAGGGAGGAAAAGAAAGTGTTTTAATAAAATAAAGTGTTTGGGAAAAGACATTTAAAAGTAAGAGCTACATTAACCCACTAAATGATCTTCAAGAACTTAATTTTGAAAGTGTGTTTGGAGGCCTGCTGAGAAATCTGTTCAGCATCACAGGGCAGAGCCCAAGTTACTTCTTAATCACTTGTCTCCAGGCCTACAGATCTGGTCAGGATGCAGTAGAGACTGGAACATCTATGAGCAGGTTGCCTTCATTGCCAGTTGAAACGATTTCTACAAAATCCATGCCATGGTACATCAATTCTGCCTTCATGTAGCTACTCCTGTGAGGGTTCTCTGCTTCAAACACTTCTTTTAAATTGCCCAGGAAATTTTAATACCAAATATCCTTCAGCATTTCTCCTTTTAATTCTCTGCCTGCCCACTCTCACTCTGCCCAATATTTAGCAGTCATGTTTGATTAAGGCCCCGTTTTTCAGAGGTGAAAAGCTATGAGAAGATACAGGTAGGGATTATGTTCAATTAAGTTAGGAGGGGAAATCTTTCCTCCTTTTAAGCCAGGGAATGTCTAAAGTAGACAAAGCTTCTTAGAGTGTTTTGCTGTGGGGACTTAGGGATGGGAGGGTGGCTGTTGCCAGGGTCTTACAAACATTATCATCGAAACCTGGTAACATGGGGATTATAAATCCTAGAGGGGGAAGGAGCATCAGCCTTCAGTCATATAGCAATCAGAGAACAGGGACTCAAAACCAAGATAAAGGAATCCATGCCAAGTGGTTTGCTAGCCAATTTCAGCCAAGTTATTCTTGGATAAATGTGGTCAACTGCATTACCTCTCCTGGATAATACATGCAGTTTTGGCAGAAAGTTTCTTTTTTTTTTAATTTTAAATGATTTTTATTTTTTTCCATTATAGCTGTTTTACAGTGTTCTGTCAATATTCTACTGTACAGCAAGGTGACCCAGTCACACATACAGATATACATTCTTTTTTCTCACATTATCATGCTCCATCATAAGTGACCAGATATAGTTCCCAGTGCTGTACAGCAGGATCTCATTGCTTATCCTTTCCAAAGGCAATAGTTTGCATCTATTAACCCCAAATTCCCAGTCCATCCCCTCTCCCTTGGAAACCACAAGTCTGTTCTCCATGTCCCTGATTTTCTTTTCTTGACAGAAATTTTCAAAGCTTTTGACAAAGACCGTCAGTGTTCGCCTCAGTATGATTGTTGAAACACTGTTCAGAGCTATTAATAGGTCTGCTGTGAGGAAAAGAGGTTCCATGGTCAAATAACTGGGAAATGCCACACATGACAAACCCCTTTGTGAACAGTGATAATGCATATTCACATGGTGAAAGCTCTGGGCAGCCTGCAGCTAAGAAGACTACTTAGCTTAGTTTAACCCCATTTCCCAAATGCATTCCAGCATTGAGCACTTATTAACATTTCCTTGAACACCAGCATGGGGGAAGCTGGCTTAAAAAAAAAAGTGACTGGGGCGTAGAAAACAGACTTGCGGTTGCCAGGGGAGAGGGTCTCCGCCTCTCCTTTGGAGTAGGATGAACTGGGATTTGGGGTTGGTAGATATAGACTATTACATTTAGAATGGATGAGTAGTATGGTCCTATATTGACCATAATGGAAAATAATACAAGAAAAAGAATGTATGTGTATGTATGAATGGGTCACTATGCTGTACAGCAGAAATTGACACAACACTGTGAATCAACTATACCCTAATAAAAAATAATTTTTTAGAAAACAAAATGCTGGAGTTCCCGTCGTGGCGCAGTGGTTAACGAATCCGACTAGGAACCATGAGGTTGCGGGTTCGGTCCCTGCCCTTGCTCAGTGGGTTAACGATCCGGCGTTGCCGTGAGCTGTGGTGTAGGTCCCAGACGCGGCTCGGATCCCGCGTTGCTGTGGCTCTGGCGTAGGCTGGTGGCTACAGCTCTGATTGGACCCCTAGCCTGGGAATCTCCACATGCCGTGGGAGCGGCCCAAGAAATAGCAAAAAAAAAAAAAAGACAAAAAAAAATGCTTAGGTCTCAGTGTTAGTAGGCAAAAGCCTAGCTGTAGGAAGATAATACCACTAGTATTATAGAACCTCCCCATTATCTATTACCTGTTAATTAATTTCTCCATTAAATTATAGATGAACATTTTTTAAAAAATGAAGTGACTAGTGATGGCAGTCCTAGGCTCCCTGACATGATTATGAAAGAGCCATTGTAGAGAAAGGATCTCATGTCAGTAGCTTTCTCACTTTTCTGTGTGTGAGTGTGGTATGCCCTCCACGTGGTGACAATGTTCTATGGCCACCTTCCTCACCATTGGGGGAAGTCCTACTATTGTTGATTAGGTATGGAAAGTACTCTCAGCCAAGGCATTTACTTAGAGGTTAGCTCTAGATTCTTAGGTAATGCTAAACTATCGTCAGCTGGAAAACAGGGAAAAACAGGTGTCTGAAGGGAGAATAAAACAGTCGGATAGGAAGGAATGGAGAAAAACAAACTATGGATTTGACATCTCTTGCCTCCCTCCCACTCACTATCCGAATATCTGAATATGTAGACAGAAGTTTCTAAGTATTTAGGGATCAACATCCCTAAGGAATGGTACTTGAAATTTGAGCCACTTTGAATACACATAGGATACATCGTATTTGCACGTAGCAGGAGGAAAAAGCAGACAAAGGAAAAGACTTCTTTGCAACAGGAAACTGTGCATGGGGGTGGAAGCTCAGATCTTTGGAATCTAAGAGTTGAGGTCACTTTTCAAAACCACTCCCAATTTTAGGGCACAGAATGTCTTAGTCATCCCCTAAAGGTTTAGCTAAAGAATGTGACTAAAGCAAGGAAGCAGCCATAGGTTTTTCAGAGGATGAGAACATGTCCTGTCTGGAGACATTCATGCATGCCCCTCTGCAGAGTGGGCCCCACAGCTGTCCACTCTGGGTGCAAGCCTGTGGGGAACGGAGCCAGGAGGGAAGCCTGCTATGGGCAGAATGAGGCGGGGCTGCACTGGAATGAGCCCCTCCCTTGAAGGGTCTAAAAGAGATGGAAGAATTTCTGAACCAACTAGAGACCAGAACCCATCCAAGAATAGAAGTGGAGAGGACAAGGGCTTTTTGAGTTACTTCCACAGCAATCCAGATTAGAACGTTTTTTCTAAGGAACCTTAGGTTTCCCTTTGGAGAGCCCTGGTTTCCAAGTGTCCTTTCTTACAAAGAGGCATGTGATAAAATTGGTTGAATGGATGAGTTAAGTGTGAGTGCAGTGAAGACTATTAGGCAAGGTCCCAAGCATGAGCTGCCACAGGAGTGAGTGACCTCTCAGGAGGCAGAGGTGCCCCATGAGAACACGGAGGTACTGAGATGAGGACCGTGGCCAAATGGGAGGACCATAGGGCACTGGGGTTATCAGCATGGGCTTTTAAGCAAGATAGATGTGGGTTAGAATCTTAGGCTCACTACTTACTAGCTGTGTGATCTTAGGCAAGTTAATGAACTTTGCTGAGTATTTTGTTTTCTTACTGTAAAGGGAAATTAAAAATCCCTAACTTACTTGGGGATTCATGGGGATTCAATGCAGTAATACATATAATACACTTAACATTGTGTGTGACACATAGTAAGTACTCTTTACTGCAGTCATCTTAAGGGTCAAATTTCTCCCCAGAACTGGGCTAGGAGATTTAAGGAAAATAAATAAGCAGATGGGAAAGCAGAAGGAGAGAGAAAGAAAGTTAAATTCATCTATAGCTTGATTATATGTCTGTGGAAAAAGACAATCTCAGCAAGGTTCCATCAAGTAAACTGAATGAGTTCCTTGCCTACCTTATGCCTGGATGTTTATGGCCTCTGCAAGCAGGACATTGTACCGATACAACCAGAAGTCTCAGGAGAAATGAAAGGATGGGGTGTGTCTGAATTTGGGATGGATGGTTTGCTTTGAAGGAATTGTTTCATTTTTTGGAGAGGGAATGCCAAGCTGTGATTTTATCATGAAACTAGCACTTTAATATCATTCCTTAATTTCCATCACGATTTTAAATAAGCTCTAGAAAGTCTCCACTTTTTACACTGTGTCCTTGGAAACAAGGTCAGAAAATGGAAAGAATGAAGCAAAACCCCACCTTCCATATGTACTAGGCTGCTAGAAAGCCAGACTACCCGTCCCTCCCCAAGCTTGGCTCTTCCTCATTTCCAGCTCCCTTCATTCCCGAGTGGCCCTCAGACACCCCACCTCAGCACTGTCAGGCTACGGGACAAAAAGGAAAACCTCAAGAAGTTCCCATTGTGGCACGGCGGAAATGAATCCAGGTAGTATCCATGAGGATGGGAGTTTGATTCCTGTCTGGGGTCAGTGGGTTAAGGATCCTGCATTGCCGTGGCTGTGGTATAGGCCAGCAGCTGTAGCTCCAATTAGACCCCTAGCCTGGGAACCTCCATATGCCGCAGATGCAGCCCTAAAAAGACCAAAAAAAAAAAAAAAAGGAAAAGCTCAAGGACTTTTTTATAAAATACTATTACAAGATCAATGGGATAGTTTTGAGTATATTTGCTTGCCAATGGGAATTTTTATGAGAGGAGGATAAAAGAGAAATTACTTCAGATTCCACTAGACAGATGTTTTAAAGAAATCTGAGCCTTTCAAAATTCTACCAAAAATCTTTTCTGTTCTTAAAAATAAGCTAAATTATTCTTAGTTAAATGTTTAGTGTTTATTATCACTAGCATATTAGTTTCAGAGCAAATTTACACCACATTGAAGGTTCGTTTTCCTGTACTACTTGTCTATGTTATATATTGTTAGGGCCTTGGTGTAATTAAGGTAACAATACAATTTTATTGAGGCTAGGGAACATTTTATAGAGGCTAGAGAACAACATTACTGTTTTTTTTTAATTGGTTTAGAAATGTATGTATATTGTCGTGTATTTTATTTAATAATATTTTGGGATATTTGGCCAAATATCCCTGACCAAGGAATACAATCTTTAATTTTACATTATTCCCATGGGAATAAACACCGTCACTGAGTGTGTTATGGTTCTGTTTCCCAGAGTATGTGATAGCCAAAAGACTTTTGGCCTCGGGGATGATGCTCAGGAGAATCAAAACTAACTAAATTCCAAGAGCTTTATGTTGAAAGCATCCCACCAAAATCTGATACATAAGCAGGTTCCTAAGGCTGAAAAAAAACACAAGTGTCTGCTTATTTGTCTGTACAAAGTAGTGTCAGATTAATAGATCAAGACAAACTAGAAGACTGCCGTGTTGTTCAGAGGAAAAATGTGTGAGAAAATACTATGCTCGATCAAATCAGGGTGCCAACCTGGTAACATACAGGAGAATTAGGAATCCAAGCACTATAAGAAGTTGGGTGGGAAAGGCACAAAATAATGAGGAACCTCATTCGGTGTCAGAAGTTTATTGGAGGACAATACTTCCTACAGTATTTGCTACAGTACCTGTTGTGTTTGCTAGTTTAACTATGCATGCTCTTCTTCAATGCAGGATCATGGCATTTTTATACTTAACTTTAGGGAGATCACAGAAAAAGAGGGAGTCGTGGCGCAGTGGTTAACGAATTCGACTAGGAACCATGAGGTTGCGGGTTCGATCCCTGGCCTTGCTCAGTGGGTTAACAATCCGGCGTTGCCATGAGCTGTGGTGTAGGTTGCAGACTCGGCTCGGATCCTGCGTTGCTGTGGCTCTGGCGTAGGCTGGCAGCTACAGCTCCGATTAGACCCCTAGCCTGGGAACCTCCCTGTGCCGTGGGAGCGGCCCAAGAAAAGGCAAAAAGACAAAAAAAAAAGAAACATACTCTGGTACTTCCCCAAACATTCAGACTTTGTAGTAAATATCAACACTAGGACTCAATACATTTAGATAATAGCTACTGACTTTTTCCTTTAAGAAAGTAAAGGGGCCATGAAGACGTAGCTCTCAATGTGAGGACAGCAGTGACTGTGAGTGGTTCTGTAATCCCTTAGGGAAAAGATGACTTCACTTTCTGAGGAGGAATTTATTTATTTAGCACGAACAGCTATCTGCTGAATTTTAATTCTGTCCTTTCTCAAAAATACTTTTGGGCTTTGCTTTTAAAAAAAAAAAAAAAAACAAGCTCAGGAAATAACAGTCTGAAGGGGCCTGAAACAAGAAACCTTCTCAGACAGCTAGCAGAGATATCCAGTGTTAATATTTGTCCTACAATTGATCTCATACACTTTGAGCCCTTGATCAGAGGTCTCTCTAAGGCTCTCTCTGAACCCAAAATACAGATGGGCCCTCAACTCTCAACATGTGTTTGCCTCAAGCATGACACAAACTCATCTTTTGACCAAAACAAAAGCCAAGGGTGAACTCTGAGGAAAGACTTAGCATTGATTAAGAGTTCCATGGTGATGAGGAGTTCCCGTCGTGGCTCAGTGGTTAACGAATCCGACTAGGAACCATGAGGTGGCAGGTTCCATCCCTGGCCTTGCTCAGTGGGTTAACGATCCGGCATTGCCATGAGCTGTGGTGTAGGTCACAGACAAGGCTCAGATTCCACGTTGCTGTGGCTCTGGCGTAGGCCAGTGGCTACAGCCCCAATTAGACCCCTAGCCTGGGAACGTCCATGTGCCTCGGGAGCGGCCCAAGAAATAGCAAAAAGACCAAAAAAAAAAAAAAAAAAAAAGGAGAGAGAGAGTTCTATGGTGCAACCCAGATAAACACAAGAAAAACAAATAGGTACCATGGTAGGATGCTGAGAAATCGTTTATTCTTTCCCATGTGTATATTTTCTGTCATTATGGTAATACATGCTTCATTCACAAGATGTGTGACAACCCAGTAGTGGTGCCACCCCTCGTGAGGCCCTCTGTCGTAGTGTGGAGTTCCAGAGACCAGGCTTTCCTTGGAAAAGCTTTACTTGGAAAAGCTACCAACAAGGGCATCTTTTCAATGTTGAGGTTTCCTGGAAATTTGTCCTCCCTTCCATGACTCTCTTACAGAATACATTCTCCTTTGGTCATCCATTCCCCCTGTGTGTAATCTTATCCACAATGTCAACTATTAACTGTACCAGGTCAACCCTTAAAGTGCCAGGTCCCCCTCTCCTCCTGGACTGAGCACCAGTGCTATATACCTAACCTCTTGGTGGACATCTCCATCACTTGTGCTACAGGCCCCTCACCCTCAGCAACACACTCATCATCTCCTGGTGAACAGCACCTCCATCCAGCAAAGCAACTAAACCAGACCCCTGAGTATCATCGTTGACTTTTTCTCCCTCACATCCAGTCCATGACCCAACCATATCAATTCCACCCTCAGTTTCTTCTGACCTAGTCTGTTCCTCTCCATGTCTATTGCCACCACCTTTGACAAGGAAACCATCATCCATTCAAATCAGCATTTCATTCCAGGCTTCCTAACTGGACTTCTAGGTATTTTAAAAATCTCAAATCTGATTTTTCCCCCTTACTTTCCTGTTCAAAACCTGTTGCCCATTGCCCTCAGTCTAAAGACAAACACTTGTGCAACATAAAGGGCTTTTCTTGATCCAGTCCCAGCTTATTGCCATCTTATTCTTTGCACTCTATCATCTAGCCATTCCTAGTTACCTGAAATTCTTGTCTTCAGGGCTTCCTGACATACCTTTGCCTCAGTCTAGAATGCCTGCCCCTTCTCACATCCCTAATCCCATATCCCTGTATCTGGTTAAACCTATGTATTTTCAGGTCTCAATTTAGATGTCCCCTCTTCAGAGGAAACTTCTCTTCCCTCCACAAGGATTAGATGACCCACAGTTTTATATGGCATTCAAATCAGAGCACTTAGAGCCACTGTCTTTCAATTGCCTGTTAACCTCTTCCTCACCTCCGCCCCCATTAGATTATAAACTCCTTAAGGCAACAATTTCATCTCATTCAGTTATAACCTAGCACCTAGCTCAATGCCTGACATGTGATTTGTGTTCCGTCCTTGAATAAAAATGTATTTCTCCCATAATTTTTCTCAGGTTTGGGCAGCTATGATTGAAAGTTAGAAGATAATGTGAAGGAACAAATAGCAAATAAATAAAAAGCTTAGTTGTAGGAGACTTGCCTGCATCCATACAATAAAGTCATGTTTTCTACAAGTAAGTTTTTTTCCTCTCTTACATAGAAGGAAATAAATATATACGTGTTTTATGCTGTTAGAAAAGGGGAACCTTGGCTTTCAGGTAGGCGACACCCAAAGAAGTTTGTTACCATCTGTGTTAGAAGACGTCACATTCCTGGAGTTCCTGTTGTGGCTCAGCAGAAACAAATCTGACCAGTATCCATGAAGATGCAGGTTCAATTCCTGGCCTCACTCAGCGGGTTAAGGATCCAGCGTTGCCATGAGCTGTGGTGTAGGTCGCAGACACGGCTCAGATCTGGCATTGCTGTGGCTGTGGTGTAGGACAGCTGCTGCAGCTCCAATTTAACCCCTAGCCTGGGAACTTCCATGTGCCTCAAGTGCAGCCCTAAAAAATATATATATATAGCCAAAATAAAATTGAGCAAATGCATCCCACCTCTGCTCCAGAGCTGCTAATCTAAATTCTCTTGGGCAATTTAACTAGGTATTACGTATTACGTATTCCCCTAGAAAGATGCAGCCCATTAGAATTAATAAGTGCACTTTGGTGAAAACAGCTTAGGACTTACACTCACGACACCTGTGTGCAAATCTGGAGGCTTGCACCTCTGGGAGCAGATATTTTGGCATCTCAATGGTTGTAAATGAATTTACTTATCTCTAAAATAGAGAAGGGGCAAGCTAATATTTGTCGAGTCTAGATGCTTTACACAAGCTGTCTCCTTTAACTCTCATTAACTCTCACTGAAAAACTTTTCACCCCTTTTAGATATAAGAAAATAGGCTCAGAAGTCCCCTTGTGGCTCACTGGGTTACAAACCTGACTAGTATCCATGAGGATGCAGGTTCAATCCCTGGCCTTGCTCAGTGGGTTAGGGATCTGGTGTGGCATAAGTCACAAATGAGGTTTGCATCAGGCATTGCTGTGGCTGTGGCATAGGCGGGCAGCTGCAGCTCTGATTCTATCCCTAGCCTAGGAATTTCCATACGCCCCAGGTGCAGCTAAAAAGAAAAAAAAAAAAAAAACAAGGAGTTCCTGTTGCGGCTCCACAGAAATGAATCTGGTATCCATGAGGACCCAGGTTCCTGGCCTCGCTCAGTGAATTAAGGATCTGGCATTGCCGTGAGCCGTGGTGTAGGTTACAGACATGTCAGATCTGGCGTGGCTGTCGGTGGCTGTGGCGTAGGCCGGCGCCTGCAGTTCTGATTCGACCCCTAGCCTAGGAACCTCCATAAAGAAGCAAGCCAGGATATTGTTACAAATCTGTCTAATCTAACCTTAAAACTGATGTTTTGCCCCACCTGTGACATGTTGCTACCTGGACTCACCTGGACTGTGGGTAAATTAGTTGGATTTGAACGTCCCCTCCAGCACGGTGAGCATGACCATGGCTCCCATAGCAGATTTGTATTATAGCGGCTTGGGGTTGAAGTTTGGGACCAAGGCCAGGGCTAGGGTGTAGCAACTGAAGCACTTCCCTAAAGCACAAAATCAAAGGGGATACTTCTGTTTTTCTGTTTAATTACAATCAAGGTTATGTAACAATACCTTCTACACATAAAAGATTTTTTTCCAGAACATTGTAGTTAAGAAATATTAACAAGCAGGAAAATAGCTATGTTAAAATGCACTTTAAATATCTTGTTTATACCAAAAACAATTATCCTTTTATTTTGCTGGCTTTAATGGAAGCAATTCATTGTTAATATTTTCATTAAAGCCATTAGCCAGTTTTAAAAAGTACACAGAACCATGATATGTAGTTATATACAGGATGTAGCACATATTCTACCTTTTGCCTGAGGTTCCCCTGTGGTTCAGCAGAGCACTGGCTGTGTCCATGCCTCAAGCATCATCTCAAACATCGTAAGGGCTCTGTAAATGGGACTAGACATGTGATGACATATTACACTTCAGCTCTCTCATCTCAGCTCCTTTGTGTGGTAGCCTCTCTTTTCATAGTAAAATATCACTCTCAGGACCACTTTTAGGATAATGTTCATCAAAGCCAATGAAGACAACAAGCTGTGTTCTCACACTAGCAGGCATACATCACATATCTGCCCACACTCCAGGACTTACTTCTACGTGAACTTTCAGCTTATTCTCAGGCTACTTATCTGAGTTCCAATTTCTTAAATACCCCCAAACTGAGGTGTCACATAACTTTTCTGGAGCACATACATTCTTTTAACAAACAGTTGTTGAGCACCAGATCCCTACTAAATGAAGCAAACCATGCCTGGGTTTGCAGGGTGTATTATCCAGCCTTACGTTTTTAGAATCTCAATTAATAGTTTGTTTCATTGTGTATCATTGTGTATTTTGTCATTTAAATGGCATGCTTAAGCACCTTTTATTAACAGTCAGACCTATCTAATAAAACCTATACTTTTATCATTTTCTTTTACATTTGACACTTAAGAGTCCTGTGAAGTAGGTAAAGCATATATTATCTCTTATAGCAATTAATTTCAAAACTTGTATTTTTGAAGCAGGAGAGTATCTGGTGACCAGCCCTCTCATTTTTAGATGAGGAAATAAAGCCTCAGAGCATTGAAGGCTCTTGCACATGGTCATTCAGCTGACACATGACAGAACTGGATTTCACACTCTCACCTTTGGATTCCAAGTCTGGCTATCTTTCCACCATGCCAAGTGGCCTTTTCTAACAACTATGCAGCCTCAGATACGATCTGATTTCAGATAGGCAGATATATACAAACAAAGCAGGAATGTAAGGTTCAGTGTGAGGAAGTCAGAAATAACCAAATTAATTGAAATGATGTAACAAGGGAGAAGTCAGTTTTCTGGAAGAGAGATTGATGAGAAATAATAGGGTTACTCAGCCTTGGACACAGCAGCCAAGCTCTAGAGACCAAGGCCTGCAGGAGTGGGGGAGTTGAGTGGTTGCCATGTGATTGGGGTTACGGGTGTAGTCATCATAGGCAGAGGTCAGTGTACGGCCAACTTGACAAAAACTTGAGTCACAAATCTGGCCTGATCAGAATCTAGAAACCAATGCCCTAGGCACCATTAGGAAGACCTAAGAAAACTAGAAATAAAATACACTGCATGCTTTCTTTTAAAAAAAATCAGGAGGACGAGGTGAAAAGTTATAAAAATGGATGCTGGTGATGGCTGCACAACAATGTGATTGCACTTAATGTCACTGAACTGCATATGTAAAAATGGTTAAAATTGCACACTTTATTATAGGTATATTTTACCACAGTGAGGTAACTCATGTTGACCTAGTTCTCTCTCCCTCCGAGGTAATTCCTCTGATCAGAAAGAGAATCTGTTAAAGCAGTGGTTGGTGTGAAATAGGGTAAATAAACTCTCCTAAGGGGACATTTTGTAATTATGTGAGTGTTTTTGATTCACACAGTGAATGGGAAATAACTGGCTAGGATCCTGGGATTAGAGATATCAAACAGTATGTGAAGCAGTCATTCAAACAAAGAGCTGTCTCATGTCAGAGATAAGATTTGAATGTCATTGCTAGGTGAAAAACATGTTTATGATATCTGAGCCTAAAATCTAACTTTATTTTACATATAAAATGGAGGGCATTTTTTTTAAATTTATTATATTGATTTACGATGTATTAATTCTGCTGTACGGCAAAGTGATTCAGTTACACATACATGTTCTTTTTTGTATTCTTTCCCATTGTGGTTTATCTCAGGATATTGAATACAGTTTCCTATGTTATACAGTAGGACCTTGTCATTTATCCATTCTATATATAACAGTTTGCATCTGCTAACCCCAAACTCTCAATCCATCTCTCCCCCATCCCCATCCCCCTTGGCAACCACAAGTCTGTTCTCTATGTCTGTGAGTCTGTTTCTGTTTCCTAGATAAGTTCATTAACACAAAATATTTTTGAATGGTTTTAAATGCACTGAATCTTCTAGGAATGCAACTGCCACATAAATGCAAGGAAAATTGGACATTGTCTCACTCGTAACTTAGAATTGATTATCATTCTGGAAAATCACTTCACCAATGATGATGCCACGTGTAGTATTTGAGTCATTAACACAACACCTCAGTATTATTCTGCATTTGTAGCTGTCACAGTCACAATAATTCCCTAAGTTCCAGCATCTGACTACAAGACATCTTATTTTATTATAAATTACTTTCTTTACTTTATATCATACTTAGATTACCATCTTGTAGACTTATGTGTGGTATTAGGTTATGTTATATATTCTTTTTTTGTCTTTTTAGGGCCACACCCACCACATATGGAGGTTCCCAGGTTAGGGGTCTAATCGGAGCTGTAGCCACTGGCCTACACCAGAACCACAGGAATGCCAGATCCAAGCCGCGTCTGCAACCTACACCACAGCTCATGGCAACGCTGGATCCTTGACCCACTGATTGAGGCCAGGGATTGAACTTGCAACTTCATGGTTCCTTATTCATTATATTTTAGAATAAAAGATATTTGCAATAAAAAATGGGTACTGAGACCAGTGAGATGCATCTATATCTGGCCAGGATATTTTGGCATTCAGAGCTTTGAGTGACTATCCAAACACTTCAGGGGAAGTTGTTGTCTGCACAGAGATCACCCCTTTATCATTGTCCTCTCACATCCCTTTTATGCTGGTATCAAGAGTCTAGCCTTGTCCAGACGAGTCAGAATATGTCTTCCAGTAGTCTGCAGCATTCTCATTGGGAAAGAGGATGTTCAGGTATTTGACTGCTACTTGCCTGACAAGGGCACCTAGCATAAAGTGTAGTTAATAAGAATTCTGAAGAAGAGGACAATGATCAGCCAAAATACTGAATCTAGAATATGTTATCTGGCCCCAGAGATTGCTTCTAAATTAAGCAAAAACTTTAAAAGATATGTGCAAAAGATTCACTGTATACAGTCAAAAGGAAGTTGAACTTAACTGCAATTGTAATTATTCACGAGGTTGATCCAGTCATTTTGAAGAGGTGATCATATTTCTTATGCTCCTCGGGGGAAACACTGAAAAAGTTATTAAAGCAAAGGAATCCCATTAGGAAACATGGTCTCTGTCCTCACTGAAAAGAGGGGATGACTTATTTCACAGAGAGTTTCCGTACTTCCTTTTCAATGGCCGTACCATTTCCCTTTATGATTATTTTCCTCTGGTACACATTTATATCAGTTTATTCTCCTTCAATACATTTAAGTCTCTTGAGAATTAAAGAGGACATTATACATTTCTCTCAGAGCACTTTAAAAACAACTCTTCTTTATACAACCATTTTATAAAAGCAAAGCATGCTCAAACTTGATTTCATAATCTAAATGGTACTATGAAAAAGCCAAAGGTTAATTAGGAAACAAACTCTAATTATTGCTGTGTTGCTTATAACACTAAAAAGTTGGAAGCAAATGTCTGCAATAGGAACACAGTTTAATAAAAGTCAGGGAGTTCCCGCCGTGGCGCAGTGGTTAATGAATCCGACTAGGAACCATGAGGTTGCGGGTTCGGTCCCTGCCCTTGCTCAGTGGGTTAACGATCTGGCGTTGCCGTGAGCTGTGGTGTACGTTGCAGACGCGGCTCGGATCCCGCGTTGCTGTGGCTCTGGCGTAGGCTGGTGGCTACAGCTCCGATTGGACCCCTAGCCTGGGAATCTCCACATGCGGCGGGAGCGGCCCAAGAAATAGCAAAAAGACAAAACATAAATAAATAAATAAATAAAAGTCAGTACATTCATAAATGGAATACTCTAAAATGATCTTACAGAGTTATTGTTACTGAAAGACATGCATGATATATTTAATTCATGACAACATTACTCAAGTTTTTAGAAAAAAATATATATACATATTTAGGGAAAAAAACCTGAAAGTGTATAAGCAAAAATGTTATGCCATTGTAAAATTTGAGTAACAGCAACATTTTTTTTTTTGTGCATCTGTCTGTATTTTCTAAATTCTCTACATATATAACTTTTGCATGAAAAACAGGAAGGTTTATCAAGGAGTTCCCGCCATGGCTCAGCAGAAACGAATCTGACTAGTTTCCATGAGGTCTCAGGTTCAGTCCCTGGCCTTGCTCAGTGAGTTAAGGATCTGGTGTTGCCGTGAGCTGTGGTGTATATCACAGATGTGGCTCAGATCTGGCATTGCTATGGCTGTGGTGTAGGCTGGCAGCTACGGCTCCAATTTGACCCCTAGCCTGGGAACCTTTAGGTGTGGCCTAAAAAAGACAAAAAAAAAGTTTTATCAAAATAAATAAATACGTTTAACTTTTACTGACAACCAATATTTTCTCTGAGGCGCACATATTTTTTCCTAAGGCAGTGATAAACTAAGCAACTAGACAGAATAGGAGGGTGAAAAAGCTAAGCTCATTTTCTTTATTAGTTACTCTTGGCCATCATTATGCTGACTTATCACCTCCAAATTCTAAACTGTTCTCCAGGCTCCCTTTCTCATGAATGGTATCACCCAGCTAGCTGCTCAGTAAGAATTGTCTCCTTTATCCCAAATCAAGTGCCCACTTCTGCCTAATGGTTTCTCCCTAATAGCTCCCAGTTCTAACTCCCTCCTCACCCCTTCCTATCATCTTCTCGCCCCATGACTGCAGCAATCCTCCTAACTCCCCTCCCTGCCTCCTGTCTTGTCCTGACCCAAACTTGCCCACATTGCTGTCCTAGTGAGTTTTATAAAATTCTGTGCTGGTCATGTCACTCCCAGCTTAAGCTCCTTCCAAAACTTCCATTACCTTCAGGTTTGACCTTGCTTACCCCTCCATTGCCATCTCCCACCACCTGTCTATTAAGAAACTTCCTGTCATGATAAGCTACCACGATCCTTCCAGCAAGCAGTGCTCTCTCACACCCCTCTTCCTTTGAACATTGGATTCTTCTGCTTGGCCCACCTTTCCCAATCTGTTCATTGACTTACTCTTCAGTCTTTCAAAATGCACAGCTATCCTTTACTACCCTATGAAGTACCTTTCAGCCACAAGCTCATCTCTTGTATTAGAAACCACACAGATTCTAAGAGTCAAACTAGCTTGGTTCTATTCTGTTGCTGCCTATCAATACTGGGCTTTGGGCAAGGTATTTTGACCACCAAGGCTTGGCTTCCTCATCCATAAATGAGGATAACAACAAGGCTGTTCTGAGATCAAATGTGACAATGTGTATAAAAGGCAAATAAGCTCACCATATGTTTTATCTAATTTTCTTTTTTTTTTAATTTTCTTTATATTCTGTCACAGCAATGCCAGATCCGAGCCGTGTCTGCAACCTACATCACAGTTCACGGCAATACCAGATCCTTAACCCACTGAGCGAGGCCAGGGATCGAACCTGCATCCTCATGGATGCTAGTTGGGTTCGTTTCCGCTGAGTCACGACAGGCATTCCTGCTCTGTGTTTCTTAAGCCACTCATCTTACTTCCTTTTTTAGAACACAGCAGGATGGATATAAATAAATGGATACACAATTGTAAAACTCTTGCTCACCCTTCAAAACTCAGATTGTGTTAACTCCTCCAGGAAGTCTTCCTTAACCACCCCCACACTCTCTGCCAGTCTCATTGAGATGATCTCCTAGGTACTCACATATTACCTCTGCCCAGCTCTACACTCACAGTGCAGAATAATGGCTTGCTTCCTTAGCTATCCTTTCCATTCTCTTTTCTTAAGGAAAAAGACAATGTCTTACGTGGCATCAGAAGATCCAGAGCAGTGCCTCAACAAATGTTTATTGAAGAACAGCAAATGTTCTCAACCCTCAACAAATGTTTATTGAAGAAATGAATAATTGGCCCAATGGCCAACGCATGCATCTTACAACCCAATTAATTCCCTTGAGACACCTCCATAGGTAATTTCCTGGGACAGTTTTGAACATTTTGAAACTCTCTGAAGGGTTTCCAGCCCTTCTCCCAAAGAAAGATGTGTTTCAAGTTGATATCGCAGCTCTTTTCATGCCATTCACCAAAGAAGGCCTACCTCTCCTTGCCAATGTCAAGGTGGCTTTGATTTCAGTATCACTGAAAACCTTTCTTCTTCCATAACTCCTTTTTCAAATTCTTTCAGTTCATTGTGATCTTTCATTCTTTGAATTTATTTAACATCTAGGGTCTATAACCATTAATCCAACAATCACCACACATTGCTAAGCACATCTTTTTTATTGTTGTCCTCAACTGTTATTTTCCTTCAGCCTTATAGTGTTTAACTTTCTTGAGTTTATATCTTATTCTCCCAATGAAGAGAATATATTCCTTGAAATAGCTGCCAAACCTTGCTCATCATGTCCTTCCCTGCAGTGTTTTGCATGTGTTTGCCCACAGATGTTTTTTAATGGACTTGAAGACAGAGAGACTCTATTTAAGGAGCTGTATTCTCTGTTTACCAGTTCCCACAGACCCTGACTCCCTAACTCCCTTAATCCATCCTCTGCCTTTTTCTACCCTTGCTTCAAGGGAAGTTCACACCTTCCAACTTTCTTACCAGGGCTGGTTTTTTGTTTTTCTTTTCCTTTTCACTGCTGCACTTGTGACATATGGAAGTTCCCTGGCTAGGGGTCCAATCAGAGCTGCAGCTGCAGGCCTACACCACAGCCATGGCAGCACCAGATCTGTAACCCATTGAGCAAGGCCAGGGATCCAACCCACATCCTCATCGATGCTGTGTTGGGTTCTTAACCCATTGAGCCACAACAGGAACTCCACTAGGGCTCTTTTGTTTTTTTCTTTTATACTTTTTTATTAATGTGTGGTTGATTTTCAGTGTTGTACCAATTTCTGCTGTATAGCAAAGTGACCCACTCATACTTATATATACATTCCCTTTCTTATATTATCTTCCATCATGGTCTACCCCAACAGACTGGATATAGTTCCCTATTCTATACAGTAGGACCTCATTACTTATCCATTCTAAATGTAGTAGTTTGTATCTATTAACCCCAAACTCCCAGTCCATCCCACTCCTCCCTTTCCCCTTCCCCTTAGAGACCACAAATCTGTTCTCTTTGTCTGTGAATCTGTTTCTGTTTTGTGGATGGGTTCATTTGTGCCATATTTTTTTTTCTCCTTTTTGGCCGCCATGTGTCATATGCCCTGTGGCATATGGAATTCCCAGGCCAGGGATCAGATACAAGCTGCTGTTGCAACACAAGCCACAGCTGCAGCAACGCTAGATCCTTTAACCCACTCTACCAGGCCAGGGATCAAATGTTCATCCTGGTGCTGCAGAGACACCATGGATCCCATCATGCCAAAGTGAGAACTCCAATTTGTGCCATATCTTAGATTCCACATATAAGTGATATCATATGGTATTTGTCTTTCTCTTTCTGACCTATTTCACTTAGTATGAGACTCTCTAGTTGCATCCATGTTGCTGTAATGGCATTATTTCATTCTTTTTTATGGCTGAGTAGTAGTCCATTGTATTATATGTCCCACATCTTTATCGAATCATCTGTTGATGGACATTTAGGTTGTTTCCATGTCTTGGCTATTGTGAATAGAGCTGCTATGAACATTGGGGTACATGTGTCTTTTTTGAATTGTAGTTTGTTCAGATATATGTCATCAGGACTCTTTTGCCTTTTAGCTTCCATTTGGTCTCAGCCAATAGAAGGCACAGTCAGGAGACCAACGAGGGGAGGACAGAGTGGTAAGGAACTGCTTCTTTCTTGGCCAGCTCTGCAGTGTTTGAGTCCGTCCAAGACTATGGCTTCTCTAGGGCTGCCCCTCTTCTAAGGCTCTACCTTGCACCCAGGCTCCCATAACATTGTCTCCACCCTTTGTTTCAGACCTGCTGCCTCAATCCTTTCTTGCTTCCATTAACCCTGGCCACACTTCAGTAAATAATCCTTTCCTTGAGATCTCTTCAAAACCCTGGTAGAGTGTGCTGTTTCTTACACAGGAGATTTAAGTTTAGTTGAGGTAAGAGTATGGTAACTTTATAAACTATCATCCTACAAACCAGAACACTTTTGAGAGTGAAAGGAAGTATTAATAATTATACCATGGCAACAGGTATAAATCCAAACTGCCTCAGGCAACCTGGAATGAGTGCAGATCCTGGGTAAATCAGACACATAAAAAGAGAATTGTTATAATGAAGAGATAAAACATTTCTAAAGGAGATAATATTACAGGATAGCATAAAACAAGTGCCAAAGGGTGGGACAGACTTTCGTTCTACAGTCATTCCAGGAAAAGAGATCATTTCTCCAAGGGGAAGACATCTGTGATCAGCATGGTGCTCAGCACTCCTTCTCCAACAAAATGAAGTCACGCCATCAATGTGTGCTTGGCCTGTTTTATAAATTTTCTCCAAGAAATTTCATTCCCGGAAATTTCAACCCCACCCCCACACACACATACCCAGCATAACTCCCACCATTTCTTTTCATTGCTCAGCTCTGGGTTTTTAGGAAAAGCAGATAATTTAAATTTTAGTCAATTATTCATTTTTCAAAACATCAAATGCATTCTTGATTCAGCTATAAATCACTGTAGAAATATGCTGGTTTGGATTATTTAAAAATCATCTTTTTGCTTCGTTTTGCAGAGATATCTAAGAGGTGATTTATAAGCTTTACTTGCAAATCCAAGCATTCTTCCTAAAAGTAACATAAAGCCTAATAAGTAACCAAGAAATGTTTTCAAAGTATGTGTGTATATTTGGCCTCTCTAAACAAAGGATTGGACGATTAACAAATACTCTACAGCCTCGTCATCTTCAGTAAAGGGCATCCAGACTTATTGTTCCCCCACTTCTAGCTGGTTCAAAGCCACTTGGCAAGGAAGTGTTTCTAATCCTCGTGTTGCTGGTAGAAGCAAGTTGCTATGAGCCTCAGTGAGTGACTTCAGGCTTGTCAAATCACTGCTTTGTTAGGCACTTCATACTAATGTAAATAGTTCATAAAAACACACTCACCCCTACCAGGAGCAGACAGTACCATGTAGCAAGAGTTTCTTTTCTCCTACTTCCAAACAAGCACAGGCTGGTTAGACCAGTGAAAATTCAGCGTAGAAAGATCCCTCCTGAGAGATTCGGGAAGGGTCCAAGACCAAGACAAACAGGAGAGGAAAGCAATACCTGGATTTAAAAAGCAAGTGAAGAAGTTTAAATGAAATGGTGTAGATCAATGCAGACAGGTGGGAGTAAAGAGAGCAACTCAATGAAGAGGTGTAAGAGATAGAACAGTCACATGGCAGCCTTTCAGCCCCCTCTGGCAAACCATTAAGATCTGAAAGGAGCAGTGGGCACAGAGCAGTTTTAGCAGGATGGAAGGTTCAGGCACAAGACAAGAAAGCACTGTAGTGTGCCTTTGATAGCAGAAAAATTAGAACTGACCTAAGTGGTTTTACAGATTTGTTCCATTTCAGGCCCGATTCACATTCTTCTAAGGCACTTTCAGCCTCCTGCTCACCTTATCGTTAGGGAAGATCTCCAGCTGCTGTGCTGATGGATGGGAGCGCCTCTCTCTCTCCTGGTTCCCGGTACTTGTCATAGTCTGTAGGAGGAAAAAGAGTACTGGAAATTCCCTGATGAGAATATTTTGGGTCCATATGGGGTGTAACATTCTATCAGCCTGAGAATTTTAAAAACCACCCTAAGGGCCAAAACTAATCCTTCAATTATGGGCCATTGCCTGCTGTGCTTTGCATGCATTATGTGAAATGGATTATAACTAATTTTTCAAAGTCAGCAGATTGTTATTTACCCATATGTTGACAATCAGTTTGAAGAAGCAGAAACTGTGTCACCTACTCCATGAAAAATACTACACCTACTCAAAAGTCCCCATTAGCAACATCTGCACTGACTTTTCCTTTCAAAACTGTATTAAAATGATTTTATATTACATAAAATATTATCTATAAGGAATACTTTTTTAAAAGTATCTATTATACAAAAAAAAAAAAAAAAGGAGTTCCCGTCGTGGCGCAGTGGTTAACGAATCCGACTAGGAACCATGAGGTTGCGGGTTCGGTCCCTGCCCTTGCTCAGTGGGTTAACGATCCGGCGTTGCCGTGAGCTGTGGTGTAGGTCCCAGACGCGGCTCGGATCCCGCGTTGCTGTGGCTCTGGCGTAGGCCGGTGGCTACAGTTCCGATTCAACCCCTAGCCTGGGAACCTCCATATGCCGCGGGAGCGGCCCAAGAAATAGCAACAACAACAACAAAAAGACAAAAGACAAAAAAAAAATCTATTATAATTTTATAATATATGTTAATTACCTAGCTATAAAAATGTATATTAAAAATGTACAATAAATACTAAAGTATTTAAAATATACTTTATTATATGTCATAATATATTGAAATTATGATACAATGGATATTAATATATACTATAAAGTTATATGAAAATAATTTTACATTATATATCATTTGTATATCAATAATTTTGTTATAAGATTTAAGGTAAAAGCCAATGTAAATTTTGCTAATCTGTGTGTATTATGTAATATTGATAACCTTTTCTAAAATTTGCTGAGGATTGACATGGCAAAATGTCAACATGTGTGTGTGCATTTTAGAATTCTACCATTATGAGGAGTTCCCTGGTGGCTCAGCAAGTTAAAGGTCTGGCACTGTCACTGCTATGTGTTGGGTTGCTGCCGTAGTGCAGGTTTGATCCCTGGTCTGGGAACTTCCACAAACAACTGGTGCTGCCAGAAAAAAAGGAAAGAAAAAGAAAGGGAAAAGAAGAAGAAATCAACCATTTCAGTGGTTCATTGAAAAGTAATTACATTTTGATACAACTTCATTTCCATTCATCTTACAAACACATTATGAAGCCTAGTATGTGACAAGCACTATGCTGTATGGCCTGTTCTGTTCACAAAGAGTTTTGTAGACCAGGTTGACTGAACAGGTCCCTTCACAATATGATAAATGCCTTCATAGATATGTGTTCAGGTGCAAGAGGGAGAGGGTCTGGGAACATCTTTCCAGAAGTGGTCTCAGCAGGAGCTGAGTTTTAAAGGATGAGGAAGAACTAGTTGAAGAGAAGAAGAGGTGAGAACAGAAAGAGTATTTTTTCTGCAGGGGGCAGAGTGAACGACATGTTGCTAAGGCACCAGAGCATGGCTCAGCCTAATGCATTTATGCTCAGGGCTCAAGATAGACAATGAAGAATGATTGACAACAAAACTAAATAGATAAGGACCATATCTTTAAGGACCTTGTGTATTAAGCTGGCAGCCATGAAAATATTTTCAGCAGTGGCATGGCCTCATCAGATGGTAGAGAAAAAAGATGAGTTTAAGGAGAAGGGCTATAGGATGATATTGGAGACATTAAGCCAACCATGGAGGAGGAGATAAGAGCAGTGGAAAAAAAGAGATGAGATGACTCCAGCTGCTTAGAGGGAAGAATCTAAGGTGTTAGGACTGCTTGGATATGGAGAGTTTGTGGAGAGAAGTTTAGCTTGTTTCCCATATTTCAAGCTAAGATCACAGGGTGAGTCGTGGTGCTATTCATGGATACAGGACTATTGGAGGGTAAACAGATTGCCATTGTTGATTATTTACCTTTGGGGATGTTTGGGAAGGAAGGATATGGAGATAAAACATTCCATTCAGAATATTCTTGCTTGGGAAAACTATGTGGCTCTGGAGTTCAGTAACAGACCTAAATCATACACTCAAAAGTGGGCATAGCCAGCATATGAGCAGATGTTGAAGCCATGTGATGAGGCTGTGGGGAAAAGTGAATTTATGTGGGAGAGTAAAGGCCAAGGACAGAATCTTCAGGTACAGCATCATAAGGCAGGCAACAAACACAGATTATAATGGGGCAGTCAGAAGTATATTTTTTCTTTTAAATCAACGGGAAAAGGCTTAAAGAGAGAGGGGCTTAGAGTGTCAGATGTTACACTGAAGTCAAGAAAAGTTAAAGAAGGAGTCCCTGTTGTGGATAAGTGGTTTAAGAACCCAACATAGTGCCCATGAGGCTTCCGATTCATTCCATGGCCTCTCTCAGTGGCTTGAGGATCCAGTGTTGCCACAAGATGTGGGGTAGGTCAAAGATGTGGCTCAGATCTGGTGTTGCTGTGGCATAGGCTGGCAGCTGCAGCTCACATTTGACCCCTAGTCCAGAAACTTACATATGCCACAGGTGTGGCCGTTAAAAAAAAAAAAAAATGAAGAAGTATATTGTTTTAGCAATATATTTCAGTGTGTTGAGAAAAATTAAATTTCTGGTATATAATTGATCAATTTTAATGTGGCAGTTTAATAGTGAAAGTTATCAATGGACTTGAACTCAATATATAGTCTACTCTCAAACAACGACTGAAAGATCATCCCCCCCCTCAAAATTAGAACTATTTTAAGGTCATTCCCTACATGGTGTCAGGCTGGGTTCTCCAGAAGCAGATGCCAAAAAATGCAGAGATGAAATCTGGGATGTAAGATGTTTAGGAGAGATCAACACTTGAAGGACGGGGAAGGAGGAAGGTTGAACAGAGGGAAAGCTCAGGAAAGCGACTTACCCTTCATAGTCTCCCATAATGGGCTGAATGCCAGGCCTGTGTACCCCTGCTTCGCTCAGTTATGGGAAGGCATGGCATCAAGAGGTGGTCTCTACAGCCAAGGCAGACCCTGAAGGAGCAAGCAGCTGGAGTGCCCTCCCATGGCTGGGCAACAAGCCCTTCCTTAAAGGAAATCTGGGTACGTTTATTCCAACCTCACAGAGCTTACAGCATCTTTGGCCAACCATGTGTGGCAGAGCCTCATCCAGCTATGATTATGACCATTTGAAGTAGCCAGCTATTAGTTCTTTTCCCCTTATCAGCATGATAAAGCCATTTCTCTGTCATTACAAATATGAAACAATTTTTGATGGTAAAAGACATTAAATTATGGTCCTATTACATTGATTATATGGGTGTAAAAATCTGGACTAGATAAGAATGTCATAATTACATCTGTTTTTGGAACTAAGTACTAGATATATAGATATATTTTATATTTGAAGAAAAAGAACAAAATAAATTGAAGTATAAGACAATAAAGCAGTTGAGCTGTTCCAATAATATTTAAAACAAAGTTTGGGTTACATAAGTTGAAAGGAATGTCATTTAGTAAACACTTTTCTAAAAAGTGCTCTGTAATTGAACAGCCCTGAGAAAATAGAATGAGGCAATCGTATTTGGTTATATATTGCTTTTATACCATTTGACATCTCCTCCTTTGCAAAATAAATTTCCTCTATGCCAACTGTAATTAGGCGCTGAGATAAAGCTGCCTTAATATTCTGCATATTTGATCAGAACTGCCAGCAGCTGTCGGATCACTGGCTGTGTTTTCATGTACAATGAAAACATCAAAGACATCTGTGGTTTGCCCTAAAATTAGTGCCAGAATTGGCCTCTCTCCTTTATTGTGTAACCAGCTTGGCTGTTTGCATAACTAACAAGGGAACCTCCAGACATTGCTGTTGGATGTGTGAAGGAAAACAGCCAAAGGAAGACTCCGGAAAGTGGCCCATATGTCCTTTTGCCCAGCATAAGGCTTCAGTGCCTGAGGTTTGGAGTCATGCAGACCTCTGGTTTTACTACTTACTCCTGACTTTAGGCAAGTTATATAAACTCTATCAGCCGTAATGTCTTTCTTAGTGAAATAGGAATGATAATAGAACCTAATTCCATAGGGTTGTTTTGAAGAACAGCAAAGATAACTTATGTAAAACACTTAGCACAGGCCCAGGGCTTAATGAGCAGTCGCTAATATCACCCATGTTCAGTCGTTCATTTAATACCCTTTCAAGAAATAATAACTGCAATGGCTTTGAAACACTCATTTAATGATAAAAACGGAAGTACAAAAAGAGCTCTCCATTATGTTTAAAATCATGAATACATAGCTCACTCTCACACATACACACTAACAGATGTCTTCAGACTTCCTAAAAGTTGGAGTTCCCATTGTGGCTCAGCAGGTTAAGAAACCGACAGAGTATCTGTGAGAATGCAGATTTGTCTCTGACCTGGCTCAGTGGGTTAAGGATCTGGTATTGCCGCAAGCTGCGGCATAGGTTGCAGATGTGGCTTGGGTCCTGTGTTGCTGTGGCTGTGGTGTAAGCCTCAGCTGCGGCTTGATTCAAACTCTAGCCCAGGAACATATGGAACTTCCATATGCCATTGGTGCAGCCGTAAGAAGAAAAGAATTCCTAGAAGTTGCCAGGGAGAACGGGGGGGGGGGGGGGGACTGAGAAGGACAGCTAGTTTGGGGTTGATAAATATAAACTATTACATTTAGAATGGATAAGCAATGAGGTCCTACTGTACAGCACAGGGAACTATGTCCAATCTCTTGGAGTAGAACATGATGGAAGATAGTATGAGAAAAAGAATGTGTATGTGTGTGTATATATATATGACTGGGTCACTATGCTATATAGCAGAAACCCACACAACACTTGAATCAACTATACCTTAATAAAAAATTTTCTTAAAAAGTTATGGAATTCTCCTGAAGCTTTCCCTAGCAAGCAACAAAAGTCTTTTTCACTCCTGTACATTTTGTGACAGGTTCTACAGGAGACCTTTCATTTCCTTCTAAGAACCATGCATTTCCTATTGAGACACTACCATCAGGTGATCTTTGGGGACTCTTCTTAGGAAAGTATCAGATAGTTGGCTTTTAACTGCAAATAAGAGAAAGCTTGACTTCTGACTGTCTTAACAATGAACATTTATTATCTCACGTAAGAAGGCCACAGACAGGCACCTCCAGGGCTGCTCTATTCAGTTGCCTCGAGGATGCAGGAATTTCCCAGCTTTGTGCTCTGCCATCCCCTCATGTTGACCTTGTCTTCAGGCTAGCTGATGGTTGCAAGATGGTTGCCATATGTGAACAATTATATCTGTTTTTTCCTGTGTCTCTTTTTAAGGACACCTATCTCAGAAACTTCCCAGGCAATGTCTCCTCAAATCTCAGTGGTCAGAACTGAATCACTTAACCAACAATAGAAACAGAATTACCATGACTGGTTTCATGAAACATAAGGCAGAGTAGAGGAAGATTACCAGCAAAATTGGGGTTTTAGAATAAAAGAGGAAGGCAGAATGCACGTTTATCTTGTACAATATCTATACAGTTATATACAGCTACTTCAGGGCTAAAAATCAAAATCCTGCTTTCTCCCAGTCTTCCAGGCAGTATTTCATACATATATGAAATATATATGAAACACATATATATACACATACATATATATATATATACACATATACATACATGCACACATATATATAGAAAAAATATTTATAGTAAAACAAATTAATAAATTCAGTGGGGCTCAGAGCTGATGCTTGTACAAATTGGTATGACATAATGGCTGACATCTGTTCTGACAGTCAGTGCCCATATGCATTCCAGCTGTTGAGCAACTTGATCATCATTCCTGGACAAATACATCAAACTCTAATTTCCATGAGAGTAGGACTTGGGTCTGCCTTGTTCACCAGTGTATCCTCCAAAGTACAATAACCAGCACATAGTAGATACTGAGTGGATGAGCGAATGTTTTGAATAAAGGAATGAAATGATACCAAAAAAAAAAAAAATCCACTACATGTACTCCAGCAGGACTTTTACCTCTGCAGTACTCCAACATTTAGAATTGGAACTGTCCTTCTTACTCAGCCTGAGTTCTGTGCTGTTGATAATCTGGGAGGGTAAGGAACCCCAAGTAAGTAGCTTAATGTCAGATCAGCCTTTCCAATTGCTCTTCAACTATCTCAATGCCCCAGCATTTTCCTCTACAGCACAGCCCTTTCTGAGCATTCTAGAACCCTACCACTAACAAAGTGATTTCATGTCCTTGAATCCCAACCTACTTTTGACTAGAAGTTAACACTGCCACCAGACCTCCCCAAAGTTGACAGTCTGTGTAAAATGCAGTGCCCTTGACAGAAACATGTTTTGTAAAGACACCAATTTCCAAGGCATATGATTGATCTAAAATGCCCATTCTAAGCACCATAATCATACCTGCACTTGTCAGTTAGGATTACATGTGATCCTGGCTCTCATAAGTGTATTTATAAGAATTAACTTGGGGTTTTATTAAAGATAACCATAGGATTAAATGAGGATCTAGACCACACTAAGAAAATATGATCCATATACAGTTTGTAATATAGCCAGTTTAGAAATATTTATATATATGTGTTCCCATTGTGGCTCAGTTGT
This sequence comes from Phacochoerus africanus, assembly GCF_016906955.1. Taxonomy (NCBI): domain Eukaryota; kingdom Metazoa; phylum Chordata; class Mammalia; order Artiodactyla; family Suidae; genus Phacochoerus; species Phacochoerus africanus. The sequence continues at coordinate 39,085,233 of NC_062544.1, read as the reverse complement.
AAAGAACCTGACTAGTATCCATGAGGATGAGGGTTTGCTCCCTGGTCTAGCTCAGTAGGTTAAATATCTGGCGTGGCTGTGAACCCTGGTGTAGGCTGCAGATGTGGCTTGGATCTGTTGTTGCTGTCACTGTGATGTAGGCAGGCAGCTGCTGCTCTGATTTGACACCTAGCCTGGGAACCTCTATATGCCACAGGTGTGGCCCTGAAAAGAAAAAAAGAGAAATATATACATATACATATATATATGATTCCAATTTTTACTTCCAATTTTTTCTCACTTGGAATTAATAAATCCTTCTGGCAGATGATGAGTGGAGAGTGAAATCTGCTCTGGTCTAGTTCTCTTTTCCTTTATGTGTTGGAAAAGTTTCTGCTGATTATTTCTTCTCTGAAGAAATGATTACCTTCTTGAATTGTCCTAGCCAATGCCAACTGTAGAAAATAATTGGTCAACTGATCAATCTTGCTTTTGGTTGTCTATTTTTTCATCTGTATTTTTGAACAAATTCAAAGTCTCCATCAATTGATATGTAAAGAAACTCTGCTTTTCATCGAGATATTTCTACAAAATGATTGCTACTGGTACGTTGTTATGTTGGGGTTGTTTGTCTCTTCATTCAGTCCTACAGCTCTCAGTGCTCTGAGGGTTCTCTGCTCCTGGCTGTCTATCCTGTCTGGGCTATAATGATAGGATGAGCTCTAAAAGCCTGCTAGAGACAAAAAAGAATAGAAGTACAGCTTCCAGATTGAGTCCAAGTTGGAAAAGATTCTTCTATTAGCATATATGGACTCCATGACACTTTATGTAAGGCACCATTGAATATATAGCATTTAGCCACCTGGAATACACAACACATCCGGCTAGTGGTTTCCAAACCTGGCATCAGAATCACCTAGAGAGGTGGTTAATAAAATGCAGAGACCTTCTCACTCCCAGCAAATTGAAAACCTTTTAGACAATATCAGTCTTTTTATTTACCACTTAAAATTTTAATATCATTGTAATTTACAATGATAATTTTTAGATTTCACTTTAATTGCTCCTTCATACCTATTTTATAAAATAAATAGAAGATATATTTTCATTCTCCTTGACCATTTTCATGCTCTTTTGGAGGAAGTGTAAGCTAATGTTCACTTTTTTAGAGAGCAAATTGACAATAAATATAAAATTTTAAATGTTTAGGCTATTTAGGCTTAGTGATTCTCAAAAGTAAACCTCCAAAAATACTTGTAGAAGCATGTATAGGTGTGTATTATTTAGAGTAGACAAACTAAAATGAAAAATAACCTTTAAAACTTCAGTGGTTCAGGAGTTCCCGTTGTGGCTCAGTAGGTTAAGAACCCGACATAGTATCTGTAAGGATATGGGGTTCAATCCCTGGCTTTGCTCAGTGGGTTAAGGATCCAGTGCTGCCACAAGCTGCAGCACAGGCCACAGATGTGGCTCAGATCTGGTTTGCTGTGGCTGTGGTGTAGGCCTTCAGCTACAGCTCCAATTCAACCCCTAGCCTGGGAACCTCCATATGCCACAGGTGTGGCAAGAAAGGAAGGAAGGAAGGAAAGAAAGGAAGAAAGGAAGAAAGGGAAAGGGAAGGGAAAGGAAGGGAAAAGGAAGGGAAAGGGAAGGGAAGGGAAGGAAAGAAAAGGGAAAAAAAGACTTCAGTGGTTCAAAACAATAAGGGTGTGTGTATTTGTGCTCATATCACAGTCCAATGCAAGTCAACTGGGGACTCTGCTCACAAAGTCATTCAGAGAGCTATCTAGTGACTTTACCCTTCTCTGGAGTCCTTGGAGTCCCCTCTATTAAGGGGGAAGTTGGGGAAAGAGAACATACAGAGGAAGGCATGAGAGATGTTTATGGACCATGTCTAGAAATGGAAAACATCACTTCGACCAGCATTGTCTTACCAGAATTGGATCACATAAACTTGACTATCTACTTGGAGGGGAGCCTGGGAAGTGTAGGCCAGCATTGTGACCTGGAGAAAAAAAAAAAAAATAAGGTGTGGTGGACACTGCCACAGGGAACTGAAGGGAGATGCCCATCATACTGTTGCTTATGAAAGCAAAAGACTGGCAAAAACCAAGTGCTCATAAACAAAGGTGTGGTTGAGTGAATTATGGCACATCCATATTATAAAATGCAAAGGCTGTGGTCAGAGTTCCCATCATGGCTCAGTGGTTACGAATCCTACTAGGAACCATGAGGTTTCGGGTTCGATCCCTGGCTTCGCTCACTGGGTTAAGGATCCGGCATTGCCATGAGCTATGGTGTAGGTCGCAGATGTGGCTTGAATCCTGCGTTGCTCCGATTAGACCCCTAGCCTGGGAACCTCCATGTGCCACAGGTGCGGCCCTAAAAAAATAAATAAATAAATAGAAAGTGGTCATTCTACACAGAGCTACTAATATGGGAGAATACCCACAATATATTGATGGGTCAAAAAAAGATGATTGTATAATAGCAAGCCTGCTATGGTACAATTTTATTACATATAACTGGAATGCAAATAGTCTAGCCTCAGGATAAGGTCTTGTTTTTAATAAATTAATCCTATTCACATAATGAAATGCTATACAGGAATTAAAAAGAATGAACAACTCTATCTATACTGGTATAGAAATAGCTCCAAGAGGTGTTGTTAAGAGAAAAAATGTAAGATGCTGAGCAGAGGATAAAAGATGCTAAATGTTATACAAAATTTTAAGGTGTATATTCATATATATTTGATGTACAAAGAAGATAAAAACTCAGTGTTGTAGAGGGGGAAAATGGGGTAGATAGGAAGCAGGGAAACAAAATTTGGGTTAGGACAGGCACATCTTTTATAACAATTAATCTTTTATACCTTCTACATTTTGTACCATGTGGATTGACTAGGCAAAATATAATTTTTAAACCCCCAGTCATGGGAAAGGAGACGTCAGGGAATTAGAGGGTGAGGGGATAAGTCAAGACCTATAATTCAAACATGTCAACTTTGAAATGCCTAATAGACAACCCAGGGGTGATGTCCGGGAGCAGCTGAATATGTCTAAATCTCAAGAGAGATGTCAGGACTAGAAACATAAAAGTAGGTGTTTTCAGTATATAGGTAATGTTTAAACCCATGAGAATGGATGAGATCACCTACAGGGAGTATAGAGTATAAAGAAAGAAAGGGAAAGAGCCTAGGCCCAAGCCCAAGTTACCATAAAATAAGGCATGTTCATGCTAAAAGTTTGGAAAATGATAAAAAGCACAAAATAAGAAATAAAAATCGGAGTTCCCCTCATGGCGCAGTGGTTAACGAATCCTACTGTGAACCATAAGGTTACGGGTTCAATCCCTGGCCTCACTCAGTGGGTTAAGGATCTGGCGTTGCCATGAGCTGTGGTGTAGGTTGCAGATGTGGCTTGGATCCTGAGTTGCTGTGGTGCTGGCATAAGCCGGCGGCTACAATTCCGATTAGGCCCCTAGCCTGGGAACCTCCATTTGCCACAGGTATGGCCCTAGGAAAAAAAAAAGAAATAAAAATCAACTCTAATCCCACTCTCTAGAAATTCAATCAATGAACCTTTTCATATAGCTCCTTCCAGTCTTTTCTCTGTGCACCTAAGAATATGCCATCATGAACCTCCTTGTATAAAAATCTTTGTACATATTCGAAGAGAGAAAAAGCAGCATTCCAACAAAGTCAGAATATGTGAAAAAGAAACACACTCTCCAGGGGAGTAGACCCTTAAAGAGCATTCAATTTATAATCTGTAGCAAATTTCTTTAAAATCCATTTTACTTTCTCCTTCTCTCTCAACACACACACACACACACACACACACACACACACACACACACACACTCTCACACAGCAGCAGCAGCAAGGACCTTCTGGTTTCTGTAAATACCCTAATCCCTCTCTTTCTTTGTATACACGGCTCCATGTTTTCCATCCCTCCTCCTGTCTGCTAATATATATATTTTCAGAAACATGTTGTCATGGATATCCTCCAGTTGCCCCTCTGTCCTTTGCTATCCTGCTCTGTGGCCTGCTCTAAAGCTGACCTAAATGGATGATATCACCAGGCCTCTTTGTCTTCTGGCTTCTACTTGAGCTGCACCGGTGGGGAGCCTTGGCAGGAAGTAGAAGGAAGGGAGGAGAGTGAAGTCAAGTTCTTTTTCTCCTCGAATCCCTCCCTGCTGAGTTGTCAGCCTGGGTTCCAAGAGCAGCCTCCACTCCTTACTGGAGGGGGCTGGAGGAGGTAGCAACTCCCAGGTGTTATTAGCCCTGGGGAGACTTCCTCATCTCTGGGTAGCTTCTTTGAACTCTGCCCACCCCTCTGTAAACAGTCCTTCAATTAAGCTCTTCTCAACGCCCAAGCTCGAGTATGCCATCTGTTTTCTGCCAGGATCCTACTGATACAATCATCTCAGCCTCCTTCAAGTTCTATGTCTCTTTTAACTCATTTTCTTCACCTCCACAACTGAAAGCCTGGGTTCCAAGTAGGCAGAGATTCTTCTTTTCATGATGAGAGAAGTAGGAAATGCATAAGGAAACTGTGAATGCTACTTCATAATTTTTACCCTGTACAAAACATTAGTATAAATAATATGAATATATTTTGGAGGATTTGTGCATCTTTTAAGCTATCTCATTCATTTTTTATTTTTATTTTTTGAAGAGTAGTTTTTAGCTATCTATTTATTTAGCTGCGCTTGCAGCATGCAGAAATTCCCAGGCCAGGTATCCAACCTGAGCCATAGTAGTGACAATGATGAATCCTCAACCCACTAGACCACCAGGGAATTCCACGAATGTGTGGGGTTTTTTCTTTTTTCTTTTTTTCTTTTTTCTTTTTATAGCTGCATCCACGACATATGGAAGTTCCCTGGCCAGGGTTGAATCGGAGCTGTAACTGGGACCTACACTTCAGCCACAGCAACACTGAATCTGAGCTACATCTGTGACCTATGCTGTAGCTTGTCTGATCCTTAACCCACTGACCAAGGCCAGGGATTGAACCTGTATCCTCACAGAGACAACGTCAGGTCCTTAACCCACTGAGCCACAGTAGGAACTTCACGAATTTGTTTTTATATAGACAAAATCTATAAGGACTAGCTAATCCTAGGTAGTTGGGGGTGGAATAGAAAGAGGAAGGTAGGCTTTCAGTTTTGTCTTCATGTGTATTGTTGTTTCACTTAAAACTTCCACAGGCAGGTGATAACTTTTGAAAAAATTATATACATATATATATAATATACATATGGAATATAATATATATGCTTTTTTATTTTAAGGGACAAAATATAGATTCTGGGACCCTACCCCAGAAACTCTGAAGTTGTGTAGTGGGGTCCTAGGGTGAGAACCAATGATGTAGTGATGCACTGCTGCCACCACTCTTTCGGAGCACTGTGTGCATTTGTGTAGTTGGTTCCCACATGTGGGCCCTGGTTGATAGGGGCTGACATCCAACCTACAATTTATTCACCAACCCTTGAGATTTGCCACTGAACACCATCTCCCTGAAAGAAGGGGTGGCTCTTACCAGTTTGTGCAAAATCCCCTTAAGATCCGGTCAGCTCTCTCCTGCTTGTCTGGATCTGTGCCAGTTTTCTGCCACTTGGAACTTGCTGGCTATTGTCTTCACTGCTTTTACTAAGAATAAAATCTGAACTTGAGGCTTGAATTGAAGCTATGCTCTTGATACTTAGATCTTACCTATCTTTTTTCCTTGTTCCACCCCTAAATCCTGCTAGGACTAAGGCTGCTCAAATCCCCTGTCCCTTGGCCTTGTTCTAAGATTCTTTATTGGAACAGATTTCTGCTCCCCAGTTTTCTTGGTCTGGCCCATTCCATCATTCCTGGAGCCCCAGTTTAGAAACTCCAATAATTCTCTAGGAAGTTTAATTTTCCAGTGTTTAATAGCTGTTTAACACCTCTCTGCCACTAACCAAGTTACCAAGAGTTATGTAATATGACTTTAACTTGATTTTCAATCACTATTCATCTGACCTTTTTTTTCTTGAATAGCTTCCACTTGAAGATACATTGGAGTATTTCCTTATTGTCCTTGCCTTAGTGGCCATGACACATGATGTCACCACATCAGCCATTTCTTAAACAGTCCCATCTGCCCCAATCCTGACTCAGCAACCTGACTTTTTAATAAGCCATTCTGTTTTTGTTTTGTTTTTGTTTTTGTTTTGTTTTTGTTTTTTTGTCTTTTTGCTATTTCTTTGGGCCGCTCCCACAGCATATGGAGGTTCCCAGGCTAGGGGTCTAATCGAAGCTGTAGCCACTGGCCTACACCAGAGCCACAGCAACGCGGGATCCGAGCCACCTCTGCAACCTACACCACAGCTCACGGCAACGCCGGATCATTAACCCACTGAGCAAGGGCAGGGACCGAACCCGCAACCTCATGGTTCCTAGTCGGATTGGTTAACCACTGTGCCACGATGGGAACTCCTTAATAAGCCATTCTGTTTTGAACTATATGTTATAATTTCAAAGTATGCATTGAAAATTGCATATATACTATAAAATAAAGCAGTGTCTCTTAACGTCTCTTTACAATGCAGTGAGATTTTTTTTAACGATAAATTCTATATCCATGGCTGTCTCCAATTTCCAGAGTGAGTTGAGGATCTGTTATGTTTTACTGTAGTTCTCCCTGGCACAGTTCCATTTAACTCTCCCTGAGACAAAGGAGGTGGATCAGGACCAGTCACATCTCCTCCTAGTCTGTGATTCACTTACAGAAGTTGCCTCACTCTATCAAATAACAAACTGAGACTCCATTCACCTTTGGTTTAGCGACTCATATTCCATTATCTTTCCCTCCTACTCAGAAGCAAGTTTAGTTACTCATTAATTTTCAGGGGATTTCCTAAGAGACACCACGAAAGATTTCCTGGTGATGTGGGCTGAGCTATAGAAGTACTAAGAAGAGAAGTTGTAAAATCTCTTCCCTGGGAGTCCTTATGAAAAGCAAAGTCATATGAGTCTTGTTGAGGAGCTGTGTCAGAGGATGTAGGAGACTTGAAACAGGTTAAGTGTTATCTAGTTCTATGATTTTGTAGTAACAGGTGGACCACTAATTCAAAATAAACAACAATCAATTGATAGAGTTTGTGACTCCCACATTCCATGATTCTTTAAATCACAGGTTTATGCTAATTACATTCTCCCCTTCTTTAGGCTTAATAATCTGTCTACCTAAGTTGCAATGTAGTATTCACTAGTACGCAAATAGCAAGGTTAATTTTCTCTTTGATATCTGACAGCAACCTATCTCCCTCTTCCCATTTATTGCCACTATATGGTGGAACACAAAGATTTTCTGATGTAAGTAGAATGTAGGATGTGACCCTTTATTATTCAAGTTCTCTTCTGCTCACTCTCTCTACCCTTCTTGATAGGAAGGATGAACCACGAATACAGCTTGCCCATATCTCTTATTAAATCAAAACAGAATTCAGCTTTAAGACAAGTACAGTTTCCATACCTGATTTCTCCATACAATTTACTATGGTAATCACATGCTTTAACCAGATTCTTGCCATCCAGTAAACATAGCAACGATTGTTAACTTTGTGAAGTCAAACATTTTCATCATTCATGATTTACAGGTTTGCTTAGGTGACCCCGTCACCACTGTACACAAAGGCCCCTGCAGAGCCATGTATCTGTGTTTTCCTTTTAAGGAGTTTCTTAGTACAGTGCAGATTATTTTAAACTATTCTGGTAAAAGAATGCTGTGATAGTTAAGCTTCAAAAGCCAAGTAACTGCTAAGGAAAAGAATTGGGGAAAGTCTCAAGTGCTGCAGACCAGAGCAATGCTGGCCCCTCCATCTCCAGGGCCTTTCTAGTACTACCGCAGAGATGTGGAACTATATTTATATATATATGGAGATTTGTACACAGATTTTTTTTAAATTTTGAAATTCATAGTAATAGAATGGTATTCTATTATTGAGCATCTCGTATATGCCAAACACTGTTCTAAGTGTTTTCTTGTATACCTCATTTAAGTCTCATAACAACCCTATGAAATACTACAGTTTTCTTCATATTACAGTGAGGGAAAATAAACAATGAGGTTGAGTAATTTGCTCCAAATCATAATTGAGGGAACAATGGAGCCATGATACCCCACTTGAGGCCTAAGTAAGATTTTATTATCCAAAGGGGTTTTTGTGCACAGAAAAGCATATTTATATTTACTTATGTTTTGATTAATATTCACTTTATTAAAATATACCTTTTTAATTTTATGAATTTGTCTTTATGAATTTTTATACCAAAATAAGAAGCATTTATATTTCTTTGATGCTCATATATATTACTTACATTTGATAGCTCTTATAAATATTTAGCTATATTTATATATATATAATTAATAAAATTTTCTTACATCTTAAATTACAATGACCAAAAACTCACTGTCAGTATTAAAAAAAACAAGAAAAATCTCATAAGCAATTTTATATATTTAACGAACAAGATCTCTGAATTTTTTATTTTTTTTAATTTTTTTTTATTACTCAAATGAATTTATCACATCTGTAGTTGTATAATGATCATCACAATCCAATTTCACAGGATTTCCATCCCACAGCCCAAGCACATCCCCCCAACCCCCAAACTGTCTCCTCCGGAGACCAAAAGTTTTTCAATGTCTGTGAGTCAGCATCTGCTCTGCAAAGAAGTTCCATCTGTCCTTTTTTCAGATTCCACATGTCAGTGAAAACATTTGATGTTGGTGTCTCATTGTATGGCTGACTTCACCTAGCATGATAGTTTCTAGGTCCATCCATGTTGCTAAAAATGCCGGTATTTCATTCTTTTTGATGGCTGAGTAATATTCCATTGTGTATATGTACCACCTCTTCTGGATCCACTCCTCTGTCGATGGACATTTAGGTTGTTTCCATGTCTTGGCTATTGTAAATAGTGCTGCAGTGAACATTGGAGTACATGTGTCTTTGCGAGTCGTGGTTTTCTCTGGGTAGATGCCCAGGAGTGGGATTGCTGGATCAAATGGTAGTTCTATGTTTAGTTTTCTGAGGACTCTCCATACTGCTTTCCACAGTGGTTGCACCAATTTACAATCCCACCATCAGTGTACTGGGGTTCCTTTTTCTCCACACCCTCTCTAGCACTTATTGTTTGTAGACTTTTGGATGCTGGCCATTCTGGCTGGTATAAGGTGGTACCTCATCGTGGTTTTGATTTGCATTTCTCTAATAATGAGTGACGCTGAACATCCTTTCATATGTGTTTCTCGGCCATCTGTATGTCTTCTTTGGAGAATTGTCTGTTTAGATCTTCTGCCCATTTTTGGATGGGGTTGTTTGTTTTTTTGGTATTGAGTGGTAGGAGGTGTTGGAGATTAATCCCTTGTCTGTCAATTCATTTGCAAAGATTTTCTCCCATTCTGCAGGTTGTCTTTTTGTGTTGTTTAGGGTTTCCTTTGCTGTGCAGAAACTTTGAAGGATCTCTGAATTTAGAAACTCAAATCCTCTTGAGCCTAAATTATAAACAAAATATACCAAAATGGCTTGATTACAAGCCTAGTTATTAAATTTGTTTTTAAATTTAATATAAAAATATTAAATTATAAGATTTTCATTTTTCAATTAATTATTTCCTCCTAGGTTATAAATTTATTTACCCAAGCAAAGAGAACTGAGTTACCTCTACAAAACTGCTTGTCATAGGGGCACAGAATGTGGACGCCTCTTCCAAGATTAAGCCAGTAAATATTGGGGTATGCTTCAGTTTATGGTTGAATTTTATCTCTGCATCCCCTGGGCTTCCTGAGCCTGTCCTTCCAGCTTGAATAGTTATATGTCTCCAATCCCCCTTCCCTTAAAATATTGGGGGTTTTCCAGGGCCTCAGGTTTTAATTCCCTTTTGATTGACTATACTGTTTTGTTAAGGCCTGAATAATAATGAAAGTTTGAACCTGTTACTCAGATGTGTCCCCCCACCCCCCGCCACATTTTCACCTTTCCCATCAACAATCATTTTATGGTAATATTTCCCTTTTTATAATTTCCCTAAAATACCTTCTTATGCTTTCTGTAGCTTCTCTATCTCTGGGAATGAGTTTCTAACCATTACTATTTCCAACAGCAAAATGTCATTAGAACACTTCTTTTTCACTACAAAAGTCTTCCTGTAGTGTGAGGCTGTACCCCCAGGAAGTAAAGAACTGAGTTGTCCTGTTAGAGTTTTATAGAACCAGCATAAAGTAATTATAAAGTATTTTCCATCCAAATGAGGTCAGAACATAAAAATACCAAGAAACAGGAGTTCCCAGCTGGTATCCATGAGGATTCAGGTTCCATCTCTGGCCTCACTCAGTGGGTTAAGGATCCAGTATTGCTGTAATCTGTGGCATAGGTCACAGTCAGCTTGGCTCAGGCATTGCTGTGGCTGTGGTGTAGGCCAGAAGCTGCAGCTCTGATTCAAACCCTAGCCTGGGAACTTCCATATGCCGTGGGTGCAGCACTAAAAAACAAGATAAAAAAACTAAGAAACATTCAAAAGGACCATCGATGTGACCCAAAGTCCCTGGCCCCAGCCTGTGATTACCAAATAAGGTCAGGCCAATTTACAAAAGCACAAACCATTTCAGCCTAGTTGCTAGGAACTAAGTCTCTTTAAAATGTTCCCCCAGGTACCCCCGAGGTCCCCAAATACTGTCTCAAATGTGCTCAGGAATACATCTGTGTACTTGGCCTCTTCATCTTCTCACTCTGCTGAAATGATAATAATGGCCTCTGTGATAATGACCTCTTGAGAATGACACTCCCCTGGGTACTGCCAAGCCCTCCCTGTCACCACTCTGCCCTCAGGAGAAGAGCCCAATTTCCTCCTTACCTCTACCCAGTTCCTCAAGTTTAGAAAGAATGAGAAAGAAAAATAACCCACAAATTCTTACACCTGCCATTCAAAGTAGCAGTTCAAGACCAGGGAGTGCAACCCCAGGAGTATGCATTCTATTTTCTTGTTTGGGGGGCCAGCTCACGTCTGCCTCTAAGAATGATCCAAATATTTCCACAAGTTGTTGAACTTCACCATTTGTCCAGGAATCTAAGTTGGGAACTATTTGGATCATTCTTAGAATGGATCATCTAGGAGAGAAGCAGAAAATGAAGGCTTGAGAGGTGAGCCTTAGGCTGGGGCAGAAGAGAAATCTTGAATTGCTACTGGGGGCACCAGTTTGATCCCTTCAGGAATCTAGGGATCCTCAGGTGTGGCCAAAAAAAGAAAGAAAGTGGGGTTGGTGGTGGGAGCTAGGGAGGGAGAAAGAGAGAGAGAAAGGAAGGAGAGAAGGAAGGAAGAGAGAAAGAGAGGATGGAAGGAAGGAGAAGGGAGGAAGAAAGGAAGGGAGGAAGGAGGGAGGAGGAAAGAAAGGAAGGAAGGAAGAAAAGGAAATAAAGAGAAAAAAGGAAGGAAGGAAGGAATCAGACTCAGTAAAGAGGACCCTGGGAGCAAGGACCCTGGGAGCAAGGACCCTGGAAGCAGGGTCAGGGATGCCTGGGCAGGGATGCCTTGAGACCCAAAATGTGGTCAAGAAGTAGGAGAACAGCTTCCAAGTGGCATGTCCCTCTGGCCTGTGGACTCCTTGCCCTATGGAGAGTGGTAGGTGAGAAGAGGGTCAGAATAGAGGCCTAAATCCCACTTATAAGGAAAATATCAGTGGTGGAGACATGAGTTTCCTGAAAGTTGTACCCAGTTTATTTTACTGAACAAAGCCACTCTCTTGGATGCACCCATTTCTGAATAATTCCTCTGCATTAAGTTTTTTCTCAAGAAAAAACTTTATTTTGTGGCTTTTCCCAAAATGAAGGAACTGTTTGTTGGTTTAAGTCTCAACTCTTGGAAAGTAAAAAATGCTTATAGTTATGAAATGGCAAGTTTTGGAGTTCCCGTTGTGGCTCAGCAGTTAATGAACCTGACCAGTATTCATAAGGACGTGGGTTTAATCCCTGGACTCGCTCAGTGGGTTAAGGATCTGGTGTTGCTGTGACTTTGGTATAGGCCAGCAGCTATAGCTCTGATTCGACCCCTAGACTGGGAACCTCCATATGCTGTGGGTGTGGTCTCAAAAAGACAAAAAAAGAAAGAAAAAAAAGGCAAGTTTTAAGAGCTGCCACACCCATAAAGTTTTCCCCCAAAACTAATGTTTTGAGTACTCCGTTACATCATAGCACCCTATAACCTGAACGTCACATTTTTTAGTTAATCTAGATTTAAGAGGGAAAATGCAGGGTGGATTTTATCTCATCTTTCATGATCTACAGAGTTGATACAGTTGATACCCAGGAACAAATTTTGGGCTCTGTACCAAATGATGCCTTTAAGATAGGAAGTCTTGAAATAGAAAGCTGTTTCCAATTCAGCATTAATGCAAACTTCACCATCAGTAGGATAAACATTTTCAGCATAAAGGCCCCAGTTCACTGCTTCCTAAGACCATGGACATTTCCTCTTAAGGAACAGCACTGTGGTGGCCTCACCTGATGTTGTCTGCCTAGACTCTCTTCTCTGGGGATTGCTCCCTAGCCCTGGGTTGTTTCCCAGAAGCCAAGCTTGTGTTAATAACTCTGCAACCCTGGCAACAGTTTCTTGGACTGGGGGCACCTGACACCAACTGGGTCAGTTTGATTCCCTTTGAATTAGGAAAAAAAGAATGTTTCTCTATGTAGTTTAACCTGAATTATGCAAATTTGGGAGCTGTGGGCCAGCAATGAATTGTTCCATGCAAGTTGGAAGCCAAGAAAGCTCAGCTGCACAGAGACAAGTGAACCAGATGTTCAGAGAAGAGAAAGAAATACTTCTTGTGCTCCTCCAGCAGCTGCATTCCTGGCTTTGGATTCTGTAGGTCACCACTGGAGCTTTACAATGAATCCTTTGAGGGAGCTTAAGTTAACTCCTAACCATTTTTGTTATTTGCAACTGTTCTACCTAGAAGGGGGCCACTAGTGATGCATTTACTTGCCTTGACTTCATTCTCTCCTTTAGTCCCCCATCCAAACAGCCAGGAATTCCAATCCATTTTAACTCTTAATGCCTCTTCAGTTGATCCACCAATTTCTGTTTTCACAGCCACACCTTAACTCAGGTGCACAACTTGAAGTCACTTAGACCTGAATTCAAGTCCCAGCCTTGCCACTTAACTAATTGTGTGGTCTTGAGCAAGTCACTGAACCTTCCTAAAATGTGGGTAATAGGAGTATTTGCATCATGAGATTTTTTTGTAAAGAATTGAACAACAGTGCATGTAACAAAATGCATGGGCCATAGTATCCAATAAATACCTATTATTGCTGCTATACTACTATTGGATTTAATTATATTATACTATTATTAAAAGCGAAAGTTTAAGTTACTTAGAGACCTCAGCTCAATTGCAAGTAGACCCAGTCATATTTCTTTTAGGAATCTTTGTATATCATAATGATGGTAATACTATACATAAAAGGCTTTTGCTTTATTAAATTATAAAGTTATTTTAATTAAATTCTGGAAGGCAAATATTAATATTGATGGCAGACTTGATGTATCAGTTATTCTTATAAACATTTTATATACATTTTCTAATTTAATTTAGATGATACTCTCTCTATTTTAATGATGGCAGAATAGACACTCACAGACATTAATTAACTTACCAAGCGACAGAAAAAACCCAAGTCTGTCTGATTCCAAAGTCCATATGCTTTGTACAAGACTATTTAATTTCCTGATTTCCTGGATATTTTTTTTTAATTTATCACATCTGTAGTTGTATAATGATCATCACAATCCAATTTCACAGGATTTCCATCCCACAGCCCAAGCACATCCCCCCAACCCCCAAACTGTCTCCTCCGGAGACCAAAAGTTTTTCAATGTCTGTGAGTCAGCATCTGCTCTGCAAAGAAGTTCCATCTGTCCTTTTTTCAGATTCCACATGTCAGTGAAAACATTTGATGTTGGTGTCTCATTGTATGGCTGACTTCACCTAGCATGATAGTTTCTAGGTCCATCCATGTTGCTAAAAATGCCGGTATTTCATTCTTTTTGATGGCTGAGTAATATTCCATTGTGTATATGTACCACCTCTTCTGGATCCACTCCTCTGTCGATGGACATTTAGGTTGTTTCCATGTCTTGGCTATTGTAAATAGTGCTGCAGTGAACATTGGAGTACATGTGTCTTTGCGAGTCGTGGTTTTCTCTGGGTAGATGCCCAGGAGTGGGATTGCTGGATCAAATGGTAGTTCTATGTTTAGTTTTCTGAGGACTCTCCATACTGCTTTCCACAGTGGTTGCACCAATTTACAATCCCACCATCAGTGTACTGGGGTTCCTTTTTCTCCACACCCTCTCTAGCACTTATTGTTTGTAGACTTTTGGATGCTGGCCATTCTGGCTGGTATAAGGTGGTACCTCATCGTGGTTTTGATTTGCATTTCTCTAATAATGAGTGACGCTGAACATCCTTTCATATGTGTTTCTCGGCCATCTGTATGTCTTCTTTGGAGAATTGTCTGTTTAGATCTTCTGCCCATTTTTGGATGGGGTTGTTTGTTTTTTTGGTATTGAGTGGTAGGAGGTGTTGGAGATTAATCCCTTGTCCGTCAATTCATTTGCAAAGATTTTCTCCCATTCTGCAGGTTGTCTTTTTGTGTTGTTTAGGGTTTCCTTTGCTGTGCAGAAACTTTTAAGTTTGATTAGGTCCCATTTGCTTATTTTTGTTTTTATTGTCAATACTCTGAGAGGTGGATCTGAGATGTTGCTGTCATTTATGTCAGAGAGTGTTTGGCCTATGTTTTCCTCTAAGAGTTTAGAGTGTCTATTCTTATACCTAGGTCTTTAATCCATTTGGAGTTTATTTTTGTGTATGATGTTAGGGAGTGTTCTAATTTCATTTTTTTCCATGTGGCTGTCCAGTTTTCCCAGCACCACTCATTGAACAAGCTGTCCTTTCTCCATTGTATAGTCTTGTCTCCTTTGTCATAGATTAGTTGGCTGTAGATGCATGGTTTGAATTCTGGGCTTTCTACCCTCTTCCACTGATCTATATTTCTGTTTTTGTGCCAGTACCATGCAATTTTGATTATTGTTGCTTTGTAGTATAGTCTTAAGTCCGGGAGCCTGATTCCTCCAGCTCCATTTTTCTTTTTCAGGATGTCTTTGGCTATTCTGGGTCTTTTGTGCTTCCAAACAGTCTTTATAATATTTTGTTCAAGTTCTGTGAAAATGTCCTTGGTAATTTGATAGGGATTACATTGAATCTGTAGATTGCCTTAGGCATTATAGTCATTTTGATAATATTGACTCTTCCAACCCACAAGCATGGTATGTCTTTCCATCTATTTGTGTCATCTTTGATTTCTTTCATCAGTGTCTTATAGTTTTCAGAGTACAGGTCTCTGTCTCTTTAGGTAGGTTTATTCCCAGGTATTTTATTCTTTTGAATGCGATGGTAAATGGGATTGCTTCCCTAATTTCTCTTTCTGATCTTTCATTGTTAGTGTATAGAAATGCCATCAATTTCTGCGTATTCATTTTGTATCCTGCGACTTTGCCAAATTCGCGGATGAGCTCTAACAGTTTTCTGGTGGAGTCTTCAGGATTCTCTAGGTATAGTATCATGTCATCTGCAAATAGTGATAGTTTTACTTCTTCCTTTCCAATTTGGATTCCTTTTATTTCTTTTACTTCTCTGATTGCTGTGGCTAGGACTTCCAAAACTATGTTGAAGAGGAGTGGCAAGATCGGACATCCTTGTCTTGTTCCTGATCTCAGTAGGAATTCTTTCAGCTTTTCACCATTGAGAAAGATGTTCGCTGTGGGTTTGTCCTACATGGCCTTTATCATGTTGAGGTAGGTTCCCGTTATGCCTACTTTCTGAAGGTTTTTTTTTATCAGAAATGGGTGTTGGATTTTGTCAAAGCCTTTTTCCATATCTATTGAGAGATCATATGGTTTTTATTCTTCAGTTTGTTAATGTGGTATTTCACACTGATTGAATTACGGATATTGAAGAATCCTTGCATCCCTGGGATAAATGCCACTTGATCATGACGTATAATCCTTTCAATGTATTGTTGGATTCAGTTTCCTAGGATTTTGTTGAGAATTTTTGCGTCGATATTCATCAGTGAAATTGGCCTGTAGTTTTCTATTCTTGCGGTGTCTTTATCCAGTTTTGGTATCAGGGTGATGGTGGCCTCATAGAATGAGTTTGGGAGTATCCCTTCCTCTACAATTTTTTGAAATAGTTTCAGAAGGAGAGGTGTTAGCTCTTCTCTAAATGTTTGATAGAATTCGCCTGTGAAGCCATCTGGTCCTGGACTTTTGTTTGTTGGAAGTTCTTTAATCACAGTTTCAATTTCAGTTCCTGTGATGTGTCCATTCATCTTTTCTATTTCATCTTGGTTTAGTCTTGGAAGATTGTACTTTTCTAAGAATTTGTCCATTTCATCTAGGTTTTTCATTTTCTTGGCATATTATTGCATATAGTAGTCTCTTATGATCCTTTGTATTTCTGTGATGTCTGTTGTTATTTCTCCTTTTTCATTTCTAATTTGAGTGATTTGAGTCCTCTCTCTTTTTTTCTTGATAAGTCTGGCTAGGGGTTTATCAATTTTGTTGACCTTTTCAAAGAACCAGCTTGTCGTTTCATTGATCTTTTCTATGGTTTTCTTTGTTTCTATTTCATTGACTTCTGCTCTGATCTTTATGATTTTGTTCCTTCTACTAACTTTATGTCTTGTCTGTTCTCTCTTGAGCTGCTTTAGATGTAAAGTTAGCTTGTTTATTTGAGCTTTTTCTTGTTTCCTGAGGTGGGCTTGTATTGCTATAAACTTTCCTCTTAGAACGGCTTTTGCTCCATCCCATAGATTTTGGAGTGTCGTATCTTCATTGTCATCTGCTGCCAGGTATTTTTAAATTTCCTCTTTGATTTCTTCAGTGATCCATTGGTCATTTAGTAGTGTGTTGTTTAGTCTCCATGCATTTGTGGTTTTTGCAGTTTTTTTTCTTGTTGTTGATTTCCAGTCATATAGCGTTGTGGTCAGAAAAGATGCTTGATATGATTTCAGTTTTCTTTAAGTTACCAAGGTTGGATTTGTAGCCCAGGATGTGATCAATCTTAGAGAATGTTCCATGTGCACTTGAGAAGAATGTGTATTCTGTTGCTTTTGGATGGAATATCCTATAAATATCTCTTAAGTCCATCTGGTTTAATGTATCATTCAGGGCCTGTGTTTCCTTATTGATTTTCTGTCTGGATGATCTGTCCATTGCTGTAAGTGGGGTGTTAAGTCCCCCATTATGATTGTGTTATTGTTGATTTCTCCTTTTAAGGTTGTTAGCAGTTACCTTATATATTGTGGTGAACCTGTGTTTGGTGCATAGATATTTAAAATTGTTATATCTTCTTCTTGGATTGATCCTTTGATCGTTGTGTAATGTCCTTCTTTGTCCCTTAAAATATTCTTCATTTTAAAGTCTATTTTGTCTGATATGAGTATTGCTAATCCAGCTTTCTTTTGATCCCCATTTGCATGAAATATTTTCTTCCATCCTCTCACTTTCAGTTTGTATGTGTCCCTAGAAGTGAAGTGGGTCTCTTGAAGACAGCATATGTATGGGTCTTGTTTTTGTATCCATTCAGCCAGTCTATGTCTTTTGGTTTGGGCGTTTAGTCCATGAACATTTAAGGTAATTATTGATATGTATGTTCTTATTGCCATTTTATTATTAATTGCTTTGGATTTGTTTTTGATGCTCTTTTTCCTTTCCTTCTTCTCTTGTTCTTTTCTGCCTATAGAAGTTCCTTTAGCATTTGTTGTAAGGCTGGTTTAGTGTTGCTGAATTCTCTCAGCTTTTGCTTATCTGTGAAGGTTTTGATTGCTCCTTCAAATCTAAATGATAGCCTTAGCTGGGTAGAGTAATCTTGGTTGGAGGTTTTTTCCTTTCATCACGTTAAGTATATCATGCCACTCCCTTCTGGCCTGCAGAGTTTCTGCTGAAAAATCTGCTGATAACCTTATTGGGGTTCCCTTGTATATTATTTGTTTCTTTTCCCTAGGTGCTTTCAAGATTTTCTCTTTGTCTTTAATTTTGGTCAGTTTGATTAATATGTGTCTCAGGGTGTTCCTCCTTGGGTTTATTTTATATGGTACTTGTTGTGCTTTCTGGATTTAAGTGAGTGATTCCTTCCCCATGTTAGGGAAGTTTTTGGCTATTATATCTTGGAATATTTTTTCTGTCCCCTTCTCTCTCTCTTCTCCTTCTGGCACCCCTATAATACGGATGTTGGTGCGTTTCATGTTGTCCCAGTGTTCTCTGAGACTCTCTTCATTTCTTTTCGATCTTTTTTCTCTTTTCTGTTCCGCATCTGTAATTTCCACTAATCTGTCCTCCACCTTGCTTATTCGTTCTTCTGCCTCCTTTATTCTGCTGTTGGCTGCTTCTAGCAAATTTTTTATTTCAGTGATTGTATTTTGCATCTCTTCTTGTTTCAGTTTTATATCTTGTATCTCTTTGGTCAGTGTTTCCTGTAAGTTATCCATCTTTGTCTCCAGTTTATTTCCAATGTCTTGCATCATCTTCAGCATCAACAGTCTAAAGTCTTTTTCCTAGAGGCTAAAAATCTCCTCCTTGCTTAGCTGTTTTTCTGGGGTTTTTCCTTTCTCCCTCATCTGAATTATAATTCTCTGTCTTTTCATTTTTACAGGTTTTTGGTGTGGTGACCTTTTTACAGATAATAGGGTTGTAGCCTCTCTTACTTCTGATGTCTGCCCCCCTTGTGGCTGAAGTCGGTATGGGGCCTTGCTGTAGGCTTCCTGCTGGGAGGGGCTGATGCCTGTCCCCTGGTAAGTGGAGCCGATTCTAATCCCTCTGGTGGGTGGGGCTTAGTCTCTGGATAGGATTAGAGGCAGCTGTGTGCCTAAGGGGTCTTTAGGTAGCCTGTTTACTGAGGGGCGGGGCTGTGATCCCACCTGGGTTGTTTGCCCTGGGGCTTCTCAGTGCTGACTGATGGATGGGGCCAGATTTTCCCAAAATGGCCACCTCCAGAGAAAGGCAGGGCTGCTGAATATTCCCTAGAGCTTTGTCTTCAATGTCCTTCCCTCACAACAAGCCACATTCACCCCTGTTTTCCCAGGATGTCCTCCAAGAACTGCAGTCAGGTTTGACCCAGATTCCTATGGAGACTTTGCTTTGCTCTGGGACCCAGTGCACGTGAACGTCTGTGTGCACCTTTTAAGAATGGGGTCTCTGTTTCCCCCAGTCCCGTGGAACTCCTGCATACAAGCCCCACTGGCCTTCAATGCCAGATGCTCCAGGGCTCTTTCTCCCCATGCCAGATCCCCACATGTGAGAGTTTGATGTGGGGCGCAGAACTCTCACTCCTGTGGGTAAGTCTCTGTGAACCAGTTAGTTTCCAGTCTGTGGGGCTGCACACCCAGGAGGTATGGGGTTGTTTATATCGTGAAATCGCCCCTCCTACCTCTTGATGTGTCCTCCTCTTTTTCTTCTGGAGTAGGATATCTTTTTTAAGGTTTCCAGTCCATTTGGGTGAAGAGTGCTCAGGCTTTAGTTGTGAATTTTGTTGTTTTTAGGAGAGAAGTTGAGCTCCAGTCCTTCTATTCCACCATCTTAATCCCATCCCCTCCTGGATGTATTTTTATACTGGAGGAGATCTAGGAAGATTCACAATGACAATTGTGGTATAGAATCTTATAAACATATCATTTCAACCTAATGTGATAGCTACCAAGGATTTCTTTTTAAGGAAATAATCGTCTGAACATGTTAAGGACTCCAAAACTTTTCTATCCCCATTTTGATCCCCTTAACTCCACCTTGCAAATTTACCTGAAATGATAGTATAACCATTTTATTAGCACTCTAGGCAGCTTAAAAATAAGCATAAATTTGAATTGCTGATGTAACAGATATGAGTCTATCAATATACCAAATGTTATAGAGACATAGATAGATATAGATAAAGATGGAAATAGGTACAGATATGAGTTCACAAGATATTTTTCTTCACAAGGCTTTTATAATAGGCAATTAACATGAATTTGAAATGCATAAAATTTTTATTCTTGGTACGAAAATTTAGGATACTGTAACCATTTTCAGGAATTTCTTTTTTTTCTTGATGGAAGCTATGAATGTGGACATGTTTACAATTCTTCTTAGTGTTTGAGCATGTGTAATAGTTCAGATAAATTGAAGAAAAAGAAAACAAAGGCCTTTTGATGCATAAAAAATTAAAAATACGAGAACAAAAAAAGTATTTCTTTGATTTTATTTTTTCAAAGACTTTTGATGTTCTGAGAGTTATAAAAATGAATTACACTATAAGAAAATATTCTCTCCCTAAATACAAATTCAGATGAAATAAAATATTAGAAGATGTGTGCTGGATGTTTTTAAATTACCATTACATTGGAGTTCCTATTGTGGCTCAGTGGTTAATGAACCCAACTAGGATCCATGAGGATGGGGGTTCATTCCCTGGCATTGCTCAGTGGGTTAAAGATCCGGCATTGCCATGAGCTGTGGTGTAGGCCAGCAGCTGCAGCTCCAGTTGGACCCTTAGCCTAGGAACCTCCGTATGCCACAGTTGTGGCCCTAAAAAGACAAAATAATAATAATAATAATAATAAAAGAAAAAAATTACCATCATGTTTTATAACAAAGTTTAATTTGATTCAGTGCAAGAAGGAAAACATATCATTAATATCATTCTATAAAAACCTGACTACACAGGAAACTATATCTAGTCATTTATGATGGAACATGATAATGTGAGAAAAAGAATGTATGTATATATATGTGTGACTGGGTCACTTTGTTGTACTGTAGAAATTGACAGAACATTGTAAACCAACTATAATGGAAAAAATTGTTAAAAAATAAAAATAACCAGCACAGAAAGTAATTAATTAATTAATTAATTAATTAAAACATGACTAGTAGGCAAGTCACTTGGCCTAACATAAAGAGAATATAATTTCTCCCATGCAATGTTTATGCTGAGTCCTGAAAATATCTGCAACACAACCAAAAAATGTTTGAGAGTGCAATTTTACTGTGGTATTAAAATAAAGACTCAGAGCTGTTTTAAAATACAAAAATATCTTTAGTTGAACATATTGATTATATTGCTACTGCTGGTATTTTGTAATCCTATTTCCCCCTCCATATGCTTCTTCAGTGTACGATTTCTGCTAAAATTGAGGGACAAAAGAGAATCACATTTCTGGTTCCTGCTGATAGTGTGAACTCAAAATAGTAGCCAATGAAGGCAAACATCTGTGAAAGCTTAGTCAGAGCAGTTACTCACTAGTAATATCTCCTAAAGTGTCATTGCTTTTACTCTCAAATAAAAAAATTTGGCATGCTTGACTAGCATCCTCTAATAACCACAGCAATCTTCTAGGGAATGGATGTGTAGAGAAAAATAACTTTCCCCAAAAAAACTGTAGGAGATAATGCACACCACCAACTCACTATGAGAACTCACTAGGTTAGGCATCCATCACTAAAAATGGGATTTTGAAATCAGATTTTCAAATTCAAGACATTTTAAAGTAATTATTTTAAGTCAAAGTCATAACTTTCATTGACTACAATCACATGTATTGATACAATTAGTGTTTTTCACTAGGTAAATGTCACTGGTTAAGTGCAACATGTTATTATTGAAATTCATCTATAATCCACTGAGCAGAAAGTTTATTTCTCATGTTTAAGTATACTGGTGCAAGGACTAAATACTAAAGGAATGACACTGATTCTCCCTTGGATATTACCCATACAGGAGAAAATACCTTGGAAAACTGAAGCTGTAAGTGGTGTTAATTTCCTAACATAGATGCCTAGTGGTGTGGAAAAGTTCCTTCTTAAAAGACTTTTGCTTACTGCCCTGTAACAGTGAGGGAAAGAATGGACTGTCCCATCACAGCCTCTAGCTAATGATGTTCATAAAATCCATTCATTCATCCAGCAAATATTTATTGGGCAAAAACTTCGGTGATTATTAAAATATTACTTTTTAAATGTTGTAGAAAGTCTTTTTTCCAATTATTCATGCATCACAACTGAATCTGTTTTCTTGCACTTGAAACCAATGTATTAGTAGTGTTGCGGACATCATTTTACTGGAGTATCTCATCCTGAATTTGAAATTGTACATTTGGATTTCATTATCTTGTGAATAACTGATGTCATCAGAAGTCAAGTGATGGACAGTCTGCTCCTTGGCCTTGTTTTGCTGCATTTTGCATGGCAAGATTTATCATGATCAATTTCTGCCTCATATCATTGAATCTGCAAAGAAATATGAATGTGGATATAACTTTTTTTTTTTTTTTTTGCTTTTTAGGACCACACTTGCAACATATGGAAGTTCCCAGGCTAGGGGTCGAATGGGAGCTGTAGCTGCCAGCCTACATCACAGCCACAGCAATGCAGGATCTGAGCCACACCTGCGACTTATACCATAGCTCATGGCAACACCAGATCCTTAACCCACTGAACGAGGCCGGAGATCGCACCTGCATCTACATGGTTACTAGTTGGGTTCATAACCCACTGAGCCACAATGGGAACTCCCAACACTCTTGATAAAATATTTTCCATCCCCATTCTGTGGAATGTGTAATTTCCACATTATACTGACCCATTTCAAAAAACCCCACTTGCATTTTTCAGATAGAACTTTTATTAGAAACCGTCTTTGCAATTAAGTTAGAGGGGGAGTTGGCTCTTCCAAAATGATACTGTGGTAGGTTAAAAAGTGGGTCCCTGTATCACTTTACTGCACAGCAGAAATGATCACAACATTATAAATCAACTGCACTTCAATAAAACTTAAAAAAAAGAAAAAAAAAAAAACTCTCCCTGAAGTCTGCCCAGATCCTAATCTCCAGAACTTGTGAATGTAACTTGTAGATGAGATTACCCTGGATTGTCTGGGTGGGTCCTAATTGCCAACAGAAGTGTCCTTAAAAGAGAAATACAGGAGTTCCTGCTGTGGCACAATGAGATCAGCAGCATCTCTGGAGCACTGGGACATAGATTCAATCCTCAGCCTGGCACAGCTGGGTTACAGATCTGGCATTTGCGCAACTGGAGCTCGGATCTGATCCCTGCCTTGGGAGCTCCATATGCCATAGGGCAGCCAAAAAAGAAAAAAAAGGACAAAAAAGTTGTTTTTGGTTTTTTTTTTTTTTTTGGTTTTCTTAGGGCCACACCCAAAGCATATGGAAGTTCCCAGGCTAGAAATCGAATCAGAGCTACAGCTGCTGATCTGCACAACAGCCACAGCAATGTGGGATCTGAGCTGTCTGTGTCTTTGACCTACACCATAGCTCATGGCAATGCCTGATCCTTAACCCACTGAGTGAGGCCAGGGATTGAACCCGCATCCTCATGGATCCTGGTCGGTTTTGTTAGCCACTGGGCCATGAAGGGAACTCCAAAAAAGAAGATTAAAAAGAGAAAACAGAGGGAAATTTGACACAGGTATACAGAAGAGAAGGCAGTGTGAAGATGGAGGTAAAGATTGGAGTAATGAGACCACAAGAAAGCTGAGGAAGGCTAACAGCCACCAGAAGTTGGAAGAGGTAAGGAAGCCACTGCCCTTAAAGCCTCTGGAGAGAAGCCCTTGATTTTGGAACCTCTGGCTTCCAGAATTGTGGAAGAATAAATTTCTATTGTTTTAAACCACAAAATTTAAGGTAATTTGTTACAGAAGCTCTAGGAAGCTAACAACAACTACCTTTACTCAATTTACCAACTCAACCCTGCTGGTCATGGAAATTCAATTTTATCAGTTTAATCTTATGTGCATTGGTTCTGAATGAGTACATCCCACTAATCAAACAAGAAATGGATTGAAAACCAGATTATGAATCTATTCACTTACCAGGGGAAATATCTCTGTTTTCATAAATGGAACTAATGGTATGCTTAGAACATTTAGAGCTTTGTTTAGAAGGGAAAAGTTTCCTCACACTCAGGCACTAGACCATCTGGGACCTCAACACCTTGGTCTGGGGAGAAGACAGAAGAGAACTAGAAAAAAATGGGAGAAGGTTAGGAGAAAACTGATCCTGCTGCAGAGCTGGTGCCAGCAAAAGCTGCTGGAAAATAAAATGTCCAATCTTCCAAGAAATGGAAAAAAATCATGTACAGAACAGGCAGGTATAGATATTGGTGGGGGCA
Organism: Phacochoerus africanus; assembly: GCF_016906955.1. Lineage (NCBI taxonomy): Eukaryota > Metazoa > Chordata > Mammalia > Artiodactyla > Suidae > Phacochoerus > Phacochoerus africanus. Next base: position 39,060,986 of record NC_062544.1, on the reverse strand, counting down.
GGTCTAATTCACATGGCCGTGGAAGAAGACCAAACAAAGAGCAAAATTCAAAGTCAGGGTAAAGTCATCAAGGTTCAGGACAATGAATCTATATTAGGCTCTCTAGAGAAACAGAACTATTAGGACAGAAAGAGAGAGATTTTAAGGAACTGGATCACACAGTTGGGGAGGTTGATGAGGTGAAATGTGCAGGGAGGGCTAGTAGGACTAGATACCCACATGCAGTCTAGAGGCAGAACTCTGTTCAGTCTTTTCTCTTAAAGCCTACAACCAATTGGATGAGGCCCACACATAATGGAAGGTAATCTGTTTTACTGGATTAATCACATCTTTAAAATACCTTTGTAACAAATGAATAATCAAAGGTAACAAATACCTTTGGCCTGATGTTTGACCAAACAACTGGATACCATAGCCTAACCAAGTTGAATGTAAAATTAACCATCACTCTGTCTATTTAGATAGGACTCCAACCAGCAGAAACTGAGAACACAAAATGCAGGATGCAGTTCTCCAGAGAAGGAAGTAAGGGAGTGCAGTGAAGGACCCAAAGAAACCTAGCCTGGGAATTATTAAAGACTATGAAGAGAGTAAGGAATGTTCAGGATTGAACCCTGGCAGTTTCTATAATACTTAAAGTGGGGTCAGGTCTTAGATAAAAGGGTTTGTTTTGAGGACTTCCCTGGTGGCTTAGCAGGTTTAGGATCTGACATTGTCACTGCAGTGGCTTGGATCACTGCTGTGGCACAGGCTCATTCCCTGGCCTGGAAACTTTAGCATTCCACAGGTACAGCAAAAATAAAAAACGAACAAAAAAGTCACAAAAAAGAGGGTTTGTTTTGCAACCTACTAATCCCTCTACATTTAGTATTAAGATGTAGGTGCCTGTCCAGTAAATCTAGAAGCAGCTGGAACCATCATTCCAACCAGTTAGGTGACAGCACAACTTCTGGGCTGTGATGTCAATAAGCACATGGAGATCCAATCAATATAAATTCCAAAATTTTTAAAGCAGAATGACTGGAAACAAATCCCAAATAAATAAGGTGATGTTGTCATCCAAGGAATTGAAACCATGCAGGATAAAAGACAAAATCAGAACAGTGGTCTTTAAGATTTGGTTGATTGGAGGGCAGGGAGGAGCTGATGAATAAACATTCCTGCTCTTCTCTGAAGTATCACTTATTCCTCTGAAGAGGGGGGAAAATAGGGGAACTTCTGTGAGTTGCTTGCAGGAGATGAAAGGCAAAGAGCAAATGCTGAAGGGTCAACTTTCATGAGAGACTTTCAGAAACTCTGGATACGAGTAGAATCCTTTGGGGGCCCAGCTAAGAAAGGACACAGACCCAAGGTCATGGAGCAAATGCCAAAAACATCAAGAGATGACAACATTAGCACAGACACTGTTACCTGTGGAAATTTCAGATATTTTCATACTGCGTTAAAGTTGTTGCAGATATCTCAAATTATCATTATACTCATCATTAAGCAGTTCAAAATTATGATAGTTATTAGAAGCGATCACTTAATTTAAAGGACTAATAAAGAAATCCACATATTATTTTATCTCAATATTTCTTCAATATATTTGATTTTCTTTATAATCTTGTTACTTAATACTTCATGCATTAAAAACATTATTCTGAGAATAGGGAGTTCCTGCTGTGGCACAGGAGGTTAAGGATATGGCATTGCCACAGCTGTGGCATAGGTCATACCTGCAGCTTGGATTTGATCCCTGGCTTGGGAACTTCCATATGCCATGGGTTTGGCCATTAAAAAAAAATTATTCTGAGAAGGGCCCATAGGCTTTATTAGATTGCCAAAGAAGTTCAGAGGCAAAAAAGTCAAAAAGTCTTCAATAAAAAGAATCTGTTATTCTGTCCTACTTATATTCATTCATTTAACAAATGTTTATTGGAACTAACTCTGTTTCATGCACAAACTCCTAACTCAGAAGTGTTTAGGAGGAATTTGGGGCAATGAGTTTTAAAAAGAAACACAGAACATAGTAAAGTATTAATTTAAACCACAACATAAATGTTACAAAAGTAATGACACAATGAAAGCCATGAATTTAGGGACAAATCCATTTGAAGGATTTCTTAGCACTATGTAATTTGTTACTGCTAAGCTTGTGATTACTATATAATCAGGCTGGCAGATGACTAATACTGGGCAGGTCCAAACAAGTGAATTCTAGTTTTGTCTGGGACTCTGTCTCCCCATCTTTGCGTATACACTGACAGAATGTAATGCCCTACCCCGCTCTGGGTTGTCTGTCTCTCCGTATGACTGACAAAATCTTTATAATTTTTCTCATCTAGACTACAGACACTGGATGTCTTAATTACCCAGAAGCTTAGAGCATATTTACTTTGTCTATTACTCAGTTTAAAAAATTATATTCACAAATGGAGAGAATGCACAGATTTTACAAAATGGAGGCATTTTGATAATAAAATACATAAAGAGAAGAGGGAAAGAACTGTAAAGCTGCCAAAATTCACAGAATTCGCTTTTAGGAGTTGACCATTGATAATTTTTTTTTTAAAGATTAAAATGTTTTATTTTCACTTTTCTTGGCATGACATCAAATAAATGATGTTAAAAACAAGTTGTAGCCTAAATGAACACATAAATATCTCACATTTCAAAGACCATTGATAATTTAAAAGAAATAGAAATCATATGAGCAGTAAATGTTGGCATTGATGAGTTTGAGATCTACACCAAAATTTGAACCTCAAAAGGTAGAAACCAAATGAATGAATGACAAAACTGTAGATGAAGGCTAGACCTTGATGGGAAGAACTAATGGTATTAATCATAGGCCCAGCAGTGTAAAAAGGCCTAAACCTGGAAGCCCAGGGGGAAAAAATGAGCAAGCTAACTTAACAGGTAGTGGAGGAGGTTCCTCCTCCCTCAGCCCATATAAAGGTGGGAATTAGTGGAGAACACTGGTGGTGTAGAGATTTTGTTTCCCTAGTTGCAAAGCTGACCTCATTGGTACTATCAAAAAAGTGGTGAATGTAGTATATGATAATAAATAAAATGGAAAGTTTTGATTTGGGGGTATTAAAAGATCTAAGATCATTCTTCCCAGTCCTCTTCACACACACACACGCACACACACAAATATCCCTTCTGATTATAAACCATTCATTTTATAGTAACAACTATAGTTTGAATGTTTATGTTCCTCTCAAATTCATAGGTTGAAATCCTAACCTCCAAGGTGATGGTCTTAGGAGGCATAGTCTTTGGGACTTGATTAGGTCATAAAGGCAAAGCTTTCATACCTGGAATTAGTATTGGTGCCTTTGTAAAAGAGACCCTCGCCCCCCGCCCCTGCAAAAAAGGGGAGGGAATTCTATGGTGCAGGGGGTTAAGGATCCAGCATGGTCACTGCAGCGGCTTAGGTTACTGCTGTGGCATAGGGTCAATCCCTGGCCTAAGAACTTTGACATGCTACAGGTATGGCCAAAAAAAAAAAAAAAAAAAAAGAGAGAGAGAAAGACCCTGAAGGCTTCCTCACACCTCTGCCCCAGAAGGTATGACAAAAAGACAGCCATCAAAGTAGCCAGCTCTCACCAGATACTTAAATTTGCTAGTGTCTTAATCTTGGACTTCTCAACCTTCAGAAATGTGAGAAATAAATGTCTGTTGTTTATAGGCTACAGTCTCTGGTATTTTGTTACAGCAGCCCAAATAGAAGACAGTAATGTTTTACAAAGGTAACCTCACTCTAATTATCTTTTCTCTTCATTTTTAAAAACTAGATCAAGAATATATTCTTCAATAATTTCACATACAATAATTTTATATTATCTATTTTACTATAATAACATTTGTAATGGTAATCTTAAAGCCTTTTAGAGACATTTTCTTTTTTGCCAAAGTACATGAAACAAAAAAGAGTAGGTTGCATGAAAAAACATTTGAGTTTAAACATAGGCATTAAATTCCCAGATGCTAAAGTCAGTTGTTAGCAAATCTACGACTGTTGTCACCAAACTCTTTTTTTTTTTTGGTCTTTTTTTTTTTAGCTATTTCTTGGGCCGCTCCTGCGGCATATGGAGGTTCCCAGGCTAGGGGTCTAATCGGAGCTGTAGCCACCGGCCTACACCAGAGCCACAGCAACACGGGATCCGAGCCGCGTCTGCAACCTACACCACAGCTCACAGCAACGCCGGATCGTTAACCCACTGAGCGAGGGCAGGGATCGAACCCGCAACCTCATGGTTCCAAGTCAGATTCGTTAACCACTGCACCACGACGGGAACTCCTGTCACCAAACTCTTAAAAGGAGGTAGGTATTATAAAAGCCATCTGGATCTTCCTTTATAGCTAAATAATGTTATTTAAAGCTGTAATCTATAGTTAATCTCTTCTGACACCTTCTTCAACACGTCAGCAAAGGAAATTAAAATCTTAATTAAATCCTTTGCATTAGATGTAGCAATGAAGACACTGCTTTCACTCTAGCCAGGATGATGTTGTGATAATGACTGCAGGTTGTGAAATGTTATCCTGTCTTAGACCACAATTCCAGCTGATCATTCTTACAGTGACACAGAGACTAGACCAGTTGAACCTTGAACAAACTTCACATGTGATAATGAACATGTCATCCCTTATCTAAATCTTTATCCCTAATCTAATTCTTTCACGGAAATACCTATTGTTTTGTCCTCTCAATAACAATCTTCCAGCAATTTCTCCCATTCATTGTCCAATCTCTAGGGTTGTAACAGGTTTTGCAACGTTTCTATAAAGTGACACTGCCCCCAGGAATCAGTGAGTCTTAGGAGCAGACACCTGATCTTCAATGAGTCTATTGGTCACTTCCTAGGAATTTTAAAACTGAAACGGGAGTTCCCGTCGTGGCACAGTGGTTAACGAATCGGACTAGGAACCATGAGGTTACGGGTTCGGTCCCTGCCCTCGCTCAGTGGGTTAACGATCTGGCGTTGCCGTGAGCTGTGGTGTTGCAGATGCGGCTCGGATCCCGCGTTGCTGTGGCTCTGGCGTAGGCCGGTGGCTACAGCTCTGACTCGACCCGTAGCCTGGGAACCTCCATATGCCGCAGGAGCGGCCCAAGAAATAGCAACAACAACAACAAAAAGACAAAAAGACAAAAAAAAAAGCAAAACTGAAATTGAAAACAGATCATCTCCCTCTAAGAGGCTGAGCTATAAATGCTAAGCTGAGAATTGTTCCTTCTGACGTAAGGACTGCAAACAAGAAAGCTGGTCTGTGCTGAGAAAGTGAAGCAGATGTGGAAAGAGAACAGAGATAAGGGTCACAAGAATTTCTGGATTTCCTTTTGTGCTCCAGTTACTAGTTCTATTCTTGAGGATGGCCCCTCTTGGATTCCATTAATTATTACAGTTACTTTTCAATAGAGGCATCCTCTTTTTATTGGTAAGCGAGGTTGAGCTGGGTTTCTGTTCCTGGCACCAGCAAATGAAAGTCCTAACTAGGGTTCATTTATTCAATACATTTTTATTTATTTAATAATTAACAAATTATTTATACTTTATCCTGTTCTACCTTTAAAGATACGGATTTCATGAACTTTTAACTCATTTCATCTAAAGGCATATCTTTTAAGTGTCAAGAAATGCCTTCTAATCTGAGATTTGATGTTAATTTTGTGTTCACTCTAGCCATACCTTAATTATTTAAGAAATTTGCTCATATCCTCTATTTATTCAGTTTAGTTCACATACATGTGGTCGTCTGCTTTGTACCACATAATGTGCTTGTTGATGTAGACTCAAAGATAAAGGAAGACATCTCATAATCTGGTAGAAGAGAAATAGTTATAAATGAATGACTGAGAAGTAGTATGCCAAGTAGTACCACAGAGGTGCATTCAGAGTATGAACAAGGGAGTTTTTAACACTCTGAATAGTAATAGACACTTAGGTTTTTCCCCAGCATTCTTCCTCCCATTTTTCTAGATATTTCTCCATTACTTCTCTATCCATATATTGCCTCTTATCTTCACTCAAAGGAGTGCCCTTGGAGTCCAACCTCCAAATTAACCCCAGTAAATTCACCTCCTGTCATTAACACACTTGTGTAGTCCCCACCCACAATGAATGAGGCTGACCTGTGTAACTATTAGGATGTTAAGGAAAAACACAGTATGACTTCCATGCCTAGGTCATAGAACATATTACAGACTTATAATACATACCAATATATATTATACCTCAATTATACCTTAATAAAAACAAAAACAAAAAATAAATTTTAGGAGTTCCCGTTGTGGCTCAGTGGTTAACGAATCCGACTATGAACCATGAGGTTGCGGGTTCAATCCCTGGCCTCGCTCGGTGGGTTAAAAATCCAGTGTTGCTGTGAGCTGTGGTGTAGGTTGTAGACGTGACTCGGATCCCACATTGCTGTAGCTCTGGCGTAGGCCAGTGGCTATAGCTCCGATTCGACCCCTAGCCTTGGAACCTCCATATGCTGCAGGTGCGGCCCTAGAAAATACAAAAAAAATAATAATAAATTTTAATAAAAAATAAATTTTAAAAAGAAAATATTATAGCATCTGCCTTGCTCCTTTATATTACTTACTCTGGGGGAAGCCAGATGCCATGTCAGGAGAACACCCAAGCAGCCCAATGAAGATATCCACATGGTATGAAACCGAGGCCTCCAGCAGTAACTTAGCAGGCAGGTAAATGAGTTCCCTTGGAAGTGGGTCCTTCAGTATAGTTGAGCCTTCAGATCACTGCAACTCTAGCTGACATCTTGACTGCAACTTTTTCGAAGATGCTTCCTGCATCTGCCCAAGACAGAACCACTCAGCTGAGCTGCTCCTAAATTCCTATTGCACAAAACTGAGATAATAGTCATTGCTAATTAAAGCTTCTAAATTTGGGGCGTTCCCATCGTGGCTCAGTGGTTAACGAACCCAACTAGTATCCATAAGGATGCAGGTTCGATCCCTGGCCTCACTCAGTGGGTTAAGAATCCAGCATTGCGTGAGCTGTGGTGTAGCTCACAGATATGGCACAGATCTGATGTTGCCATGGCTGTAGCGTAGGCCAGCAGCTATAGCTCCAATTGGACCCCTAGCCTGGGAACCTCCATATACTGCAGGTGTGGCCCTAAAAAGACAAAAAACAAACAAACAAACAAAAAAGCTTCTAAATTTTGGAGAACTTTATTATGCAGGAACAGATAAGTAATATCATGCCCCATCCTTTGGTACTACATAATTGATCCAGGGATGGGCAGCTAACCCAAGTAAGGCCAGTTAGTAACCCCCCGACACACACACCAATTTTTTTTGATGGGCTATCACAGAAAACAAGATTTTGAAGGATAAAAAGGTTTTCATAAGGTAAAAGAGAATGGAGGAAGAAAAATGCTCCAAGCCAAATAATCAGTATATTAAAAAACGGAAGTATGAAATGGCTTGTTAGGAAATGTGTTTCCCAGAACAATACCAGAGGTAGTGGTAGGGCAAAAAAATTAAAGAGGTGATAGAAGCCAAATACTGAAGAATCTTCAAAAAGGAGGGTTTTTTTTTTAAAAAAAGAGAGGGGGGTTTAGATTACAGATTAGCATTAGCAAAAAAAAATTGTGCATTAAAAACTACTTTCTAAAAATATAGGTTAAAAATGCAGACTTCAGGATTCTATCCTCAGAGATTCTAAGTCTTTGATAGGGCCTAGGAATTTGTATTTCTTTTTTTTTTTTGAAAAAAAAATTTTTTTACAGAACAAAATACATATATTTAAACACAACTACATTCATATAGATTATTATATCATGGATCTTAAGAAACAGATTAAGTGACTCGCTCTAGAGAAGTGGAATGGAAAATATGCTGAGGCAAATAGGAAATCTATTCTATACTTTATCCCATTTTGTATGGCTTTCATCTTTACTATTTAGTATCATCTATTACATTGCAATTTTTCTTTAAAAATAAGCATTATATTAAAATTGTGTATATTATGCAACTAAAACTTATAAAGAATAAAGCCTTATATACCATTAAATATTTTATATATCATAATAAAAAGAATAACTTAACTGGTAAGAATAACAAAAATAATACACCCTCTGAAAATAAGTAAAATATAAAATGCATAAATTGGTTAAGAAACAGTGTAACTATATAAATATGTCTTCACAATTTGTTACATCTTATTGAATCTTCAATATAAGCATTACACCATTCTAGGTGATGTGATAAACAAGACATTATAGACCTTATATTGTACCATGGAGATAAATGGTTATTAGTAATACAATTGTAGAACTGTATTATTTAATTGTACAGTTGCATTATTTAATTATAATTATCATAAATTCTTTGATGGAGAAGAAATCAGAATCAGATGTAAGAAGACTTCAGCATTCCAAGAATGATGTCAAATGACATCCTTCATGGTGGATTATGCACTTATTTACTATGAGATATATTTCTACTCCAGAGATTCCTTGTTTGTGTATCAATTGTAGATTTTTGGTTTGCAGTTAGGAATGTGTATTTCTATTTTGCCATCCAAGTGATTCTAGTCAAAGGTGTTCAAAGGACCATGCTTTGATAAACACCATAGCACAATGGGGAGCTGCTGGAGTGTTTTAGGCAGGAGTATCACTTCATTTTAGAAAAATTACCCTATGTGCAGTATGGCAAAATGGACTTGAGGAGGGTAAACCTGGATATAGAGAAATATATTCATAAGTTGTAATAATCCAAATAAGAGGTAGTAGTAACCTTAACTAAAGCAATAGAAATAGTGATGAGGTTCCAGGGAGAAGTGAAATATAATATAAAATCTGGTGATTGACTGGGATGATTGGGAAACCAAGGAGGATCCAAGATAATTCCCAGATTTTTTTTCTCTGAGTAATTAGGTGGAGGGTTAGGTTAAAAAATGCAGTTGGAAGTACAGATTATGAGATTGGAATGTATATAAAATAAGTTCAGTATGATAGATTTTAAGTTCGGTATACCTGTGTGATATGTTTAAGTATAGTTGTAATAGTAGATTATTAGATGTAAACTATTAATCAGAAACATTTTCCTCCCACACCTGACGTTCCCATGCCATGGGACTTCCATTAGAGTAATACTTCAGTTCTCCTTTTTCCTCATCATTCACTGCCTTCAGGGAGGAGAGAGGCACTTGACTGATAAATTTGGAGGAAGAAATTGAGGTCTGTGCAATTCAACCCATTCTTTCCTCTTACTTTAAGATCTGCCTGCTTGTATAACGCTAATGTTGTATGTATGTGCAATGACGTGTAGAAAATGGAACATCAAAGGAGTCTTGAGGATAGAGAATAACGCAGAAGCTATAAGGCTATGCAGGCAGCCACCAGCTGAAAGAGGTGATGTTCTTCCAGGGAAGGTCTTGGGAATTGTCTTAGTCTGTTTGGGCTGATGTAACAATACTATGGACTAGGTGGCTTATGAACAACAAAAGTTTATTTCCCACAGTTCTGGAGGCTGAGAGACCTTGGGAAGTCCAATACCAAGCACTGGCAGATTCAGTGTCTGGTGAGGACCTGCTTCCTGGCTCATACCTGGCCGTCTCCACATTATATCCTCACATGGTAGGATAGAGTGAGAGAGTTCTCTGAACTATCTTTTATAAAGGCACTAATCTCACTCATGAGGACTCCACCTAATCACTTCTCAAAGGCCCACCTCCTAATGGCATCACATTTTGTGTTCTGATGTCAACATATAAATTGGTGGGTAGGGGAGACACAGACATTCAGTCCATAACATCAGTAGAGACTGAAAGAGGTCCTTAGCATCAGAGGGGGCCAAGATGTCTCTAAGAAGTATCCAAAGAAAATCTCCCTCACAATTTACGAGGCAGAAGCCATCACCTGGCAGAGTGCAGCTACAGAGGACAGGTCCAAACAGAGAGGGAGACCAGTTACACAAGGCAATCCTACCTTTCCTTCTAGAGAACCTGCACTCAGTGAATTAGAAGAGAGAGGGGAGAAAGAATCAAAGAGCTGACTTTGAAGGTCCTTAGACCATGGGTCAAGCCTTAGGTGGTGGAGACTTAGCAGGTGGAGATTTGATTAGAATTTTGAGTGAACTCCACTGCTTTTTAATAAGTAAAAGAGTCTAGCAATCTTCTTGACAAATTATAAAGGACCTACCTAGTCGTGGAGAATTGATATAACATAGTTGAAAACAGAGATAGGGAAAAAAATTAAATCTTGCATTTTTTTACTCTGTTAAGATATTTTGTTCAACTAATTGGTGATGATCATATGGATATTTTTCTGGGGTTGAAGGTCATCATATTCTGAAAGAGTTATATGACCAATAAAAGAAAAGAATGTACAGTGATTCACTATGAGAATAAAAAAGAGAAGTAAGGGCAGAACCCAGGAAGAATCCCAACTTTAAACAGTTAAGAATGGGGAGAACAGCCAATGACTAGACTGAAAAGTCAGAAGAGGCTAGCCAGCCACAGGAGGAGGTCAAGTAGAAAGCAATTCTATAGTAATTTATGCTGCATTAATGCCACCTGACCAATCCCAAGCCCCACCAGCCGAGGGATGCAAATCCGATCACATTAATTCCCAAACTTCACAGGCCTGACCCTTTATATGTATAACTGATATCACCCTTCTCCCCCTAAAGTCTTCTTTTCTGTGAGCTCTTCAAGAGGGTATTTTTTCTTTGCTGCTCCTCAGTTCTCCAATACTCCAAATCAGGAAATCCTGAATAAGCTAAAAGGGATCTTTTAATTTATTCTTCTGTGAGATGAAGCCATATTCTCTTCCCTAAAAAAGTGGGCAGCATGATAGTAACAGAGACTGCTAATTATACTTTGATATCTTTTTTGTTTATTTGCTGTCCTAGTCCACCAAGAATAAAAGCTGTATAACCTAGATTTCCTTGGAGCTAGGTATGGGAATGTAATTAGATTCTAGCAATGGACTGAACAGAAGTGGCACATGCAATTACTGTGATACTTTCTTTTCATTCTTTCCCTTTTTCCAGCTGGTTACAATGCTGGAGTTATATCAGCCATCATGGACCACAGATGATCTTGCGGATGAGGAGGCCACAGGGATTGATATTGGGTTGTATCTACCAGCAATTCCTTCAATGACTGCTGCTGGGAGTGATAGCAGTAGATAACCCACAGCTCCCATCTCCCTTGGCTGTGGAGAGCCAACTTGCTCAGGGTCACAGCCATTCCAGGGTGGCCTACATCCAGTGGCAGATCACTGTGGGAGTATAACAGCCTCACCATTTTGGCCCAACACAAGATAACTCTGAGGAATTGGCCATGGCTTCATCACTAGAAAAGAGCTTGATTTTCCCTGTGCTCACTCCTGCTCTTTCTCAAACCAACCAGACAGGCTTTTGTGCGATGCTCCCTCAGGCTGTGGTGCTCTTCATCCACATAGTTACAGAGATAAACTCTTTCATGTCCTTCTGGTCTTTGTTCAGAACTCACTATTTCAGTGAGTCCTGCCCTGACTATCCTACATAATCCTGTGGACTATCTGTTCCACCAACACTCATGATCCTTCCAATCTTCCTCTATATTTTCTTTTTTCTATATACCTGTCACTCTCTAATATATCACTTATTTATTACATCTTTAATTATTTTCTACATTTTTACTCATTTTCTTTACAGTAGGATGTATGGTCCTAATAGCACGAGAATGGGATTCTTGGTTTTGTACAATGATATGTCCCATGTACCTACAATAATGTCTGACACATAGCCGGCAGTAAGTAGATATTTGTTGAATGGGTGAATAAGTGAATAAGTCTCAAGGAGAATTTTGCTGACATTCACCCCCCAGGACCCCCAATTCCAGAAATAGTTTGGAAAGAATTTTTTGGCAGCTGATTCACTAATATTATGTCTTCTATATTATCTAATAAGAAAAAAATGTTCATGCATTTTTATGGAGCATCCTAAATCATTCCTTTTATAGTTTACATTCATTAGCATTTCATACAGTTTCTCTATCTCTCTTACACACACACACACACACACACATCCATAAAGATTATGATACTTTATTTCACAGGTAAGGCCTGTGATTTCTGTTCCAATGAGATGACCATCAAATAGAGTGATTTTTCTTAGAATAGGAAACTTAGAATAAGCAAACCTGAATTTCTCACGTGCAGTAATTCAGGACAGCTTGCTGGGCTACATGATAGGATACAGTTACTTCTAACAGGAACCGTCTGTTCTCAAGTACAATTCATTGAAACTGAGTTTGGAAACTTTGTTTTGCTTCATATTACCAGCTTCTGAAAGAGGTCAGTATTTGTGAGGTTTCAGGAAGTTCCCTTTGAAGACCGCACTCCAGTAAAAACATGAACTAGATCCACTGAGCACCCAAGGAGTTAGCCTGAAGATTTATTTCTGTAGCTCTGTGTTCTTAGGGGGCTTTCCTCTTCTGGACAAGTTCCCACTTTTTTCATCTGTCTTAAGAGTTAGTAAAGGTTATCTAAATGTCATTGTGTAATTAGAAAGGTGATCATGGAGTTATGATGGAATAGAATTCAAACCAGTCACTTTTATAAAAAATAAAGAAGATAATTTAAAAATATTTGCAAGTAAAAAAGATCTTTGACTGTGAATAAAATAGTTATTGTTATTTTATAACTAATTATTAGTTATTATTAAGGGGTAGTCAGTGTACAAATGTCAATTATATTCTTTTTGTTTGGGGGGTATGTTAATAACTTGGAGGGAAAAAGGTAGTTACTCCATGACTGCAGTTCTCTTGTTACCCCTGGAGTAACGTTGCCCTCAGTTACTCTGTCCTTGACCCATTCAGGCTCTGTGAAGCCAGCAGAGTTATGTGTGTAATTTTAAAATACTAGACTTAAGCTCCAAACACAGTTTATCTTTGGGCAACTTTTCTCCACTTTCAGGACATTGTTCTGGAGAGATAATAAGGATTCATTAAGAGAAAGATTGCCTTCTTTTAAAAATATACAAAGAATCAAGTTTTAAAGATTTCAGTGAACCCAGTTTTGATCTTTTTAGTAGCCTCCAACTGGTTTTCAGTGATGTGTGATTATTATCACCAAATGGATCATCAGAAAGTCAGTTGAGGATAACAATTTGAGTCTGTATTTTATTTCATGCAGTTATCTTTAGCCAGGTCTCCCTCAGATTATCTTACTTCCTCCATCTATCATCTTCTGGTGTCTTTTTTTTTTTTTTTTTGGTTGCACCCATGGCATGTGGAAGTTCCCAGGGCAGGGATGGAACTTGTGCCACAGCTGTGGCAACGCCAGATCCATAACACACTGCGCCACAAAGGAACTTCCCTGGTGTCTTAAAATTAATTATTTTCTCAAACTCCTTGGCATTTACTAATCCCTTGGTCTCAGTAGGCAGTCTTCTTCATAAACAATAAATACTCCTCAGTCTATTCATTAAAAGCATTTTTCCACTCACAAACCAGCTTCTGGAATATTCCTGAAGTGGATATGTGTTGCACTGCCCAGACTTATCTTTAAAGCTGTTATAGGGAAGAACAAATCTGACTTCATATTAGATCTGTACTGTTGCCTGTGCTTAGTCATGCTGGCTCTGTACTTTGATGAAAGAATGTTGCCTGTAGCCTGAGATGTATAGGATAGCCTATTCTCAAGGCTCTGACCTTTAGGAGTCCAATCATATAGAGATAAAAAGTTGTAGAATGGAGAATAACATTTGTCTTGTTGGAGGTTTATAGGAACATCATGACCTGACCTAGGCAGACAGCTGTAGGAACAAAGGATTTTTACACCAAGGAATTTGCAGCTAACCCCACCTCTCCCTTACCTTGCCTTTAAAAGTACTTTGCTGAAACCTGTCGAGGAGTTCGAGGTTGGCACAAGCTATCTATCTCCTTGCATGACCCAACAATAAACCTTTCTTTGCTTCAAACTCCTCCAACATTTCAGTTTGGCTGCAGTATGCGCTGGGCACATAAACTTGCATTGGTAACAAAACCAAGGCATTAACTCCCCCATTACAAGTGTGTTTGCTTACAGCTGAATTCCTCTTCAGGAGCTGCCTAATGCCAAAGGAAACTGCTTTATCCAAGGTCTACTGCCCTCCTTCAAGGGTACCCATATGTAAAAACTGGCCCATGTACAGGGGCATAGTTTCTCCCTCATCTCAACCTGAGAAACTTTGAAAGGATATCCTAGCTCTAAAGCTACCCATGCAATTGCAGTGGCCCTTGTCACTCATCACAGTTCAACTTCTCCTTCCTCCCAGTCTTGCTTCTTTTGTTCTTCCAAAGGTGTGAATTCCAAGCTACTTCCCAGTAAATTTCCTACATGTTAATCTCTATTTCAGAGCCTGCTTCCTAGGAGACGTGACTTGTGAAAAAATTCTTTTGGTCGTAATCAAGCCACCACTTTCAGTTATTTAATAATCTTAAATTTTGATGGTGATGGGTATTAGTCATAGCAGACTAACTTCTGTATTAAACAATCCCAAGATATTAATAGCTTTACCAATAAAATTTGCTTCATACTCTTCCCATGGTGCATTGCACTGGGGAGAGGGACCATCATTCAGGGATCCAGACTCCTGCTGGCTTTTGATTCCACCCTTTTCTAAGAGTCCTGTTCTTTGGCTGACAGATGAGGAAAGAAAATGAGAAAAATGCATGGAAGTTTTGATGGCTTAAAAAAGCACACATCAATTCTATTAACATTCCACTGGCCGGAACTCCATCATATGGCCACATGAAATCAAGGGAGGCTGAGGATCACCAGCAGTCTTTGCTATTCATTTTACAGAATATTTGTGATTTTCAAAGCTTTCATTTTTCCATGACCTGTGACATTCTTGTACCAACCTTCAACCTATAAGGATTGAAAATTCCACCTTTACTAAAGATTTTAAAAGATTCATGGTCTCTCTCTCCACTTTAATCAAGTCTCTGTAGGGTGTGTGTGTGTGTGTGTGTGTGTGTGTGTGTGTGTGTGTGTGTGTGTGTGTGTGTTTATCTTTAACAAATAACAGATTAAACAAAAATAAGAACCAAGATAACATTTTCTTTTTTTTTCTTTTTTGGCTGCCCTGAGGCATGTGGAGTTCCAGGCCAGGGATCAGATCCAAGCCACAGTTGTGACCTATACTGGATCATTTAACCCACTGTGTTGGGCTAGGGATCAAACCTGCATCCTGGTGCTGTAGAGACACCATCAATCTTGTTGTGCCACAGCAGCAACTCCATGATACCCTTTTCATATCCAATAAAATTAATGATGATTCTTTAATATATCTAATATTCTTTGTATGCACATTCCTCTGGTTATTCCTCAAAAGTCTTTTTCTGAAGTTCTTTTAATTCCTGGACAGGTACTGAGAGCTACGTCATAGTCTAGCAGTTGGCCGTGCCAGAGCTCCACCTGAACGTTCCCAAAACTTCTGAACTTACTCCTTCTCTTTGAACCGCTCTGACTGCCTTTGTCACAGTTACAACCATGTCTATTTCAAAACCATAAACCAAACCTTCATAGATTCTTAGAGATCTGCAAATAGTTTACTTGTATTTCCCTTTCTTCTCTTCAGAATGTCTTCATCGGAGTTCCCGTTGTGGTGCAGTGGTTCACGGATCTGACTAGGAACCATGAGGTTGCGGTTCGATCCTTGGCCTTGCTTAGTGGGTTGAGGACCCGGTGTTGCCGTGAGCTATGGTGTAGGTCGCAGATGCGGCTTGGATCCCATGTTGCTGTGACTCTGGCGTAGGCCAGTGGCTACAGCTCCAATTAGACCCCTAACCTGGGAACCTCCATGTGCCACGGGAGGGGCCCTAGAAAAAACAAAATAAAAAATGTCTTCATCTATTTTCTTAGTTATTGCCTTTTTAACCATGACATTGGCTAACCTTTCAAGGAACTCTTACAAAAGCCACAAGGCTTAGGTCTATAGTCTGCTATATGCCTGCTATAGTCTCTTCAGACTAATATGATTTATAGGAAATTGCTTCTACATTCTGAGAAAAATAACTCCTTTAATTTCCAAATCTTCAAGTTCAATGAAAAGGATATGTGTTTACTCAATGACTTGTTTCCAATAGCTCCTGTCTTAGGTAAAACCAAGTGAGTTAATTTCAAAATGAAAACTTAAATTTTTAATTTTGTGAGTCTCTAATGTAGCACAAATACTTCTCATCAAGAGTTTTAAAATAGAGAGTTCCCTGGTGGCTCAGTGGGTTAAGGATCCAGTGCTGTCATTGAAGTGGCTCAGGTCACTGCTGTGTTATAGGTTTGATCCCTGGCCCAGGAACTTTAATATGCCATGGGTGTGCCAAAAAAAAAAAAAAAAGGTTTAGAAAATAAACTAAAATTATTTACCCAAGCTGCTTTATATCTTTAGCCGCATTTCTTCTAGTATTTAGTTAAATGGCAAAGTGAAACAATAGGCGATTTCTGAAAATAATTTCTAGAAGTTGACTTATAATAAATCTACTAATGAGACTTTTTTTTTTTTTTTTTTCTTCTTAGGGCCTCACTTGTGGCATATGGGAGTTCTCAGCCTAGGGGTCTAATTGGAGTTGCAGCTGCCAGCCTATGCCACAGCCACAGCAATTCGGGATCCAAGCCACATCTGCAACATACACCACAGCTCACTCCAGATTCTTAACCCACTGAACAAGACCAGAAATCAAACCCACGTCCTCATGGAGTCTAGTCGGGTTTGTAACCTACTGAGCCACAATGGCAACTCCTCTAATGAGGTTATTTTAAATTCTGCTAAAGATTCTATATCCCTGTGGAAATTTGCACTTTGGCGACTTTAGCTTCTGCTATAAATTCTGTCAAAGCAAAAATTCAAACACTAACCCGAAATCTATTTGCTGTACATGACATATAACACTGACAATGTCCTACAATGTTCAGGACAATACTGGCATCCACAATGCTGTGCCACTTACATTTATTGGGATTTTTGCTTGCAGGAGGTAGAAAATCCAGCCAACTAGCTGAAACACTGAAGCGAATTTATGTTGCAGAAAAATTCAAAGATAGATCTGACTTCAGTTAAGCTTTCATTTAACCCAGCAGCTCAAAAATTAGGACAAGTACCCAGTTTCTCTCCCTCAAAATTTTGCTTCTGCTTCTTCAATGTTGACTCCACAAAGATAGTTGCTAACACCTTTGGAACTACTTTGTTCAGGTCCATTGTCTAACAGAAAAACGAGAGTTTGCTTCACCAATTTCTCAAACCACTTCTGAGAATGGGGACTCTTTATACCATATGGAATCTTTTCATCTATGAACCAGTCTTTGGGTCAGGGGGTGAGGTGGGGGTGAAATACACTGACTGGCTTAAGCTAACAGGGCCTACGCTTGAAGCTAGTGGAGGAGGGGTCAATGCCGCTCAAACCATATAATTGAGAAATTTATGGTACTATTAAGAAGAAGAAGAGATTATTAAGAAGGAAGCAACAGGAGTTCCTGTCGTGGCTCAGTAGTTAATGAATCCGTCTAGGAACCATGATGTTGTGGGTTCGATCCCTGGCCTCGCTCAGTGGGTTAAGGATCCGGCGTTGCGTGAGCTGTGGTGTAGGTGGCAGACACGGCTCGGATCCTGCGTTGCTGTGGCTCTGGTGTAGGCCGGCAGCTACAGCTCCGATTAGACCCCTAGCCTCGGAACTTCCATATGCCACAGGTGCAGCCCTGAAGAGACAGAAGACAAAAAAAAAAAAAAAGGAAGCAGCAAATGTTCACTGTAATACTAAATCTAAAGTGACTGACTTGGGTATTCTATCAAAATAAAATACAAAGTGAAATATAGCTTTAAATAACTTGGTTTTTGCTTTGTCATACCTGTCCTGAAAGGAGTTTCCTACTGATGCCCCTACCAAGAGTAAACGTCTCTGCCTGGCATTCAGTTATATCCACCTAAAGATTTTTTAGTTACTTTCAAGGTATACATCTCTTATCAGATATGTCTCTTCAGTCTCCCTCCTGTAAATGTTTGTGGTCGTACATTTTTGAGAAAAAAGTCTTGATTATAAAAACAATACATGCTAACTTAAAGGTCAAGCAATATAAAAATGACCTAGGAGTTCCCACTGTGGTGCAGTGAGATTGGTGGCATCTCTACAGTGCCAAGGATGCAGGCTTGATTCCCGGCCAGCACAGTGGGTTAAAGGATCCAGTGTTGCTGCAGTTGCCATGTAGGTCGAAACTGTGGCTAGGATCTGATCCCTGATGGGGGAACTGTATATGCCTAGGGGCAGCCAAAAAAGAAAAAAAAAAAGCTACTCAAGTAGAAAATGGAGGTCTGTCACATTTAGAGTGAGGGTCAGAGATAGAATACAGGTTATAGGTGTCTGGTTGCACATATTACTTTGGTTTAAAAAAGAAATCATAAAAAAATAAATCATGACTTTTACATTATAACTTGGCTGTCCTACCTGGCATCCAAATGGCTTCATCAAAGTGGTCATGTGAAAAAATTCCTACTTATGTTTTTACCTGCCTTGTTTGCTTTCTTTTCCACTATCTGTCTATTTAGATCTCAGTAATCTTTCAGGGCCTAGCTGAAATCACACCTCCTGATCCCTACTCCCTTTTAAAAACTGAACTTATTCAGTGCTTATAAAGAAAGCATAAAAACATAAAGAGAATTTAAAAAACCATTCTGAGTGCTTGAGTTCTTACTGACTTTCCTCTCTACTTGGAGCCTGTACCACACAATTAGCTTGTAGCTACAAATTGTTTTCATGTTGTTTGTTATTATTCCATATATGTAAGAGTAGGTGACAAGGTTGTGGGTGGAACTGTTTTATGGAGTCCTGGGCTGGGGGTGTGGGTTTACAGTCTCATGACATAGCAATGAGTACAAGGGAGGTGTGGAAGCAGCTTGCCGTGGGAAATTACAGAAAATTGGGCTGTGAATTTAGAAGCAGGGGTCTGGAGCAAGTCCTGAGGTAGGATTTGTACACAAGCTAGAAGACAGGACAGGGCAATATGTCAAGGCCAGGAATTTGGTTAGAGATCTGAAAATCTATAGGAATGAGAGAAGGTATAGCAGGGCATGAATTAACAATAAAAATGATGATAATATACTATGTGTAGTTCAAA
This sequence comes from Phacochoerus africanus, assembly GCF_016906955.1. Taxonomy (NCBI): domain Eukaryota; kingdom Metazoa; phylum Chordata; class Mammalia; order Artiodactyla; family Suidae; genus Phacochoerus; species Phacochoerus africanus. The sequence continues at coordinate 39,041,888 of NC_062544.1, read as the reverse complement.
TAACATATGAAACATAATGTGTAACATCAAAAACATCAAAATAATATCAAAACAACCAAAATTGTAAATGTGACTGTCCTTTGTCTCAGCAATTCCATTTCTAGGATATTATCCTAGAGAAATATTCACACAACTGTGCAAAGTTAATTTACTCAACATTGTTGGTAAGAGCAAGAGATAAAATAGAAACCACTCAAATGTCTATCTAAATGCTTATTTGCTCACATTTCCCTCTACTATTCACAAATACAGTGGAATAATAGTTATTAAAACAGAGATAGATCTATCAACACTGGCATGGAAAGAGATCCAAAATATATTTTAAGAGAAACTTTCTGGAGTTCCCGTCGTGGCACAGTGGAAACGAATCCGACTGGTAACCATGAAGTTATGGGTTCGAACCCTGACCTTGCTTAGTGGGTTAAGGATCCAGTGTTGCCATGAGCTCTGGTGTAGGTCAAAGACATAGATCGGATCTGGAGTTTCTGTGGCCTTGGCGTAGGCTGGTGGCTATAGCTCCGATTAGACCCTTAGCCTGGGAACCTCCACATGCCGCGGGTGCGGCCCTGAAAAGACAAAAACAAAAAACAAAAAAACTTTCAGAACAGTGCATATGACATGATTTCTTTAAAATATAAATTACACAGGTATTATTTACATATGTTTAATGACATTTTAAAGGAATTTTTTCAAAGCATCATCATCTGATTATTTGTTTGAAATCACCTAGAGTGCATGTTAAAATACATAATTCCTGAACCTCATAGCAGATGATCTACTGGATCATACAAGATCTACTACTGAACTAGTATACTAGACCTACTGAATCACAATCTCTGGTGACTGGACCCTAGACTCTGCATAGCAATCAGTCCACATGAATCTTGTACCCAATACAGTTTGAGGATTGCTGGATTAATATAGTATCTGGAGTTCCCCTTGTGGCTCAGCAGTAACGAACCTGACTAGGTATCCATAAGGATGCGGGTTCCATCCCTGGCTTCACTTGTTGCTGAGGTTGTGGGTCAGTGGGTTAAGAAACCAGTGTTACCATGAGTTGTGTAGGTTGCAGACGTGGCTCAGATCTTATGTTGTTACGGCTGTGGCATAGGCCAGCAGCTGCAGCTCCGATTCAACCCCTAGCCTGGGAACTTCCATATGCTATGGGCGTGAACCTAAAAAGAAACAAAATAAAAAATAATGGAGCAAGGTAATTGCAGGTCATGTTAAGTAACAGAGTGATGAGATAGTAAATTGGGGAGTTCCCGTCGTGGTACAGCAGGAACTGTGAGGTTTGGGGTTCGATCCCTGGTTTCACTCAGTGGGTTAAGGATCCGGCATTGCCATGAGCTGTGGTATAGGTCACAGATGCGGCTTGGATCCTGTGTTGCTGAGGTTGTGGTGTAGGCCGGAAGCTGTAGCTCTGATTAGACCCCTAGCCTGGGAACCTCCATATGCCCCAGGTGTGGACCTAAAAAGCAAAAAAAAAAAAAAAAAGAGAGAGAGAGAGAGTAGTAAATTGGGGTGGAGTAGAGGGGTAAAGGAAGACTTTTTTCAGGAAAGATTTTTGACTGAGACCTGAAAGATGAGAAGAAATTGACACAACACTGTAAATCAACTATACTTTAATTCAAAAAATATTTTAAGGAGTTCCCTTCGTGACTCAGTGGTTAGCAAACCTGGCTAGCATCCATAAGGATGCAGGTTTGATCCCTGGCCTCGCTCAGTGGGTTAAGGATCTGGCATTGCCGTGAGCTGTGGTGTAGGGCACAGATGCAGCTCAGATCTGGCGTTTCTGTGGCTGTGGTTCAGGCTGGCAGCTATAGCTCCAATTGGACCCCTAGCCTGGGAACCTCCATATGCCTCGGGTGCAGCCCTAAAAAGACAGAAAAAAAATATTTTAAGAAAAGAAAGATGAGATAAAACAGTCATATGAAAACTTGAGCAAGAGCCACAATCTTGGTCTGGGGAAGAGCTTGACATATTTAAAGGGCAGAAAAGAACTCAGTGAGGCTAGAGCAGAATGAACAGGAATGTGGTACCAGAAAAGGGTGGAATGGTAGCTGAACTTACATCATACGTAGTTCTGTAAAGAATCTGTATTTTATTCTAGGAAGCTGGTGTTAGTTTTAAGAAGGAAGTGATACTGTATCTTTTGCATTTTAAGTGATAACTTTCATACCCATTGACCTGATATTTTCACTTAGAGGAATTTTCCCACAAAATTTTTTTTTCAAAGATGTTAATAATTAGGAGTTGCTATATGGCTCAGTGAATTAGGATCCAGTATTGTCACTGCTCTGGTGCAAGTTCAATCCCTGGCCCGGGAACTTCTGTATGGCTCAGGTGCACTGCCCGCCCCCCCCCCGAAAAAAAGATGTTCATGATTAGAACTTTATATTAAAGACAACCCAATAATATAGTTAATGTGTAAGCAAAAATTGATTTAGAAGTATATAGAATGATATATGGCTGTTAAAAGTTATAAGTATATGGATTATAAAAACACACTGAAATAGTCATAATATGTGAAGTCAAGCAAAACAGATATTTTATCAGAGAATAAATCTACAATGAAAAAAATTTCTACTGTTGTAAAGTCTATTTATTTTGTTCTAGATATGCTTCTGTCATTGTATATAACACATATTTTCAATTTAAGAAGGAATTCAAATAGCCACAAAAAGTGAGTATGTATCAAGGGGAAGGGGGGAGGGGAGGGAGTGGGATGGACTGGAAGTTTGTGATTAGTAGATGCAAACTATTACATTTAGAATGGATAGGTCCTACTACATAACACAGGGAACTATATCTAATCTCCTGGGGTAGACCACAATGGAAAATAATATATAAAAAAAGTATGTGTATGTATATGTATGACTGAGTACTTTGCTATACAACAAAAATTGGCACAACATTGTAAACCAACTACACTTTAATTTTTTTTAAAAGCATACATGTTAACAGAGATTAGGAAGTAAGGTGTATTTGGGGCCTTAATATTTATTGTAAACTTTCTATAAAGTTGATCACATCATAACAGCAACCGAAAAATCAAGTGTTATCTTTTAATAACAAGAACTATTTCATGGAAACCTGTTCTCTCTCATACTTGACTTGGACTGAATGTATTGGAAAAACTAACAGTGGTCATAGTTTTTAAAACAGTGAAGATGTGTAGCACACCATCAGTCATGTTGTTTGACATCAGTTATGTAACATGATAACTCTGTGAGATAGTCTACTAAGCTCTTGAATTAATAAGAACTGTTGTAAAGATATATAGATGATTTTCAGTTTGGATATATTACTACAAATTGTGAAAAGACCATTTTCTGTTATTTCTGAATTCATACTCATCAAATTACTGAAAATGTGGGGTAAGGGAAACAGCTACTTGAGAGGAATTAGCTATATAAATGAAAATTTGGTTGAGGGGGTGCCTGTGGCATGCAGAAATTCACGGGGCAGGGATCGAACCTACACACAGCTGTAACCTGAGCCACAATGACAACACCGGATTTTTAACCCACTGTGCCACTAGAGAACTCCTGTAAATGAAAATTAAAGCATACATTTCGTTAATAAATATTAAGATTAGGGAGTTCCCGTCGTGGCTCAGTGGTTAACGAATCTGACTAGGAACCATGAGGTTGTAGGTTAGGTCCCTGGCCTTGCTCAGTGGGTTAAGAAAAAAAGATTAGAAATCTTTCAATGTAGACAATAATCGAATATGACACCATATTATTTGGCATTTCTATGTAGATCTAAGTTGAATATGGACCTTAAAAAGCTTTGTAAATTAGCTCTCTATCAAAATCTTCCCCTTAATACAATCCAATACATTATCAAAAAGCAAAGTGAAAGTATACTATCAAAATAAGATAAGTAGACTATCAAAAAGTATACATGAGAGAATTATAATGAAGGAGGTGGACTAGGTAAATAACCAATCAATGTCTATTCAGTATCCAGTCCCTAAGTGGCCAGTGTACTGAAGATACTAAATTATGGAAATTCAGGATAATCAATAGTTCTCAACCCATACACCTCAGAACTTCCTTGAGTTTTAAAACAAGAGACCACATTAAGTTCCCCCCTGGAAATTGTAAACCATTAGGCCTGGAAGAGAGCTTGTGCTTATGTATTTTTATTAGTGTTTCTTAGGTGCTACTGATGATCTTGGGTGGGTAAGAATCATCCGGATAGAACCCCAGTTACTATAGATTAGTTTGGGTGGAAAAGCACCATAAAAGAAGAGAGACTTCAGCTGTGCCTTGCCAGATGGAAAAGCTTTAAATAAAGTAGAGATGAGTAAATCATTTACTATATGAGCAGAAAGTGAGGCCGGAATGGGCAAGGTATTGTTTGGGAGAGAGTAAGTAGGCCATTCCTCAATGAATTCAAGGCCAATAAAGATGGTAGTGTCTACTGAGTAAGGTAATTACAAGGTAAATATTGACTTTAAGAAAAATTCAGTAGGTGTTTCCACTGTGGCACAGCAGGTTAAGGACCCAGAGTTGTCACAGCTGTGGTGTAGGTTGCAGCTACAGCTAGGATTCAATCCCTGGCCCAGGAATTTCCATATGCCATGAATGCAGCCATTAAAAAAAAAAATCAGTAAATTCAGTAGAGGGTTGAATCCAGATTTAGGGGTTAATAAATGAAAAAGAATGGGGAATCAAGATAGTGGGTATTTAAAACAGTCGTTTGAGAATTTGGCAGGGAGATAAAGTAAAAAATAGAATGGAATTTAAATAGGAAGAGAAGGATCAAGAGAAGAATTTTTTTCAAGACAAAGATGCCTGAACATGTTTGCAGGCAAGAAGAGAAGAGCAGATATTTTTAAGTGGGTGAAATTGGGATTTATATCGTCCAAGTGTTTTTAATGTATTTGTTTAAGGACTAAAATATATTACAGTGAAATTACAACAGTTTAATTAGAATTAGAATTTAAGTAATTTAATGGGAATGGGAATTACTGAGAACCAAAAAAGTCTTCAAAACAGTCCAGGGCAGAAAGTGGACAATAAAGTAAAAGAAAGTTTCTGCCAACTCTGTCCACTTTCTTCCTTTGATCCTAGATCCACAAACTTTAGACGCAGACACTGAATGGAAAATTTCAAGTAGGAAGATGTAGACAAGTACATTTAATTTGAGCTAGAAGTAGACCAGGTCTGCTTTTCTCCAGAGGAGCAGGTAACTGGTTAAGGTGAGTGAGTGCTGTCTTCTGCTTCAAATCTCACTCACTGGCTTAACAGCTTCTTCCTTGGAATAATCTCTTAACGTTTATGTATTAATGACACCAAAGCAGAAGAAAAAAATTAGGCATTATTAGGAGATTGGCTTGGTTTGATTACAATAACCATGTTTTTTTTTTTTAAATGATTTATCAACTCTGGATAGGGTAGGACATATTAATAGATATGACTTTATGGAAATTATCCTTAAGTAAGATCATTCTGTCAGTTAAGGTAGGACGGACTCAAGTGGATAAAAGAATACAGACAGGTCCGTAATACTCTTGCTATCTTCTCAAATGTGAGGTGATAAGGGCCAGAGCCAAATTCCAATGATTAGAATACTAGGTTATTTTTTATAGGATGGTTTACTTTTTTTTTTAACTTTATAAATATCAAAACACACACATTTTATTATTTCATTTGACTCTCACAAAAACTTTCTGCAGTTGAGAGAATGGAAGATACTTTCCGAGGCTGCTCAGAGAGGCAACAGACATTTGGAGCCATTCAACAAGTTAATGCATTGAACAAATGTGTGAGTGCCTACTATATGCCAGTCACTGTCCTAGTTAGGGTTATATATCTTGCTAATACCTGAGCCAGAGTCAGAACTCTTGATCCAGGAAGTAGATGGACACATAGCCACATTGCATGTACTTATGGCTGCTTTATAGGAGGCCTTTGGCACACAAAGCCCAAGATGCAAGTTTTGGAAAATATAAATGCTGGTAGGATATACCAAAAAACATACACCTTTTGGGTATGACCTATAAAGGAAAGGTTCTTGTGTTTGACAAGCAGCATGTCTTACTTTTTTTTTTCTTGAAGCAGGATGATGTACATATTTTTTAAATACCTTTGAATATGGATTAAAGGTTTAAGACTTAATTATATAACCTACAGGGTGCAAGGTATATGTCAGCAACCATGATAAAACATTATATTTTATGAAGCAATTTTAAATTTAATAGGTATACATAGCATGATATATTTGCATTCTTTAAAGAATTTGAAAGCAAATAGATGCTTTATACCTGTCATAGAGACATAAAAGAATGAGTTTTTTTTTTTTTTTTGTCTTGTGTCCTTTTGGGGCCGCACCAGTGGCATATGGAGGTTCCCAGGCTAGGGGTCTAATCGGAGCTGTAGTCACCGGCCACGCCACAGCCACGCCAGATCCGAGCGGGGTCTGCAATCTTTACCACAGCTCACAGCGAGGCCAGATCCTTAACCCACTGAGTGAGGCCAGGGATGGAACCCAAAACCTCATGATTCCTAGTCGGATTCGTTTCCCCTGTGCCACGCCACGACAGGAACTCCAGAGTATGTAACTTGTAACCATTTTTTTTAGGATCTACTTGACTTGATTACCTATGTTATTTTGGAAACTTCTAGGCACATGCATATATCCACATCCACAATTAACACACACAAATAACCAGTTTCCAATTTTTAAATAAAACTGTATGTTTTTAGTTTTTATGTAAAGATTAACAATGACTAGAGAAAGTAGGGCACGATAAGTGTGTTTCCTCCATATCAAGTCCCAATACTTGAAGCAAAAGTCACACTTTTGGAAGTTTTTACACAGTGTTGTAAACAGTTTCTGTGGTCCGGGTCCACATGGCCTTCCTGCTTGCCAGGATGAAGAATCCTCATCTCCACATGTTGGTGTAGTCAGACTAATCAAGTAGCTGCAGAAAAGGCACATTCCTCAGTCAACCTTATGTGTCTGCCCTCTGTTCTTGAATCAGTCATTGGTTTTATGGGGCAGGGCAAAGACAAGACACCAGCATCAGATGCATCATAAACGGAACAGTCAAGGTCTCCCCACCACAGCGTTTCTTTTTGAGTGGCGATTAGCTATAAGTCAAGGTCTTGTAAAGCGAATCTTCATTTCGATTTAGGGTGAGTGACACCTCCAAGGCATTTCTTTTCCTCCACAACTGGAAACCTTGGGAAGGTTATTTGGATAGATCACCTCTAAATAGCAATAGAGGTGACACTGTCAGATGAATCACTGAGCCCAAGCCGTCAATGGCCGACCCTTAAATTCAAATCCTTCAGCCACGCGCTCCAGCCGGAAAGCCCACGAATCACAGGGTCCTTAATCCATCCCAACAACAGCGAAATTTTTGGACGCCAGAGAGGCGGGATGGCACCCCGGCGCGGGTTCCCGCCCGTCTCTTCCGGGCGGCGCGCTGAAATCAAACCTCGCTTGGAGGCCTTGCCGCGCGCGCTCCGCTCCCCTAGCCTGCCCTGCCTACAGCTCCGCCGCGGAGCTGGGCGGGGCCGCCTCGAGGCAGCAGGGAAAGGCTGGCGGAGGAGGAAGAGACGCGGGAGGCGCGCTCTGCGCAGGCGCGCAGTGCCCCGCCTCCCTAGCGTCGGCTCCCGGGCAGGCAGCGCGGGCCCTCCCACTCTCCCCCGCGCTGCCTCACGGCCCCGGCCCTCGCTTCACCCCGACACCCCGGCGTGCGCGTCCTCTTGCCGGCCTGCAGGCCCAGGGCCTCCGCTTGCCAGCCCGCCGCTTCTCCTCGCGGCCCCGGCTCGCGTTCACGCTGTCGCCCGGGCCGGCGCGGCCGCGGACAACCGCTCCCCCTCCCACACCTACCCCGCCCCCTCCCCGCCTTTTCCGCCCTCCCGTCCCCCTCCCTCGGCCCGCCGCCGCTGCTCCAGATGAGGTGATGGCAACGGCCAACTTCGGCAAGATCCAGATCGGGATTTACGTGGAGATCAAGCGGAGCGATGGTGAGCCTCGCCGCCGCCCCTGCTGGCCGGGCCGGTACTCGGGTGTGCAAGGAGGGGAAGCCGGCGCCGGTCGCCTCATTGATTGCTCCGCCGGGCTGTGGGGGCGGGAAGGCGGCGGCCGCGGCGCTTTTGTGTGTGGCGTGTGTGCGAGTGAGGCCAGTTTGGGGTCCGCCCCGGGTGCCGCTGCGGTGCCGGGGAGAGGAGGGGCCCTGCGGAGGGCTGGGTCGGGGGGGAGGCCGGCAGGGAAGGACCAGGGTGTAGCGGGCCGCTTCTCTGGGGACTTAAAGCGGGCGCGCTGGAGGATCCGGGCCGGGGGCCTTGCTCTCCCGCGATCTCCATCCTCCCGGGGACTCCAGCCCGGTGGGCGGGGGCAGCGAGCTCCTTTAGGGTTGACCCAGCCTCTCAGATCTCCCGGCCTCTTCATTTTCCGGTCTCATTTCTGAGGGGTGGGGGGTGGGGAGAGCGTGAAGACCAGAGACTTCGGTATTTAGGGAACCGAATTGTGGTCCGAGGCCGAGGTGGGGAAGAAAGGCCAACCCCGTTGGTTAAGCTGTCTGGTTGTCAGGTTTCTTCGGCTTTCGTTTCTCGAGCATGCCTGTCTTTTTCGCTAGACCCTTCCTTGGAAGAGGGATGCTCAGCCTTGAATGTGGGTGGGGGAGCAATGGGAAGAAGTATTCGATAAGCTTCTCAAAGGTGATGAGACTGAAAGGGAAGGAGGGGGATGAGCCTAGTCAATGCGAGGCACTACTGAGAGGGTGCGAGTGGGCGACCGGATGTTGATCTTTTCACACCCTCTGGAGAGGTAACCGAGAGAAAAAGTGTAAGACGAGGTGAAGACACAAGCTTAATTAAAAAATATTTTTTAAAGTCTTAGGCTTTTATATCTTTCTATGGATTTCTCTTGGGGAAAATGTCACTAGCTTGGGGTGTGGAGTGATACAGCACCAGCCAGGCTTGGAAATAATTTATATTGTAAAGGAGAAAACGCATGGAGGAGGATGGTCATTTAGCCTACTCAGTAGTAATGTCGCTATCACATCCACACCTTGTTGGTTTCCGTTAGGTTTGACCAAATCATGTGAGGCTAGGTTGACTTTAATGTTTTCCATGTGATATATTGGAAAACCTGTATAGCTAGTGGTTTTTTTTTTTTTTTCTTTCTCTCTTCGTTATATTTGATGTAGTTTGTTTTAACAATTGGAAGCATTATCTTGTGTGGGAAAGGATTAATTATATCACTTAGAGCTTTAAAAGCTACCAATAACACTAGTGGAAAAGAGGTGTCTCTTTTACTTGGGATGGGTTTCTTTATATTATTTTCTTCAAATTATTGTCCTTAAGCAGTGTTGTTACTGTCATTTCTTTTTTAGGTAAATGCATGTTCACTGTATACTAGGAAAAGTAGGATTTACATATTTAAAATGGGGGCAATAAAATGTAAGTTCTTTATATTCTAAGCCTTTAACTGTGAATGTGGGTATTATTGTAGAATCTATCAGAAAAAGGTTTCATGAAAGGTATCATGAAAATATAAAATTTGGATAATTATGTATTTTCTAGGCTAACATCTTTTTATTTAAGCATATCGGATTGAAAACAGCTTTGGTTCTTTTGGAGTTCTAGGATAGAGACTTTTAATATTCTTTGCCTTCTGCCTGTACTAGAAACCCAGACATCAAGAGCTTTGGTTCTTACATAAGAGATAGTAACCTAAAATCACATTTCAAAGAAGTTTGCCCTTGAGAAATAATGGCAGTCATTACAGTGTGTATCATCCTAACTTACAGTCCTGTACATATTTATGCTTCTCAGATGCATGGTAGAGTTGAAAGTAAAATATAAGAGAACTTGAAAAGAAGGGAGTGATCATTTGCATTGAATGGTGGCATTTCACAGTAGAAACTGATGTTGGGAGACTCCCCTTAAACATTCCCTTTTTCACTTTAAAGGAGCTGTTTTGTTCCTCCCATTTCTATAGCATATCTGTTTTGGATTAAAAAACAAACAAACAAAAAAGTGCTAGTAGTCATCCTAACAGAAATAAACTTTGTCGTTGGATGAGCACTGATGGAAATCACTATGAGACAATGGAAATCACATGAGTGAAGAAGAGCTACTCTAGACTGCTATTAACTGGTGACTTGTTTTTCTGAAGGCTTCCTAATGGTGATCTTTGTCCTTGTTTCAGAGCATGCTTTTCCCATCTGTGATGCTCATGTATTAAAAATAATATATTCCAAGGGCAAACAGGTAACTAAAATGGATTTGTTCCTGTCCTTCAACACCCTGCTCAAAATGAATCCCAGTAAATCTTCACTGATTGCTAAAACCGAATGGCCACTAAATTCCTAAGTCATTAGGAGACTGATGAGACAGCATATTTCCTTAAGTATTAATATTTGGGTACATTTCTCTTAATACTGTGTTTTCAAACTGCACGGGAGAAGGGGTAGTATGGAGAATGCAGTTGAAGGATGGCATACAACCCACAGCTACTTCAACCAGAACCATTGCACTACGGGATTTTAAATTCCCTGAATACATCTCTGTATCTCATCATCTTTCTAGCAGAGTTCCTTGTATATAGTTTTTGAGTGAATCACTCATTATTGGATTTTGGTTTTCAAACATTATTTTAATTAATGATTAAAATGAAGGGAATCTTATCTGGAAGGGAAACCCTTCCATCTATGCTCATCCTGTGCTGCTGATTCCCTACTCTGTCCTCCTATACCTCATACAGGTTTCTTAGTTTAAGTTCCTCAGAGTTGATTGAAGTTGAGTGATTTGTGAAGGCTTACTGACTTTTTGGTATTTTAAGGTTAGTAGTGACAGAGGTTAAGCATGGACTTTTGAGATTGTTCCTAGCTGCAGGAGATAACCTGCTATGAAACTGGACTAGTTACAGAAAATGAACACTCATATGTATTTTCTTGCATGTGTCTTCCTATTATCTTTTTGATTCAGTTTCTTTTTGGAATCTAATGACTCCAAAAACAACCATCTTAATTGTTGTATAACTAGGTGGCTTTCATTGGGAGACCAAAAACAACAACAACAACAAAACTCTGCACAGTTAAAACATTTCTTAGTCATTCTACAGTAGTAGTTAGTAAGATAGTAGTGACTATCCTTTGGGGACTGAGGGAGTGGTAAGAAATGTTTTGAATATTTGGAAGCTGCAGCTATGATGGGATTGTTCTTTGGGCTCTCTTCTTAGTCACAGGATTAATATGTGAGATCTGAAGAGAATCATATACTATTTCAACCAGAGAGATTATTGGAGATAATATAGTTCTCAGATGTGAAAACTGAGTTCCAAGTCAAAATAAGTAACTTGTCAGAGTTCCCATTGTGGCGCAGTGGTTAATGAATCCAACTAGGAACCATGAGGTTGCGGGTTCGATCCCTGGCCTTGCTTAGTGGGTTGAGAATCTGGCATTGCCATGAGCTGTGGTGTAGGTCGCAGACGCGGCTCGGATCCCACCTTGCTGTGGCTCTGGCATAGGACGGTGACTACAGCTCCGACTAGACCCCTAGCCTGGGAACCTCCACATGCCACGGGAGTGGCCCACGAAGTGGAAGAAAGACAAAAAAAAAAAGGTAACTTGTCTAGATTCATAAAGCTTGTCAGTGACACCCAGGCACCTGGTTTACGTAGGATAGAAACCAGATTATCAAGAACTGTGACAGTAGAAAGAATTCTCTCTTACTTGAGAAACATATACAGCTTTTTACAGCTCTGTTAAGATGTAGGAAATTGCTTCTCACTCCTGAGAAATCCAGTAGAGAGCATTGTTACAGAGCCCATTTGGAATGATCCAGTGAAAAGTGCTGTTGTATATTTACTGGAAGGTCACAAATCTCAAAATTGTGGGAGAAAAAAATATTCCTATCTCTATTAAATGGTGAAAAGAGTGCTTTAATTAAGCATGTGAAATCCAGAGGAAATAGAAGATTTCATAGGACCCATCGGGAATCTTGGAATTTAGGACAGCCAATCTAAAGATTTTAATGCCTAATTCTCTACCTACTTTGCCACAGTTACTCTTCTGCTAGTTCATCTCCCCCTCTTTCTTTCTTTTCTTTCTTTCATCGTCTTAGGGCCACACCCACAGCATATGGAAATTCCCAACCTAGGGGTCAAAACAGAGCTGTAGCTGCTGCCCTACACCTCACCTCACGGTGATGCTGGATCCTTAACCCACTGAATAAGGCCAGGGATCAAACCTGCATCCTCATGGTTACTAGTCAGGCATGTTATCCCTGAGCCACAGTGGGAACTCCTACTAGTTCATCTTTACATGTCATTATATAGGCTTTTGGAGAATAGACTATGAATTTAAGAAATGAAAATGAACCACATGGCAGTATGGTTCTTTTTGGTACAGTTATGTGATTTTAATTACGAAATGGGTAGGATGAAGGAAATTATTGATTAATGAATTCTTTACATTATGATTAGCATGATGATGATTCCATATATGTATTTGTTAAGTTTTCATAGTTTTTCAAATAGGTTATCTAATTGGGTCCTCACAGAAACCTTCTGAGCTAAGTAGGGTAGTGGATGGCAGATTCATTGTTTTATAGGTGAAGAATCTGAGGTTGGATTATTTGCCAAGATCACATGGTTGATAAAACTTAAGTCCTTTTTCTCCTAACTCTCTCTTTAAATGCTGGCAAATGTTTGCTGATGATGGTATGAAATTGTTCACTTTGTGTACTTTGATTTTGGGGGTGGGGGTTGAGATATAAAAGCTCCTAAAGCTCAGATAACCTACAATTAATAACGTTGCTTAAATTTGCCCAGTTTGTGAGATCAAATTGATTTCTAACGTTTTATTAACTTTAAGTATTAAGATTCGGCAATCTAAGGCTTTAAGACTTTTTTTTGATGGTCACTTGTTCCTTCCAGAACTACCAAAGAAAGCTAGAAATCAAATGTATTGCCCAGTCACTTGATTTTTATGACAGAAATTTTGGAACTAAGGGGAAAGCCTGTGTGTTAACTTTTTTGTGTGTTGTAATTTTTTTTTTTTTAAATCAAGAGAAAGTAGCAAAAAGCCAGTTAAGCTTGTGGCCCTTCAAATAGGAAAAGAGGTGCAAGTGTGGAAAACCCTGAACAAGATTCCTTGGGAGATCATCCAGATCCATTCTTTCTAGTCACAAGTATACTTGCCATTAATGTTACGGTAATCTTTTGCAAAGCTTAATTCTTGGAATTAACTACCCACTTTGCCTTTAACACCACTGTCCTATAACCTAAAATAATTTTTCAAGGTGTTTGTTTGTTTTGAAATCATAGTTCTGAGCTTGAAAATAGATAAAACTTTTAAGCCCTAGCTAAAACTAATTTTTGCTTTTCTAGTCCAATTGTGGAGCAAATATAGGAAGGTTGCCATTCCATCACACACCAGCTCTTATGATTAAGGTAGTCATAATGGTATTATAGTTTGTAAGTGAAAAAGATGTTAGAACCTCCCTATATTAGACATTTAAGTGCCTGGTTACACATAATGGATGGTGTGCCATGTACTTATTATAGAGAACTAAATACAAGCTCATGAGCACTGGGATTTGTCTAGTGAAAACTTACGCAAAATGAAATGAATATCGTTTTATTGTTGGTTAACCTTAAGTTTTTGCTGCTATCTTCCAAGAGTAAAATGAAGGAGGAGTTGTCCTTTTTAAAAGTTGTGCTTCTCAGTCTAGTTCTGGGCTTTCTCATTTTAGGAACTGCTAATTTTTTTTCACCACCTACTACAATCACGCTTCCAGTTCAACTGGGCATTTACTAGGGTGTGAGAGTATTTTGGTGTGAAGACCTTAAGTAATTACACCCTATCACAAAATAATGTTATCTCAAAGCTCTCTGTTTTCTTGTTACAGAGTTAATTTAATACACTTTTGTAAACTGCTTTTTATATTTAAGTCATTCTAAATGGTGTTGGAGATACAAAAAGAATAAGGTACACACAGTTTCTGCCCTCAGAAACAAATAAATGATTGGTATATAGTGTGATTAATATTGATAGAATTATGCCATACTGTGTGTACATCAATAGAAGTCACCTTTTTAGGTTTAGATTCTTTAGTTAGACCCTTGAAGTTACAAGTCTTTTGGATGGAAAATATATGTCATGCATGCTGCCCCTTTCACCTCTTCTGCCCATTGCCAATATCCATTATCTCTTATGAGATAATGCTAAGACTTTCCTGAGAAAGTCTTAGCATTCTTCTTAAAGTACAATAGCACTAGCCCTGGCAGCCCCTGTTAGTCAATTAAAATTGACATTACTTGTCATCACTGGCCTGTTTTCTACTCTCTAATACAAATTTGAGTTTTTACTTTATCACTTAACTTTTTTTTTTTTTTTTTTTTTTTTTTGATATAGAAGGGAATAAGGTTTAGTGTGTTTTTAAATTCTGGCAAACCAGCCCCTGGCAGCAGGTTCCTCTCTAGATATCCTGTGTTGGGATGCTTTTAAACACAGGGACCAAGAAAGCAAATAGAACCAGCTGCTGGTGCCTCTCTGTAATTTGGGAACAGCTTCCTCACACAGTGTAGCCAAAGGCTTATAAGAATCAGCACTTCCCTGGGCTACGTTTTACTTATTGCCAAAGACTTTTTCTCAAGGTTTTTTTGTTTTTGTTTTGTTTTGTTTTCCACTGGTTTTGGTATTAATTTTAACCAGATTTCACATATATAAAAATTTTTAAAAGAAAGACTGGATCAGGATGGGACGTATTTCTGGTTAAATTTGCTGAGTGTACTGTGCAAAGAATGACGCATTTGATTAGAACTCTTGGCTAGGAGCTATCCACTCAGCCTCATCCAGATAGCTTGTATCTTCCATTTTATCACTTGAGTTTTGTTTCTTTCTTAAAAAGTGAATCCAGGTGTTATTTTGATAGTTGAAGGAATTTTACATTTGTGCCCTTTTTTACTCTTGATACCTGAGGGATTTCACATTTGTGCCCATTGTAAGTCACTTGCTTTGTTAAGTGTAAAGTATCAAGTATTTTGTTTGATTTTCATGACAACCCTTCAAGATAGATAGTATCTTCCCCATTTTACAGAAAAGAAACCCTATGCTCAGTATTCAAACTACTATAAAATGTTTAGGCGTTATGAAGGGCCATTTTAGATATTTACATTATATTCATTTGTCAGGGCTATTCGGTAAGTGTATTTTAGGGATCTGAGATATGGATATATTTAGAGAACGCACTGAGTAAATGTTGTAGGAGTTCTGTTTCTAGCCTGGGTAGGGTTCAAGTTGTGGTTCACAGCCCTGACTGCTTATTAGAATCACCTTATTGAGGTTTGGAAAAAAACAACTAAACTTAACTCCCCCAACTATCACCACCAGTATCTGAGTCCTTTGCATAGAAATTCTGTTTTAATTGGTCTCTATGGAGCCAGGGCCTCAGTATTTTATTTTCAGTCACTTCATATGCTGGTAAAACAACTTCCCACACACTGGTGATTCCAGTTTGCACCCAAGATTGTGATCCCCTTATTTTAGAAAAAGTAACATTTCCTAACAGTGATTTGACAAGACCTCATGGAGAGTGAAGTTTGCATGATGAGAGGAAAATGACCATTAGATGGCTTGTGGGGGAAGGACACATTCCAGGCTCAAGGTACAACTTGTGAGCTGGTAATGGAGTGCTGTCAGGTAAAGGGCATTTCAGATAAGCATACCAGATGGTGGAGTTCCCGTTGTGGCACAGCAGAAACAAATCCGTCTAGGAACCATGAGGTTTCAGGTTCAATCCCTGGCCTCACTCAGTGGGTTAAGGATCCAGCATTGCCATGAGCTGTGGTGCAGGTCACAGACTCAGCTTGGATCTGACGTTGCTGTGGCTGTGATGTAGGTGGGAACCTCCATATGCCGGGAGTGTGGCCCTAGAAGATTAAAAAAAAAAAAAAGACAACAACCAAAAAAAAGCATACCAGAGGGTGATAGATGAGGAAAGTAAGGAAGGAGGAGTAATCTGGGGCACTTTATTAAAGACCTAGGAACGAAGGTAAGGTAAGGCGTCTTGGAATTAATTTCTAGGACACTTGGAAACTACTGTAGGACTTAATCTCCTAAGAGCAGTAATAGGAGTTAGCCAGTGATTAACGATAGATTAAAGGGAGAGAAGTGCTGAAAATGAGAGCTAGTGAGGCTAAGATTCCATCAGTCTAGGAGGGTAAGCAATAATTAAGGAACAGATGAGATACAGAGCACTGCAAGAGGAATTGATGTTATATGCAATATATCTCTTGTGCCAAATAAAGGGCAGATGTGTTGAAAGGAATGGACTTAACATTTGGAAAGTCTGCGTATAGGTTATAAAATCTCTTCAGCCTATTTAATCAAGCTAGTCCTATTCATGAATACAGTGTAGAGGACTGTAGAGCCAGTGTACAATGTGATATCAAAGAGCATCCAACTTAGACTGTTCATAGTTTTTGCCACTAGTATGTTAAAAGTGAGTCTTAAGGTATGAGTCACTCCCAGTAAATGTTTATATGTAGATCATGAATTTACTTAAACTATAGCTGCTTTGCCTATCTTCAAAAGACTCAGTTATAGTATTTTTTTTTTTTTTCTTTTTAGGGCTGCACCCAGGACACATGGTTGTTCCCAGGCTAGGGGTTGAATCAGAGTTGTAGCTGGCAGCCAAAGCCACAGCGACACCAGATCTGAGCTGCATCTTGGACCTACACCACAGCTCCTGGCAATGCCAGATCATTAACCCACTGAGTGAGGCCAGAGAACAGACCCATGTCCTCATCGATACTAGTCGGCTTCATTACCGCTGAGCCACAGAGGAAACTCTTCAGCTATAGTGTATTAACCAAGATCCTCTCAGAATTCCTGGAAGGCACTGGGAAGGAAAAACAGAACTTAAAGGATCTGGCTTTAGCTCTTTAAGGGATGGTATATTTTGATTCTGAAATGTAGCTTTACTTTTCCTTCGCTCTTATTTTTGGACTATTTTTTCCTGCCCTGGCTTTTGCCTTCCCTCTTCATCCG
This sequence comes from Phacochoerus africanus, assembly GCF_016906955.1. Lineage (NCBI taxonomy): Eukaryota > Metazoa > Chordata > Mammalia > Artiodactyla > Suidae > Phacochoerus > Phacochoerus africanus. The sequence goes on along the minus strand of NC_062544.1, from coordinate 39,024,862 downwards.
CAAGTTTCTGAATATCATTTCAGCATTTAGAATCTTTTAACTGTTATTTGCAATTTTCGACTTAAAAATGGGTAAGCAGGGGATGAGTAGAGAAGACATGAGTGGATTTTTAGGGCAGTGAGATAATACTGATATTATGATACTGATGATACTGTAATGGTGAATACATGCTGCAAATTTGTCAAAACTCAAAAAAAATACAACACCAAGAGTAAATCCTGATATAAAATATGTAATATCTTGAGTATTAATGTGTCGCGGAGTTCCCACAGTAGGTTATGAACCTAACTGCAGCAGCCCAGGTCACTGCATAGTTACGGGTTCAATCCCTGTCCTGGTGCAGTAGGTTAAAAGATCCAGCATTGCTGCAGCTGTGGCTCAGATTCAATCCCTGGCCCTGGAACTTCCATAGTACACAAATGTGCTGTGGGTGTGGCCATTTAAAATCATCATCATCATCATCATCATAAATGTGTTAGTGTAGGTTCATTGATGGCAACAAGTATACCCAAGTATGGGATATTGATAGTATGGGAGGCTATGGATATGTAGGGGTGGGGGATATATGGGGAATTGCTGTACCTTCTGTCCAGTTTTGCCCATAAATCTAAAACTGCTCTAAAAAAAAAATCAACTTTTGTCAGGGGTGGGAGGGATGATGACACATGCAAACTTTAGGTGTTAAAAGTCAAAGCTACATTTTAAGAATAAGGATCAACTGAGGGTTGCAGTTAAGGTAAATTTATGCTTAGTCTGTTGGCCAATATGAGAGACTTAGGGTTTGCTTAGAAAATTTTTAAGTGGGCTATAGTGCTCAAATATAAGAGGATTCGCACATGCTTATAACTTTAGCACCATTTCTTTACTTTGGCCCATGGACATTTTGAGTTCAGATGCCGTGATAAATGTCCAAGCAGTGTGCTTCATCCTTGAAATTGGTTAGCATTGAATTTAAACAAGTTTTAATTTAAACCTGTTACAGTTAAAACTATAGAGAATTCTTTCTGTAAGAAATGCATATGAAATCTAATTATGTGTCATCCTGGGAAAAGTGAGTTGGGAGTACAAACAGCATTAAACTTTTTGGGAGGCCCAGGGTGGATGGTGTTTTTAAGCTTGTATGGACTGCTCAGGAGAAGTGGATATAGTGATTCACTGATGAGATTTTTAGGAAATGAGAGCAAATTTCAGGCCCTAATTAATGAGGTAGGTCTTAGAATTTAACCACAGACATCACTCTAATGAAATACTGTTTTTGGCCAAAACTGCAGTGAGGAAATTCACTTATCGAAGGTTGTACATAAAGTAAGTAGTAAATATAAGATTAGAACATAGATTGTTTTCCTCTGAAGACCTCCATACTCTAATTCCTTTAGAGTTCTTTGTGTACTATGGATGTTCCAGGCATTGGAAGTCAGATCATTAATTCAATAATGCTTTTATTTTTCTTTCTATAGTATAGACTGCCTTCAGCTGTTTTTATTAATCCAGCTAGCATTTGCTATATGATCATTATGAGTCCCTTTATCTGATGTCTTTGAAAGAATAGATTTTAGGACTTTTACCTAGAAAAGGCTGCTTTGTCAGTTACAACAGATACTGAGTAGCTGTTGCCCTGAATGCAAGTATTCTGGCTATATAATTTCTTTTGGAAAAAAGTTCTAGTCGGTTCCAACCTGTTTGCACTGCTTAAGTTAGGCCATTGTTCACAGAGTTTCAAAGGTTTAGACAAGTGCATATGCTGGCAAGTGAAAGAATGTTTAGTAGATGAGCAGCTGTATTGTCAGGAAAATGCAACATTAGACCTGCTTGCTAGGAGGCTGCTGGCATAATTGATGATTTGGAGGCCTATCTAGATTCAGTGATCTTTATTTTTGTGAAACTCTTGTTCAAGATTATTTTGGGATAATATATGGGTTTCATTACAAATTGTTTTCCAGTTATAGCTGTTAGGAAAACTGACTACAACATGGCCCAAAAAATTGGGATGTAGTTTTATTAAGAAGGATACACATCAAAAAGTCTACAAATAATAAATGCTGGAGAGGGTATGGAATGTAAGTTGGTGCAGTCACTACGGAAAACAGATTGGAGGTTCCTTAAAAAACTAAAAATAGAGTTACCATATGATCCAGCACTTCCACTCCTGGGCATATATCCAGAAAATATGTAAATTCTAATGTGAAAAGATAGACGCACACCAGCTTTCATAGCAGTACTGTTTATAATAGCCAAGACATGGAAGCAACCCAAGTGTCCATCTACAGAGATATAGATAAAGGGGCGTGTGTGTGTGTGTGTGTGTGTGTGTGTGTGTGTGTGTGTGTGCGCGCGCGCACACACGAATACATACAGTGAAATATTACCCACCTATAAAAAAGAATGAGGGAGTTCCCCTTTTGGCACAGGGAAAACGAACCTGACTAGTATCCATGAAGATGTGGGTTTGATCCCTGGCCTCACTCGGTACGTCAAGGATCTGGTGTTGCCATGAGCTGTGGTATAGGTTGCAGATGGGGTTTGGATTCCTCGTTGCTGTGGCTGTGGTGTAGGCTGGCAGCTGTAGCTCTGCTTTGACCCCTAGCTTGGGGATTTCCATATGCCATAAATAGGGCCCTAAGAAGCAAAAAAATTTTTTAAAAATTTTAATAAAAAGGAATGAAATATTGCCATTTGTAGCAATGTGGTTGGACCAAGAAATATCATACTAAGTGAAGTAAGACAGAGAAAGACAAATATTACATGATATCACTTATATATGAAATCTACAAATTAATACAAATGAACTTACAAAACAACCTGACTCACTGACATAGAAAAAACATTAATACCAAAGGGGAAGGGAGGGTATAAATAAGGAGTATGGGATCAATAGATACACACCACTATTTATATAAGATAGATAAACAGCAAGGATTTACTGTATAGCATAGCAAACTGAATCTTATAATAACCTATAATAGAAAGTAATCTGAAAAAGAACATATATGTATGTATGTATACCTGAATCACTTTACTGTGCATCTGACACTAGTACAGTATTATAAATCAACTATAGTTCAATTAAAAAAGAAAAAAATTCCTGGAGTGAAACTAAAATGTCACTACATTGTTGTTGGTTTTTTCTCTTTTTTTGGCCACACCCATAGCATGTAGAAGTTCCTGAGCCAGGGATTGAACCCAAACCACAGTAGCAACCCAGGCCACTGTAGTGACAACGTAAGATACTTAACTTGCTGTGTCACAGGGGAAAGTGATATAGTGCTTTTAATCTTGCATGCTCTTTTGGGTTTCATTCCTTAACTAAGTTAAAAGTAAATAAAATTTACTTTCCTCCTACCGCTCATACTTTTCCTTTTTAATCTATGCAGATGCATCTTTCTCTCTACATTTCCTTTGTGGTGGGAGGCACACTTGGAAGTTCCCCAGGAAGGGGTCGAAACAGAGCTGCAGCTGTCGGCCTACACCACAGCCACAGCCATAGCTACAGCCACGCCAGATATTCGGCCTACACCACAGCTCATGGTAATACTGTATTCTTAACCCAGTAAGCAAGGCCAGGAATGTAACCCGTGTCCTCATTGATTATAGTTGGGTTTGTAGCCACAATGGGAACTCCTCTCTACATTTTCTAAATGTTGGTGTTCTTCAAGACTTGGTCCTACCCTTGCAGTACTTTTTGTACAGTAGTCTCCCTGGGTGATCTGAATGCTTCTCTTCACCTCAGGCTAGCTGAAAACACATACTATTTGTGTGTCTAATGGATTACTAATTATATCAGCTTGGATAGCTCATAAATACCTCAAATTCAGCATGTCAAAAATTGCTCCCATCATCTGTTCCCCAGATCTACTTCTTCAGTATCTCACATCAGTTTCATTAACCCTTTTGCCCCAGACACAAACCTAGATGTACTTGACTTCCTGTTCTGTCTTACTCTACTATCCTTTCATCAGAGCAGTTTCATCTTTTAACTGCTCAAGTATCTTTTCAGTCCACACATTTTTTCATCCCTCTACTGTGGTCAGGTTAGCATTTTGTCTCATCTGTTCTGCTGCAACAAATTGCTAATAAAGTCCTAGAGTCTTTCTACCTTTGGTCAGTTATTCTTTCAGAACAACCTCTTAGACATATACATTTGACCTACTGATCATCTGTTTAAAACTTTCTTTTTTTTTTTTTTTTTTTGGCCGTGCCTGCAGCAAATGGAAGTTCTCAGGCCAGAGACTGAACCTGAGCCACTGCAGTGACAAGGCCAGATCCTAACCTGTTGAGCCACTTGGGAACTCCTGCTTAAAACTTTTTGGTAAATTTCTCTACCTCTGTTGCCCTTTGGATAAAACCCAACACTGTGTAGCATAGCTCACAGTCACCCCTGAGCAATTTGACCTCCCTCTCCAGTCTCATATCTTGCCACTTGTCTGAGGCACTCCAAACACACCAAACTGTTGGAACTTGTACCTAACCTGTTTAATTCCCATTGCTCCTTTTTGTCTCTGTTAAGCATTTCATCCTTCTTTGATTCCTAGACCAGGATGGGTCACCTGCTTTATGTTTTCTGCATTGCCTCTATTTACTCTGTTAAAACGCTCTTGGGATAGTATTATATGTTTGTCTCAGATCAGACTCACATTCTGTTATGTCCCCTCTATACCCCCCATTTTTTTTAATGTTTTTATTTTTTCCATTATAGTTGGTTTACAGTGTTCTGTCAATTTCTACTGTAAGCAAAGTGACCCAGTCTCACACACATACACACACACACATTCTTTTGTCACATTATCCTCCATCAGTTCCATCACAGGTGACCAGATATAGTTCCCTGTGCTATACAGCAAGATCTCACTTATTATCCACTCCAAGTGTAACAGTTTGCATCTACTAACCCTAGACTCCCAGTCCATCCCACTTCCTCCCCCTCCCCTTTGGCAACCACAAGTTCAGTCCTTGGCCTGAGAATTTCCACTTGCCGCAGGCACAGCCAAAAAGAAAAAAAAGTTTTAAACAGACATTCAATAGGTCAAATGTATATGCTTCCATAGAGAGCATATGAATTTACCTTCCTATCTGCAGAAGTACCTGTTTCCTCGTAGCCTTGTTCATACATTGTACAATATTATGTTTTTGAGGTTTGCTAGCTTGGATTATGACATTTATACTGTGCCTATAGAATTTTTTTTTTCTGAAGTTAAATGGCTCATAAAAGGTAAGAAGTTTAATTTTTATTTATTTATTTATTTATTTATTTTTGTCTTTTTTTTTTTTTTTTTTGCTATTTCTTTGGGCCGCTCCCATGGCATATGGAGGTTCCCAGGCTAGGGGTCGAATTGGAGCTGTAGCCATCGGCCTATGCCAGAGACACAGCAACTTGGGACCTGAGCCACGTCTGCAACCTACACCACAGCTCACGGCAACGCCGGATCATTAACCCACTGAGCAAGGGCAGGGACCGAACCCACAACCTCATGGTCCCTAGTCGGGTTCGTTAACCACTGCGCCACGACGGGAACTCCAGAAGTTTAATTTTTAAAGTGTATATGAGGTCCAGACATAAAATGAAAAAAACATTCAAGTTCTAGTGTTGTGAGTCAATATAGAAAAATAAGATGTCATGTACTTTATCTGATTATGAAAAGAAAGTGATTTTTTAATTAAAATTTTGAAAAATGAACATTATAGTTTTCAACTTAATAAACTTGAACAGCCTTGCTAAATAATAGATTGATATTTTTCAAACTCTAAATATAGTTAAATAGATTTTGCTAATGAATTAACTTGCCTATATTTCTATCAGTTTGTACTTGTGTAACTCACTTAAGTAAATTGTCTCATTATTGAAGCCAGAATTGATGAACTTAATCTCTTAAAGCCAGTTATTTCTCTATTCTTTAACTATTCTATGAGTATTTCCTTAATTTTAAAAATCATTCAAAATGCCAGCCTTTAATTGGAAGGGTGTTTGGTTAAGAGTATGTGTATTGTTTATATGTTCATTTAGCCAATGTATATTCATTACTTTAGGCAATGTGCTAGCTCTTGAGAATATAACCGTTGGGGGTGGATGGGGGGATCAAAGATCTGTGTCTACATAGAGCTTTCTTTCTTTTATTTTTTTTGGGGGGGTGATCTTTTTAGGGCCACACTCTAAAAAGAAGGTATATGGAGCTTCCCAGGCTAGGGATCGAGTAGGAGCTGTAGCCGCCAGCCTACACCACAGCCACAGCAACACCAGATTGGCGCCATGTCTGCAATCTGCACCAAAGCTTATAGCAATACTAGATCCTTAACCCACTGAGCAAGGCCATGGAACAAACCTGCATCCTCATGGATACTAGTCGGGTTCTGCTGAGCCGCAATGGGAACTCCACATGGAGCTTTCTTTTTATAGAGGAAGTGGAAGATGAAAAAGTATGCCACCCAATAATTTTCTTTGATTAATGGAGAGAAGTCAAATCAATGTACATTGCCGTTGAAGGGAAGAAACACAAGGGTGAGAAGAGACTGAAAATGAAGAACAAAGAAAGATTACCAGTATCAACATTTAGAAGCACATGAAACAGATGATCCTTAACATGACCTTTTAAGGCTCTTACCTTTCCTGTCTCTTCTCAGTTACTCCTTTACTCCCACTGTTTAACCCCACTGGCCTTCTTTTAGTGACTTTCCCACCCCAGAGCTTTTACACAAACTGTTCCCTTCACCTAAAACTTTCTTCTTGCCCACTCTGCCTGACTAAATTTCTGCTTTTAGTTCTCAGCTTAAACGTTATTTCTACACTTGTTCAGAGTAGCCTTTCCGGATTGGCAAATCAAAATTTGAACTCTTAAATCTCTCTCAGTACACTTTACATTTCCTTGATAAACTTTGTTGCATTTTGTAAGTATACCTTTATTTTTGTGATTTTTTTTTTTGAAGTCATAGACCATGTCTCTTTGGTTCTCTACTGTAAACCTAGCATCTAACATGGTGCTTAGCATATAGCAGGCATTCATTGATTAAATTATGAAATTAACCACCAATGAGGAGTTCCCTTCGTGGCTCAGTGATTAAGGAACCTGACGAGTATCCATGAGGATGCAGTTTCCTGTTGTGGCTCAGTGGTTAATGAACCTGACCAGTATCCATGAGGATGTATGTTCGATCCCTAGCCTTGGACTTGGGTTAAGGATCCGGCATTGCCATGAGCTGTGGTGTAGGTTGCAGACTTTGCAGCTTGGATTCCATGCTGTGGCTGTGGCATAGGCTGGCAGCTACAGCTCTGATTTGACCCCTAGCCTGGGAATTTTCATATGCCACAGGTGTGGTCCTAAAAAGATAAAAAAAGATCAAAAAAAAAAAAAAAACCCCACCAATGATGAGTATGCATCATGTCCCTGCATCCTCAACAATTTAGGTTTTCAAAAACTTTTGGAGTTCTCTGGTGGCTGCCGTGGTGTGGGTTTGAACCCTGGCCTGGGAATCTTTGCATCCTCCAGGCACAGCCAAAACAAAACAAAACTTTTCACAAGAATGGGAGTGGGGGTGGAAATGAATAGGCAGAGCACAGAGGATTTTTAGTGTAGTGAAAATATTGTGTGTGGTACTGTAATGGTAGATTCATGTTACCATACATTTGTCCAAACCTGTAGAATGTACAACACTAAGAATGAATTGTAATGGGCTTTGGGTGATGACTGTATGTCAGTGTAGGTTTTTCAGTTGTAACAAATGTACCATCCTGGTGGAGGGTGTTGATAATGCGTATTTGAGGGTAAGGAGTACACAAAGAATCTCAGTACCTTCTGCTCAACTTTGCTGTGTACCTAAGGGTAACATTTCTCTAAAAAATTAAAATTTTTAAAAACCATAGCAAAAGCATCCTTATGTCCTAGGAATATACAAAAGAGATATGAAAACCTTTATCTACGTGGCATGTATAAATGTCTATCACATCATTCATAACAAACAAAAGGTGGAAACAACCTACATGTTACATAACTGTATGGAATATTACAGTGTGGACAAATGTTGAAAACATGCTCATTGAAAGTAGTCAGTTACAAAAGACCACATTATAGGATTCCATTTAGGTAAAATGTCAAGAATGGGCAAATCTATAGAGACAAAAACTAGCTTAGTGATTGCTTGTGATTGTTAATAATTGTTGGGGGAATGAGGGAGTAACAGCTAAAGGATAACACAATATCTTTTTGAAATGATTTAAATATTATGAAATTGGTAATGATTGCAAATATTTGTGAATATACTTAAAAACAGTAAATTGTGTAGTTTAAGTAATAAATTATGTTATGTGATTTATACCTGAATAAAGTTTTTTTAAAAAAAAACTTTTCGGAGTTCCCGTCATGGCGCAGTGGTTAACGAATCCGACTAGGAACCATGATGTTTCGGGTTTGGTCCCTGCCCTTACTCAGTGGGTTAATGATCTGGTGTTGCCGTGAGCTGTGGTGTAGGTTGCAGACGCGGCTCAGATCCCGTGTTGCTGTGATTCTGGCGTAGGCCGATGGCTACAGCTCCGATTCGACCCCTAGCCTGGGAACCTCCATATGCCGTGGGAGTGGCCCAAAGAAATGCAAAAAAAGACAAAAAAAAAACTTTTCATAGGCAAAAACGGCAAATTGTTTAATTTGGTTTACTGCTAGTAAGGCTGAAGTTCTTATGTTTTTTGTTTGTTTTTGCTTATTGTACTTTTTGTTTATCTCCTCATACCTTTATTTTTTCTTTTTTTTTTCTTTCTTTTTGTTAGGGCTGCACCTGTCGCATATGGAAGTTCCCAGAGTAGGGGTCTAATTGGAGCTGCAGCTGCTACCCTACACCACAGCCGCAACAACGTAGCATCCAAGCCATCTCTGCAGCCTATACCACAGCTTGCAGCAACGCTGGATCCTTAACCCACTGAGCGAGGCCAGGGATGCACATCCTCAGTGAATACTAGTCAGGTTCTTAACCCACTGAGCCACAGTGGGAACTCCTACCTCCTCATACCTTTAAAATGGTTTTCTTAGAGAGTTGCAGCTGTGGCACAATGGATTAATCTGACTCAGTTGCTCCAGTTGCAGCTGTGGCTTGAACTCAGTCCCTGGCCCAGGAACTTCCATAAGCTGAGAGTGTGGCCATAAAACAAACAAAAGACTTTTTTGGACTTGATTGTACCAGGTTATATGAGTTCTTACTTTTTGAACTCTTCTTCTTAATCTCCTAAATTCATTCTCCTTGTCTGCTTCTTAAATGTTGATGATTCCTAGAATTCTGTCATTGATCATCTTCTATTTCCTTATGTTCTTTTCAGTTACTGTGACCTATTTTTAAAAATTTGCGGTGTAGTTCACATACAGAATTCACCCTTTTTAAAAATAACAGCATTCGTAGCAATGGACGTAGAAATTATCATGCTAAGTGAAGTTAGTCAAACAGTGAGACACCAACATCATATGCTATCACTTACATGTGGAATCTAAAAAAAGGACACAATGAACTTCTTTGCAGAACAGAAACTGACTCACAGACTTTGAAAAACTTATGGTTTCCAAAGGAGACAGGTTGGGGGGCAGGAGGATGGGATGAAAATGCTATAAAATCGGGTCATGATGATCATTTTACAACTATAAATGTAATAAAATTCATTGAGTAATTAAAAAATAAAGAATCCACCCTTTTTTGGCAACAAAACAAAAATAAACAAGCTTGACTATATCAAACTAAAAAGCTTCTGCACAGCAAAGGAAGCCATCAACAAAATGAAAAGGCAGCCTACAGAATGGGAGAATATATTTACAAACCATGTGTTTGATAGTTAATATCCAAAATATTTAAAGAATTCAGTAGCAAAAAAAAAAAAAAATTCTTGTTGAAAAATGAGCCAAGAATCTGAATAGACATTTTCCCAAAGAGATCTAGATGGCCAACAGGTACATGAAAAGATGTTTAGTATCACTGATTATTAGGGAAATGCAAGTGAAAACTACAAAGAGCTATTACCTTACCTCTGTTAGAATGATTGTTATCAAGAAGTCAAGAAATAAGTGTTGGTGAGGATGCATAGAAAAGGGAACCCTCCTGCACTTTCAGTGAGAATGTAAATTGGTACAGCCACTATGGAAAACAGTATGGAAGTTCTTCAATTAAAAATAGAACTATCTGGAGTTCCCGTTGTGGCGCAGTGGTTAATGAATCCGACTAGGAACCATAAGATTGCAGATTTGGTCCCTCCCCTTGCTCAGTGGGTTAATGATCTGGCGTTGCCGTGAGTTGTGGTGTAGGTTGCAGACGCAGCTCGGATCCCGCGTTGCTGTGGCTCTGGTGTAGGCCGGTGGCTACAGCTCCGATGGGACCCCTAGCCTGGGAATCTCCACATGCTGCGGGAGCAGCCCAAGAAATAGCAAAAAGACAAAAAAAAAATAGAACTATCTAATGATCATTGTACAACTATAAATGTAATAAAATTCATTGAGTAATAAAAGAGAAATTAAATAAAAGTAGAACTATCATATGACCTAGAAGTTCTACTTCTAGGTATTTATTGAAAGGAAACAAAAGCTATCTCAAAAAAGTATTTTACCCCTATGTTCACTGCAACATTATTTACGATATACAAGACATAGAGTCACTTCAAGTATCCATCAGTGGATGGATGAATAAAGAATATGCATGTGTGTACACATACACAATGGAATATTATTCAGCCATAAAAAAGAATTAAATCTTGCCATTTCAACAACATAGATGGACCTTGAGGGCATTATGTTAAGTGAAATAAGACAGAGGAAGACAAATAACATGATCTTTGTTATATGTGAAATACAGAAATAAAACAACCAAACTTGAGTGCAGAGAACAGATTGGTAGTTGCTAGAAGCTGAGGGTATGGGGGTGGGGTAGGCAGAATGGAGAAAGGGGTCAGAAGGTACAACCGTAGGTTATTTAATAAGTCATAGGGTATAATGTACAGCATGGTCACCATAGTTAATAATACCGTATTGTATATTCGAAAGTTGCTAAGACAGTAGATTTAAAAGTTCTCATCACAAGGAAAGAATTTGTATATATATGCTGTGATGGATTCGACTAATTGTGTGACCACATCAGAATATATGGGGGGAAAAATTGGTCCTCTTTTTTAATTTTATTTAGAGAAATATGTTTTATTTTTTTTAATTACTCAATGAATTTTATCACATTTATAGTTGTACAATGATCATCACAATCCACTTTTATAGTATTTCCAAGCCACAACCCCAGCACATCCTCCCCACCCCCCAAACTGTCTCCTTTGGAAATTATAAGTTTTTCAAAGGCTGTGAATCAGTATCTGTTCTGCAAAGTTCATTGTGTCCTTTCTTCAGATTCCACCTGTCAGTGAAAGCATTTGATATTTGTGTCTCTTTGAATGGCTGACTTAGCATGATAATTTCTTGGTCCATCCATGTTGCTAAAAATGCCGGTATTTCGTTCCTTTTAATGGCTGAGTAATATTCCATTGTGTATATGTACCACCTCTTCTTGATCCACTCCTCTGTTGATGGACATTTAGGTTGTTTCCATGTCTTGGCTATTGTACATAGTGCTGCAATGAACACCGGAGTACATATGTCTTTGCGAGTCATGGTTTTCTCTGGATAGATGCCCAGGAGTGGGATTGCTGGATCAAATGGTAGTTCTATGTTTAGTTTTCTGAGGACTCTCCATACTGTTTTCCACAGTGGTTGCACCCATTTACAATCCCACCAACAGTGTACTAGGGTTCCTTTTTCTCCACACCCTCTCTAGCACTTACTGTGTGTAGACTTTTGGATGCTGGCCATTCTGGCTGGTGTAAGGGGGCACCTCAGTGGTTTTGATTTGCATTTCTCTAATAATGAGCGATGTTGAACATCTTTTCATGTGTTTCTCAGCCATCTGTATGTCTTCTTTGGAGAATTGTCTGTTTAGATCTTCTGCCCATTTTTGGATGGGGTTTTTTGTTTTTTTGGTATGGAGCTGCAGAAGGTGTTTATAAATTTTGGAGATTAATCCCTTGTCCGCCAATTCATTTGCAAAAATTTTCTCCCATTCTGTGGGTTGTCTTTTTGTGTTGTTTAGGGTTTCCTTTGCTGTGCAGAAACTTTTAAGTTTGATTAGGTACCATTTGTTTATTTTTGTTTTTATTGTCAATACTCTGAGAGGTGGATCTGAGATGTTGCTGTCATTTATGTCAGAGAGTGTTTGGCCTATGTTTTCCTCTAAGAGTTTAGAGTGTCTATTCTTATACCTAGGTCTTTAATCCATTTGGAGTTTATTTTTGTGTATGATGTTAGGGAGTGTTCTAATTTCATTTTTTTCCATGTGGCTGTCCAGTTTTCCCAGCACCACTCATTGAACAGGCTGTCCTTTTCCCATTGTATATCCTTGCCTCCTTTGTCATAGATTTTTTGGCTGTAGGTGCATGGTTTGAATTCTGGGCTTTCTATCCTGTTCCACTGATCTGTATTTCTGTCTTTGTGCCAGTACCATGCGGTTTTGATGACTGCTGCTTTGCAGTGTAGTCTGAAGTCCGGGAGCCTGATTCCTCCAGCTCCATTTTTCTTTTTCAGGATGTCTTTGGCTATTCTGGGTCTTTTGTGCTTCCAAACAGTCTCTAAAATATTTTGTTCAAGTTCTGTGAAAAATGTCCTTGGTAATTTGATAGGGATTGCATTGAATCTGTAGATTGCCTTAGGCATTATAGTCATTTTGATAATATTGACTCTTCCAATCCAAGAGCATGGTATGTCTTTCCATCTATTTGTGTCATCTTTGATTTCTTTCATCAGTGTCTTATAGTTTTCAGAGTACAGGTCTTCTGTCTCTTTAGGTAGGTTTACTCCTAGGTATTTTATTCTTTTGGATGCAATGGTAAATGGGATTGCTTCCCTAATTTCTCTTTCTGATCTTTCATTGTTAGTGTATAGAAATGCCATCAATTTCTGCGTATTCATTTTGTATCCTGCGACTTTGCCAAATTCGCGGATGAGCTCTAACAGTTTTCTGGTAGAGTCTTTAGGATTCTCTAGGTATAGTATCATGTCATCTGCAAATAGTGATAGTTTTACTTCTTCCTTTCTCTGATTGCCGTGGCTAGGACTTCCAAAACTATGTTGAATAGTAGTGCCAAGATCGGACATCCTTGCCTTGTTCCTGATCTCAGCGGGAATCCTTTCAGCTTTTCACCATTGAGAATGATGTTTGCTGTGGGTTTGTCATACATGGCCTTTATTATGTTGAGGTAGGTTCCCTCTGTGCCCACTTTCTGAGGGGTTTTTATCAGAAATGTGTGTTGGATTTTGTCAAAGGCTTTTTCCACATCTGTTGAGAGGATCATATGGTTTTTACTCTTCAGTTTGTTAATGTGTTGTTTCACACTGATTGATTTGCGGATATTGAAGAATCCTTGCATCCCTGGGATAAATCCCACTTGATCATGATGTACAATCCTTTCAATGTATTGTTGGATGTGGTTTGCTAGTATTTTGTTGAGGATTTTTGCATCTGAGTTCATCAGTGAAATAAAAATTGGTCCTCTGAAAGCATACAATTCAGTAATTTTTTTTTTCTCTTTTTGCTATTTCTTGGGCCGCTCCTACGGCATATGGAGATTCCCAGGCTAGGAGACTAATTGGAGCTGTAGCCACCGGCCTATGCCAGAGGCATGGCAACGCGGATCTGAGCCATGTCTGCAACCTACACCACAACTCACGGCAACACCAGATCCTTAACCCACTAAGCAAGGCCAGGGATTGAACCTGAAACCTCTTGGTTCCTAGTTGGATTCGTTAACCACTGAGCCATAATGGGAACTCCCACAATTCAGTAATTTTTAACTATATTCACAAAGTTGTATTACTGTTATCTCTGTCTGATTTCAGAACAATTGCATGACCCCAAAAGGAAACCCATACCCATTAGGAGTTCCTGTCGTGGTGTAGCAGAAACAAATCCTAGGAACCACGAGGTTGCAGGTTCTATCCCTGGCCTCGCTCAGTGGGTTAAGGATCCAGAGATGCCATGAGCTGTGGTGTAGGTCCCAGACGTGGCTTAAATCCTGCCTTGCTGTGGCTGTTGCGTAGGCTGACAGCCATAGCTTCGATTAAACCCCCTAGCCTGGAAACCTTCATATACTTCGGGTGCAGCCCTAAAAAGTGGAAAAAAAGAAAAAAGAAACCTGTACCTAATAGCAGTCACTCTGCATTCCCCTTCCACTCTTAATCATCTACTAATCAACTTTCTTTATTGATTTGCCTATTCTGGACATTACATATAGGTGGGACCATATAGTATGTGACCTTTAGTATCTAATGTCTTTCACTTAGCATCATCTGTGCTCAGAGTTTATCCATGTTATAGTATGTTTCAGTGCTTTATTCTTTTTTGTGCCTAAATGATGCTCCATTTTACTTACCTATTCATCAGTTGATATTTGTTTTGTTTTGTTTTTGCTATTATGAGTGGCACTCATATACAAGTTTTTGTGTGGACATACATTTTTAGTTTTCTTGGGTATATGGATACCTAGGAGTGTAATTGCTGGGTCATGTGGTAACTCTGTTTAACATTTTGAGGAACTGTCATACTATTTTCCATGGCTACACCATTTTACACCCTAAGCAGTAATATTTGAGGGTTCTAATTTCTCCACATCCTTCCGCAAACTTGTTACTATATATCTTTTTTATTATAGCTGTTCCTATGGGTGTGAATGTGTTTATTAGCATTTTGTATATCTTCTCTAGAGGAATATCTCTTCAAATTCTTTGACCATTTTAAAAATTATATTACCTGTCTTTTTATTGTTGAGTTGAAAAGATTTTGTGTGGGAGTGTGGTTTTTTGGGTTTTTTAGGGCTGCAGGTACGGCATGTGGAAGTTCCCAGGCTATGAGTCAAATCTGAGCTGCAGCTGCTGGCCTGCACAACAGCCATAGCAGTGCAGGATCTGAGCCACATCTGTGACCTATGCCACAGATGGTAACCCCAGATCCTTAACCCACTTAGTGAGGCCAGGGGTCAAACCCACGTCCTCATGGATGCTAGTCGGGTTCATTTCTGCTGCTCCACAATGAGTACTCCTAGTTGAAAAAGTTATTTAAATATTCTGGGATTTCCCATTGTGGCTTAGTGGGTTATGAACCCAACTAATATCCATGAGGATTCGGGTTTGATCCCTGGCCTTGATCAGTGGGTTAAGGATTTGGGATTGCCATGAGCTGTGGTGTAGGGCACGGCTCAGATCCTGCATTGTTGCAGCTGTGGTGTAGGCCAGCACCTGAAGCTCCACTTTGACCCCTAGCCTGGGAACTTCCATATATGCCACAGGTGTGGCCCTAAAATAAATTAATAAATATTCTGGATACTTTATCACATATATGCTTTGCAGACATTTTCAACCCATTGCATGGTTTGTCTTTTCCCTTTCTTAATTAGTATTCTTTGAAGCACAATAATTTTTAATTTTGATAAAGTTCAATTTATATTTTCTTCTGTTGCTGTGCTTTCGTTTTTATATCTAAGAAACCGTTTCCTAATTCAAAATGTTCTTTTATGTCCTTTTACTTCTGTAGTCCCTTTCATGAGGTATGTAACCTAAAATATTTATGTATGTTCTTCCTTGATCCTTGTACCCATTCTTGACTTTTTAATGTGAATAATGTGGTATTTATCAGTGAATACACTGAAGATTTTTGATACAGCATGATTAAGACTCTGGGATATATTTGAATCCTAGTTGTGAAATCAGCTGTCAGTGTTGCTAGAGTTGAAGGGTACCTGTTATAAGTGTAGGTGTGCATATGCGGTATAATGTGTCTGGGATTTAGAGGAATCATAGTAAGATAGCATAAAATCAAGCATAAAGAGATATGTGGGAAGTAGAGTTTAAATTTGAACTGTGGTAAAGATGATTTATTTTGGTTTGGTTTCTTTTTTGATCATATCCTTAATATTGTTTTTAAAAAGAGAGTTCCTGTCATGGCTCAGAGGTAATGAACCCGACTAGTATCCATGAGGATGCAGGTTTAATCCCTGGCCTCACCCAGTGGGTTAAGGATCTGGTGTTTCTGTGAGCTGCGGTGTAGGCCCAGACGTGGCTCAGATCCCTGAGTTGCTGTGGCTGTGGTGTAGGCCAGCAGCTGCAACTCTCATTCAGCCCCTGTCTTGGGAACTTCCGTATGCCACAGGTGCAACCATGAAAATAATTAATTAAAACAGATCAAAGACATGTAGTTCAATTTATTAAAAACACTTCCAGGTGTACTAAAACATCTGGGAAAAGAGGAAAATACATTCATAAGAAGAGATTTATTTTTAAAAAGAAAGAGTGCATGGGAGTTCCCTGGTGGTCTAGTGGTTAGGGATTGGCACTATCAGGCCTGTGGCATGCTGCAGCCAAGAGAGAGGGACAGAGGGAGGGAGAGAGAGGGAGAGTGTGGTGTGGAAACCCCATAAAATTGTATCTCTGTACATACTAAAATGAATATGGATGATTTGGTATCTCAGATTTGCTTTAAAATGATCTTGTTGTGGTAGTGGGCGGAATGGCAGTGGGGTTGGCCATGAATTAAAATTAATGAAACTGAATGAAGGATATTTGGCGTTTATAATATGTGTTTGCAGTTTTCATAATAGAATTAAAATTAAAAAAAAAAAAACTTTCTAAAATGTCCCTTCATACCTAATCTTGCTCTTTAGTTCAGATCTACCTTTTAAATAATTACCACGTGGTCTTTCTGCTGGTACTGCCAATTAAACTCATTAAAAATGGAATCCAGAGTTCCCATCATGCCGCAGTGGAAACGAATCCAGCTAGGAACCATGAGGTTGCAGATTTGATCCCTGGTCTCGCTCAGTGGGTTAAGAATCCAGCATTACTGTAGCTGTGGTGTAGGTTGGCAGCTGTGGCTCTAATTAAGACCCCTAGCCTGGGACTCTCCATATGCCGTGAGTGTGGCCCTAAAAAGCCAAAAAAAAAAAAAAAGGAAAAGAAAATGGAATCCATTGCCTTATCTACAGATTTCTGTATTTCTTGTATTCTTTATTTTGAAATTAATAGAAACACTGTCTACCTGGTTTTCCAAGATAGAAATTTCAGACGTTGCCAGCTTCTCTGACTCCTTGAAGATTTTTGCTCATGACTCAGTATTACTCTCTCCTACCCTATTCCTGTCATATTTTTTTGATAATTGCATTGTTCATATATATAGATGATCCTTCTAGTACCCTCTCCTCTTTGTTCTGTTCTTCCTTCCTTTCAGTGATCTTGCCCTTGGTCTTAGCTCACTGTATTCCTGACATCCATAAACATCCACCCATCCATCCAGGATCCAGTTTCAAGCATCCTGGTTTTCAGTCACCATTCTGCCTTTCTAACCTAATCTCTCTAGTATCCTGACTCCACTAATCTTTTGACCCCACCCTACAACTCTTTATAGTTCCTTTTTCCCCTCATGTCCTCACTTACTTTCTTATGAACATTCCCTTATATATGTAATTTAAACTCCCTTGCCCCCTATCTTGATTGACAGAATCCCAAATCACTCCCTTATATATGTTTTAAACCCACCAGCCCTTTCTAGATTGTCTGAAATTGACTAGGGGGAAAAAATCATAATTATGTTAACTGGTAGCAATTCATATTCATGGCTACTTTCCTTGAATTAGCCATCATATCTCTAGCCCCATTCACTCTTTCCTAGCTGACTTTTGTCATAAAATCCTTAGTGTTTATTTACTCACCCACACTTAACCTTGCTTGACATGTCACCATGAAATATAAACAATCAGAAAAGAACATTCTCAAGTGTACCATATCTATCCAAGTTTCAGTATCTGTGCCTGTAAATCTGCCTTCCTTACTTAGCCATCTGCCCTCACTTTGCCATGGATAAACTCCTGCTGCTCCTGTTTTAGGCCAATTTCCTTTACTTGTACACTAGGTTTTATCCCCCTTTCACCTGTCCAAAATTACCATTTCATGAGTTCTCTTTTGGCTGTATCATTAATATTTTCTTTTTTACTGAATTATTTCCATCGACATATTAGATTGTTATTATTTCTCTCTTCTCTAAAAGTAAGAGTGGCTTTTGATCCCACTTTCACTTCTAGGCATTGCTTTTATACTTGATCTGTTAACAGCATTTGACACACTCTCTCTTCTTGAAATAAATACCATTTTCACTTCGCTTTTAGAACTTAACGCTTCTTTTTCTCTGGCAACTTGCTGGTATCTTACTCTCTCCCTTACTCTGTACATTGAAGATGAGGATGTCTACCCTCATTTTCTTGATGATCACATCCACTTTCCCTACCTTAAACTATCTATATTAATTTTTTCAAACCTTTTTTCATTATTGCCTGCTTCAAAGTGCTATTTTTTTCCTAATCACACTGTCCCATGAAATTTTAAAGTCACTTGAACAGGGAGTTCTTTGCATGGCTCATTGGTAACCCAATTAGTATCTATGAGGACTCGGGTTCAGTCCCTGGCTCTGCTCAGTGGGTTAAGGATCTGGCCTTGGTGTGAGCTGTGGTATAGGTCACAGATGTGACTCAGATCCTGCGTTGTTGTGGCCGTGGTGTAGGCTGGCAGCTGCAGCTCCAATTCAACCCCTAGCCTGGGAACTTTCCTATACCTCAGGTGTGGCCCTAAAAAGACAAAAACTAAAACCCCACACGGAAACTATGTATTTGTTTATGTGCTATGTGGTCTTATGACTCTACTTTTCCTTGTATACCTTTTGCTCAAGCCACATTGAATTTGCTGTTCTACATTTTACTTTAGCGGCAAAAGGGTTTAATGGAGTGATTATCTATTCCTTAATCCACATTGGTTAGGTACTGAAAGTAGGAATTTCCCTGGCTCAGAGCCCCTACCGTCTTGGGCTTCCATAGGTAGAGTGGAGCAGAGACTGATGATAAATCCTGGGGGGAGTAGTGCATTGCAATCAGAGATTGAGATTTTGGCACAGGGCCAGGAATGTGTCTTGTTTTCTTTGTACCCCTACTTCCTAATTATTGCCTTTACCATTTGAAAGAGGATATATTAGTCTGCATAGCCTCCTATAACAAAATACCGTAACCTGGGTGGATTAAACAACAGATACTTATTTCTCACTCTTCTGGAGGCTAGAAAATCCAACCAAGATCAGGGTGCTGGCTGATTGGATTCCTGTAAGAATGGTCTTCTGTCTTGTAGCTAGCCATCTTCTGTGTCCTCACATGATGGAGAGACAACCTCTCCCTATTCCTCTTTACAAAGCCACACATCCCTGCATGAGGACCCTCAGGACCTCATCTAATCCTAATTATCTCCCAAAGACCCCCATCTCCAAATACCATCACATTGGCATTTAGAGCTTGAATATATGAATGGGAAGGGACAATACAGTCCATAGCAAAGGAGTTGGTAAATGTTCTGAATCTAGGCTACTGTTCGAGACCATGGCAACACAGTAATTCATGAAGGAATTGTATGGTGGTTAAGAGCGTGACTGTTTTGGAGTTCCCGTCGTGGCACAGTGGTTAACGAATCCGACTAGGAACCATGAGGTTGCGGGTTCGGTCCCTGCCCTTGCTCAGTGGGTTAACGATCCGGCGTTGCGTGAGCTGTGGTGTAGGTTGCAGACGCGGCTCCGATCCCGAGTTGCTGTGGCTCTGGCATAGGCCGATGGCTACAGCTCCGATTGGACCCCTAGCCCGGGAACCTCCATATGCCGCGGGAGCGGCCCAAGAAATAGCAAAAAAAAAAGAGTGTGACTGTTTTAAATAAAATTAACCAAATTCATTTTCAGTAATTAGTGGTTTAACAAAGCTTCAGCATTTTCAGTTGAAATTTCTTTTATGTCTGTAGCAGTTTTACTATTTATTTATTAATTAATTTATTTATTTATTTATTTGTCTTTTTCCAAGTCCGCACCCGAGGCATATGGAGGTTCCCAGCCTAGGGGTCTAATTGGAGCTGTAGCCGCTGGCCTGTGCCACAGTCACAGCAACACCAGATCCAAGCCAAGTCTGCGACCTACACCACAGTGCACGGCAACACTGGATCCTTAACCCACTGAGCGAGGCCAGGGATCGAACCCACACCTTCATGGTTCCGAGTCAGATTCGTTAGCCACTGAGCCACAACAGGCTCAGTGGCAGTTTTATTTTAATGTTTAAGTATAGTTATCCTTATTATTTAGCTTGAATGGGCATTTCTCATATTCTTCTTCTTCTACTGTTGGCATATATTGCTGTTTCTACAGACAGTAGTGATATTATATTTATATCTAAATATTATACAGCAAGATTCATCTCCTAGTAAAATATTCAGATTGCTTAGCCTCTTGAGCAGTGAGAGGGTGTTTTTTGTTTTTTGTTTTTTTTCTTTTCCTGGTCTTTTTATTTTTTGGTCTTTTTCCAGTGCCGCACTCACGGCAGATGGAAGTTCCCAGGCTAGGGATTCAATTGGAGCTGTAGCCGCTGGCCTTCGCCAGAGCCACAGCAACGCCAGATCCGAGCCTTGTCTGCCACCTACACCACAGCTTACAGCAAACACTGGATCCTTAACCCACTGAGCAAGGCCAGGGATCGAACCCACAACGTCATGGTTCCTAGTCAGATTCGTTAACCACTGAGCCAGGACAGGAACTCCGGTTTTTTTTGGCTTTGTTTTGTTTATGTTTGTTTTTTCAGAAAGATTCTGAAGTTAATCAGTCTGCTTGGTGTTCACATTTGCACATCTGCAAAACACTTATTGAACTTATTCTCTTGAGTTCACACCTTAAATTCACTAATGAAAGTTAGGAGGGTATGGGAAATCTAATAGGGGTGGCCAAGCATTTTATAATGTTTTTTCGGTTTTCTGTGTTATGTACTTTTTGTTTGTTTGTTTTTCTTTTTTTTGTCTTTTTGTTGTTGTTGTTGTTGTTGTTGTTTTCTTTTTTTGCTGTTTAGAGACATACTCGCAGCATATGGAAGTTCCCAGGCCAGGGGTCCAATCAGAGCTATAGCTGCTGGCCTATACCACAACCACAGCAACACAGGATCCAAGCCACTTCTGCAACCTACGCCACAGCTCATGCAACACCAGATCCCTGTCCCACTGAGCAAGGCCAGGGATCGAACTTGCATCCTCATGGATACTAGTTGGATTCATTTCCACTGTGCCACAATGGGAATTCCATGTTTTAATTTTGTTAATAAACATGTGTAAAAATCTACATTACCTGGTTACTGCTGTTAAAAACATTTTTTAAAATTCCAGAATAGCCCTAGCTCTTGTTAGGATGTATTTAAGCATAGGATAAGATGGTATATAAATACAACTAAGAAAAGTTGACAGAAAAATGCACCTGTATTGCTATGGAATTCCCTTTTGAATAAATAGGAATATAAGCCAGGGAGCAAATAGATAGCATTGCTGGATATATGCAGCAGGTATCTGTGAAAACCAGTTCTTCAGAACTTTTAGATTAGTGCTTGCTTCAACAGCATGTGTCCTAAAAAACTTTGGACTGTCAGCAGTGTTATTTAATACCACCACTTGTAAAATTCTGGTGTGCTAGATCACAAGTTTTTCATTGTTAAACAAATGAATGCAGATGTAGTTTGGATATTCTGTTACCCAGGAGAATGGCCTTTTACTTAAAATGTGTTGAGACTTATTTAGTTATTAAACTTTAGTTAATAAACATTATGATTTTTTAATACTTTCTATGGTATGTTTGTTTATGTTTTCACTAGTTCAGGTAGAATTTTAAACATATAATAATATGATTTTAGAAATGCAGCTTTTATGTTTTCTAGTGGTTTGGGTACTTTTTTTAACCCTCTGTTCCCCCAGCCCCAAATATGCAGAATTATATCAATAAACTGTGGTGTTTTCATACTTTTTAATGGAATCATGGCCCCTTTGTTTTGACATTTTTCTTATTACCCTTGTGGGTGAATGAGGATGGAAATTTCCTAAAAAGCTGCACAATGAGCCTTTCTTAATGATAATTTTACCCAAACTCTGCGTGTAGTTTAGTTCAGTCATCCCCATAAAAGCCCAACATGATCTGAAATTTCCTGTCAGCCAGAGAAAACTGAGGATTACTGAATTTTCATATCTCTTTTCAAAACAGTGAGGTGAAAATTTGAGGATAAGTAGTTTGTTCACAATGTGAGTGATGTTTGTCTCATTTTTAAGTTGTATTTTTTTTTCATGAAAATTTGTAGCTGTACCATTCCCGTTTTTCAAAATTACAACTTTGTATTTAAAATTCCAGCTTTAGGAGTTCCCATTGTGGCTCAGTGGTTAACAAATCTGACTAAGAATCATGAGGTTGTGGGTTCAATCCCTGGCCTTGCTCAGTGGGTTAAGGATCCGGCGTTGCTGTGAGCTGTGGTGCAGGTCACAGACGCGGCTCAGATCTGGCGTTGCTGTGGCTCTGGCATAGGCTGGTGGCAACAGCTCCGATTAGACCCCTATCCTGGGAACTTCCATATGCCATAGGAGCAGCCTTAGAAAAGGCAAAAAAAGACAAAAAAATAAAATAAAATTGTAGCTTTGTGTTTAAAATTGTCTCAGAATTCCAGCTTTGTGTTTAAAGTCTAAGAAAGGAAATGATAGAACTTTTAAATTTAATTATAAACAGTAACATCTTAAATGTGATAAACCAAAACAAAACAAAAAGGTCTCTATGTTTGGCAAAGTCACATTCCTCAGGGATTTACTAAACAGCAACAGCACTGTTGCCAGTGTCAGCTGAGGCATTATTTGTGCTCTTCTCTAATGGCTCCTTGTTCCACCAAAGCTGTTGAAGAAGGTGTGACACATACATAGTCTTCCTCATTAAGGATTCTTTTCATCACTGATAATGTTAGCTAACAAAACCTGGATATCAGAGTTTAGGAGTTTAACTTCTCCTGGATCTGCTGCAATGATCTCTGACAGATCACCAGATCTTTTTGGCCCTCATTTACTGATCAGTGCATCTAGGAGAGATTTGACATTTACTGTTCAAGAGAATATAAATAATAAATTGGAAGCTGCTTTGGGGTAGTCGGCAAGACAAAAAATGATGTGTGCACCTTCCTGTGTATTTAACCTTTTTCATTTTCTAAATAATGCTCTTAGTGATGTCCTTTGTTGTCTATTTTATTTTTTAAATTTTATTGGAATGTAGTTGACTTAAAAGGTTGTATTAACCCCAGGCATACAGCAAAGTAAATCAGTTATATGTATACATATATCCATCCTTTGCAGATTCTTTTCCCACATAGATTGTTACACAGGATTGAGTAAATTTGCCTGTGCTATATATGGTAGGTATGTCTATATCAATCCCAACTCCCTATTCTTTCTATTTTAAAAAGCAACATTTTGGAAATTCCAGCTTTTTCCCTTTGGTCTGTCTTCGTGTTCCTTTTAATAAATTGAAGAAAGGAATTTTGGATCTGTTTGTTGTTGGTGGTGGTGCTGTTGGTGGTGGTGGTATCTGTTTTAAAAGACATCTTTAAAACAAACCTCTTAGACAATGAAAGTTAATGTGTTTTGCTATGACTCCTTGGAAAGATGCACCTAAATTTGCATTCCACACTGGCGCTGGTTCTTATAACTAAATATACACTTGTTTTTTTAATTAGAATCAATATTTTATACAAAATTTAAGAAATAATAAAACCTATTTAACGTTTAATCACATGATGTTAAAGGTGGAAAAGTTTTGAGGTCAGTATGTTTTAAGAAAATTTATCAGGATTCTCTTCTGGTATAAAACTGACTTGGAAGAAAGTGCTTCTTTCAGGTATTTATTTACCAGCTACTCCGAATTGAGTGAGCATATATGTATTTTACTCACCCTCCAGAAACAGTACTATGCCAAACACTTGTTCTGAATGTATGATTTTATAGCTCAGAGTAATATTTAATTTTTTGTTCTTCCTAATATGGGTATTTATACTTGCTTTTCCTCTTAGTCCCTGCTTGTAGAGAGGAGAAAACTGGATTTTATCACCATTTTTAAAAAAGTCAGTTAAGGAGTTCCCGTCATGGCACAGCAGAAACGAATCTGACTAGAATCCATGAGCACGCAGGTTCCATCCTTGTCCTCACTCAGTGGGTTAACGATCCGGTGTTGCAGTGAGCTGTGGTGCAGGTCGCAGACACACTCGAATCTGGCATTGCTATGGCTATGGTGTAGGCCAGTGGCTACATCTCAGATTTGACCTCTGACTCTGGGAACTTCCTTCCATATGCTGCAAGTGTGGTCCTAAAAAGCAAAGAGAAAAAAAAAAGTCATTTAAAAAAAGAGCCATTCAAATTATGCAGTAGTATTCTGATTGAAAACTGAGGAGGTTACTAGATTTGTAGAAAGAATATATATATTAGAGAACTGTATATTTTATTGGCATATAAAATTTTTCTATTTGTTTTCATTACATTGCTAAATGCAGGTGAATGACCAGTGTCTACTAGTTTATTTAAAGTTTATGTAGGAGTTCCTGTCATGGTGCAGCGGAAACAAATCCAACTAGGAACCGTGAGGTTATGGGTTCCATCCCTGGCCTCGCTCAGAGGGTTGAGGATCCAGCGTTGCCATGAGCTGTGATGTGGGTCGAAGATGGGGCTTGGATCTGGCATGGCTGCAGCCAGCAGCTGTAGCTCCAATTAGACCCCTAGCCTCAGAACCTCCACATGCTGCAAGTGCAGCCCTAAAAAGCCAAACCAAAAGTTTGTGTAAAAATTTGTAAACATTTTTAGCTGATATTTATGAAGCATTGATTTTTGAAATGTTTGTAAATTTATCAAATGTTACACAAAAATTAATGTTAACTTTTTAGGGTTTGCACACTGCCATTGTAAACAGCCATAATTCAAGTTTTATTTTCACTAATCACTTTAGTTGTTATTTTCACATATTTCAGCTTTGAAAATTTAATTTACATCTCACTATTTTAGAACTATGAAAAGAAACTTTCATAGAAACAGTTTAAAGGGGGACTGATACAAATAATGTTTACTTTTTAGGAAGACGTGTCATAGTATGCTCATGTATACCTCAACTCTGGTTAGAGTAATTAGAAATAGAAAAAAGCATGGAGTTTGTAAATCCTACATATGTCGCAAACACCTGCAACCTTTTTAAAAGCACTGTAGGTCTGAGAAGAATTGATTGTTGCTTTTTCATATTTGTCCTTATGTTCTATCACTGTATCTTTTTAATGTACATTTATTTGTTAGCATTGTAAATATTCAGACTTGTAAATGCTTGTAATGATATTTTATTAGGATTCTTGAATGTTTTATTTTAGCCTTTGCTTTCTGCATCTGCAGCCAAATTATGCTTTATATGTTAGACAAGGTCTATGCCAGCCTAATTGGTTGCTGGCATTTCTTAGCTTCACAGCTGCTGTGAATTCAGCTGTGAACTAGGAAACATATAATAGGATCCTGTTTTCAAAGACCAAAAGGCAATTGTCAACATGTAAAACTTGTTTTTGACAGCTAAATAAATATATGAGATTTTATTGCAAGTTAAATAGCACCAATAGCAATCTTAAGTAACCATCTTAATTTTAAAGATTAGAAAGTCCTGAAATATAGAATTCATTTATTTTTAATTTTTGTTCACTGGGCAAAGGTAGCTTGAATTCAGTTGTTTGTTCTATTCATTAATCTGTCTTAATATTTACTAGTAGATTAAAATTGAGATCTGAACTATTTTATCTTTGATTTCACCGCAAAAGTTGAGACTTAAATGATGTAAAGATATCTCCTAAAGTGAGCTAAACATAAATGGTTTTGAAATAAAGATTATGATTTCAAAATATTTAACATTTATATTATTTGATTTAATAGAGGTTATTTTTATAAGGTATCCTGACATCTAAATATGGGGTAAAACTTATATTTCTCTTAGGTTTAACCATATGAAATGGTCATTTTTTAGATTAAAAATAGTCAAATATAGATTCCAAGTTTTTTCTCCTTATAATTATTGTGGTTCTCATATGATTTAATTATATTTAAAAGTCTTAGTTCTCAATAGCAGAAACCAAGAGGAACCTGTTTTTAAACAATTCATCATCTCCCACTAAGGTGGGGAATCTGCTTCTAAAAATCAGATGTTGGGAGTTCCCATCGTGGCTCAATGGTTTAGCAAATCCTACTAGGAACCATGAGGTTGCAGGTTCGATCCCTGGACTCGCTCAGTGGGTTAAGGATCTGGTGTTGTCGTGAACTGTGGTTCAGGTTACAGACGAGGCTCAGATTCCAGGTTGCTGTGACTCTGGCGTAGGCTGGCGGCCACAGCTCTGATTAGACCCCTATCCTGGGAACCTCCGTATGCCTGGGGTGTGGCCCTAGAAAAGACCCCCTCCCCCCAGAAAAAAAATGTTGTGTGTGAAAATGCTGACTGGGAGTCTGTTTGCCTTTATTTTGAATAAGAAGAAATTACAATGTTAAATCTTCAATCCAAACTCCCTAATCAGTTTTAGAAATGTATCTGGCACTAATACTATCATGTTTAACAAGCAATAAATAAGGGTAGCAAATCCATTTCATATGCAGTAAAATATTTTCTTCCATTTTAACTTGTGGTAATGACCATCTATCAGTTCTATTTGGAATGTAACTCAGAACTTCTCTTTGCACACTTGTTTAAAATGTGAATTGTTTGGGCATATACAAATGTAAATCTTTTCCTATTTAAACATTGGCCAAAATACCTTACATTGAGAAATAACTTTCATTTTTAAAAAATTTTTTGTTATAGTTGATTTACAATGTTCTGTCAGTTTCTGTTAGGTAGCAAAGTGACCCAGTTATATTCTTTTTCTCATATTACCTTCTATCATGTTCTGTCACAAGTGTTTGGGTATAGATCCCTTTGCTATACAGCAGGACCTCAGTTGCTTGTCCATTCTAAATGTAATAGTTCACATCTACTAACCCCAAACTCCCAGTCCATCCTACTCTCCCCAGCTCCCCTCAGGCAACCATAAGTCTTTTCTCTATGTCTGTGAGTCTGTTTCTGTTCTGTGGGTAGATTTGTGTCATATTTTAGATTGCGCATATAAGTGATATCATATGGTATTAGTCTTTCTCTGACTTATTTCACATTTGAGAATCTCTAATACCATCCACGTTGCTTCAAATGGCATTATTTTGTTCTTTTTTATGGCTGAGTAGTATTCTATTGTGTATACATAACATACTACTTTTTTTTTTAATTTGGTCTTTTTAGGGCTGCACTTGTGGCATATGGAGGTTCCTAGGCTGGGGGTCCATTCGGAGCTGTAGCCACCATCCTAACATGACAGCCACAGCAACAGGATCTGAGCTGTGTCTGTGACCCACACCACAGCTCACAGCAACACCAGATCTTTAACCCGCTGAGCAAGGCCAGGGATCAAACCTGTGTCCTCGTGGATGCTCTAGTCGGGTTTGCTAATTCTGAACCTTGACGGGAATTCCCCCATACCACATTTTCTTTATCCAATCGTCTGTCAGTGGACATTTAGGTTGTTTCCATGTCTTAACTATTGTGAATAGTGCTGCAGTGAACATAGAGGTGCATGTATCTTTTTCTATGAAAGTTTTGTCCAGATACATGTCCAGGAGTGGGATTGCTCATAGTTTTATTTTTAGTTTTTTGAGAAACCTTCATACTGTTTTCGTAGTGGTTGTACCAATTTACATGCCCACCAGTAGTGAAGGAGGGTTCCTTTTTCTCCACATTCTCTCCATCATTTGTTATTTGTTGACTTGTTAATGATGGTCATTCACACTGGGATGCGGTGGTAACTCATTGTAGTTTTGATTTGCATTTCTGTAATAGTGATGTCAAGCATTTTTTGTGTGCCTGCTGGCCAATCTGTATGTTTTCTTTGGAGAAATGTCTGTTTAGGTCTTCTGCCATTTTTCAATTGGGTTGTTTGGTTTTTGTTGTTGTTGAGTTGTATGAGTTCTTTGTATATTTTGGAGATTAAGCCCTTGTTGGTTGCACTGTTTGCAGTTTTTTTTTCTCCCATTCCATAGGCTTTTTCTGTT
This sequence comes from Phacochoerus africanus, assembly GCF_016906955.1. Taxonomy (NCBI): domain Eukaryota; kingdom Metazoa; phylum Chordata; class Mammalia; order Artiodactyla; family Suidae; genus Phacochoerus; species Phacochoerus africanus. The sequence goes on along the minus strand of NC_062544.1, from coordinate 38,996,837 downwards.
TTGTTTTGTTTTTTTTGTCTTTTGTCTTTTTGTTGTTGTTGTTGTTGTTGCTGCTGCTATTTCTTGGGCCGCTCCCGCGGCATATGGAGGTTCCCAGGCTAGGGGTCTAATCGGAGCTGTAGCCGCCGGCCTACGCCAGAGCCACAGCAATGCGGGATCCGAGCCGCGTCTGCAACCTACACCACAGCTCACGGCAACGCCGGATCATTAACCCACTGAGCAAGGGCAGGGACCGAACCCGCAACCTCATGGTTCCTAGTCGGATTCGTTAACCACTGCGCCACGATGGGAACTCCTGTTTTTTTTTTAATGGTTTCCTTTGCTGTGTAAAAGGCCCCATTGGTTTATTTTAGTTTTTATTTCTATTGTTTTAGGAAACTGTCCTAAGAAAACATTTGTGTGGTTTGTATCAGAGAATTTTGCCTGTGTTCTTTTCTAGGAGTTCGATGGTGTCTTGAGTTTATTTTTGTGTATGGTGTGAGGATGTGTTCCAGTTTAATTGATTTACATGGAGCTGTCCAGTTTTCCCAGCACCACTTGCTGAAGAGACTGTCTTTTTCCAATTTTATATTCTTGCCTCCTTTGTCGAAGATTAATTGACCACAGCTGTCTGGGATTACTTCTGGGTTCTCTATTCTATTCCATAGGTCTGTATGTTTGTTTTGGTACTAGTACCACACTGTCTTGATTACTGTAGCTTTATAATATTGTCTGAAGTCTGGGAGAGTTATGCATCCTGCTTGTTTTTTTTCTCCTCCAGGATTGCTTTGGCAATTCTGGGTCTTTTATGGTTCCATACAAATTTTTGCATTGTTCTAGTTATGTGGAAAATGTCATGTGTAATTTGATAGGGATTGCATTAAATCTAGAGATTGCTTTGGATAGTATTTTAACGATATCATTTCTTCCAATCCAGGAGCATGGAATATCTTTCCATTTCTTTGAATCCTCTTGAGAAATAACTTTTATGAAGCTTGGGTATTAAAAACCAAGAAACTTGGTTTCTTGGGGAAACTTGTACAGGATTTCCTTATACTTCCCTAAACTCTGCAACTACTTTTATGCTTCACCCTCAGCAGATATCTTTATCTTTACAAGTAGGTTTAAGTCAAGCTGAAATCTTTTAAATCTGTTGCTAGATTTTTAAGTTTTAAAACATCATAGTTTTGGAACTAATAATTATGTAATAGTGTGAACTTAACAGTTTTCAAATCTGAGTCCCATTTTCTATGAATATAATGTATAACTTAAAAATGGATTGACACTTCTCATCAAAATAGTACAATAAAGTTTATGTATTGGCATCCATCTGCTCCAGATATATAAGAGAAAACCTTTAAAAGGGCATAACTGAGGAGTTCCTCCTGTGGCACAGTAGGTCAAGGATCTGCCATGGCAGGTTGCACCCCCTGCTTTGCGCAGTGGGTTGAATATAAATATCCATTATTGCTGCAGCTATGGTGTAGGTTGCATCTGTGATTCCAGTTTGATGCCTAGCCCCGGGAATTTTCATATTCCACAAATGCAGCCAAGAAAAAAAGGCATAGTGGAGCTCAAGAACAAGATATCACCATGGAGCAGAAATGGCTTCAGAAATACTAGTGGATGTGTGGGGCTGAGCAGACAAGCACAACAGAAGTTTGACTCCTAAAGGATGAAAAAAAAAGAATCAGAGTCAGATTCACTGTTTGAAGGCAAAGGTTTTTGTGGCTCTTCTTTAAAGACATTGATAAAAAAAAAATTCCTGTTGATTTGTCCCCACAGCTTGTTTATAGGAAGTTTTCCTGAAAGGGACACAGTCCAGTGTAATTAAGGTAGGAATGCAGAAGTGATACTTTGCCACTGTGCACTGGATAAATCCACTTATTCGTGGCTTTATCTATTCTGATTGGTGGTGTGTCTCACCTTCAGAAATCATTAACGGGATACCTAGGACCAAGGTTTCCTATTAAAATAGAAAATAGTTTGAACTGAACAATAACAAAAATACTGAATATGAAAATGTTTAAGATGCTGCTAAAGCTGTTCTTGAAGAGAAATGTGTAGCTCTAATTGCTTTTAAGGAAAAAAGAAAGGATAAAGATGAATGAGCTAAGCATCTACCTTAAGAATTTAAGAAAACGAATTAACACGATATGCCCAAAGTAAGTTGAAAGAAAGAAATAATAATGACTAGGAGCAGTAATTAAGTATTAATAACAAAGTAAAAGGGGTCAACAAAACCAGGCATTGTTCTTGGAAAAGACAAATCTCTTGGGAGTTCCCATTGTGGCACAGCAAGAATGAATCTGACTAGGAACCATGAAGTTGCGGGTTCGATCCCTGGCCTTGCTCAGAGGGTTAAGGATCTGGCGTTGATTTGAGCTGTGGTGTAGGTCACAGGCGCAGCTCAGATCCTGGGTTGCTGTGGCTGTGGCGTAGGCCGCCAGTTGTAGCTCCGATTGGACACCTAGCCTGGGAACCTCCATATGCTCCGAGTGTGGCCCTGAAAAGCAAAAAAAAAAAAAAAATTGACATATCTCAAGTGAGATTTATCAAGGGCAAATAGTTGAAAATTAGGAATAAATAAGTGATTATCATTATAGATGCCATAGGCATTCAACACAATTATGAACCTTATGTCCAGAATTTGAAGACTTAATATAAATCACCTAGAAAAATGCAATTATCAAAAGTCAAGAATAGAAAACAACAATAATCCTATATTAAAGAAATTGAATCTTCTCACAAATAAAACCCTAAGCCAAGATGGCTTTAACCAGTGTCTACAAAACACTTAAGATTCAAATAATTCTAATTTTATGCTAACTATTCTAGAATAAGGTTGGTATGAGAAAGAGGAACTGCTGGCCAGTATTACTCTTAATCAGTGGTATAAAAATCTAAAACAATATTCAATGCAATTCTAATCAAAATCCTAAAAGGTAGGGTTTTTTATTGTATATATTTTTTGGAACTTGATAAGCTGATTCTTAAATTTATAAAGACATACAAGAAAGGGTAAAAATATCCAAGAAACTCTTAAAGAACAATGAGGAGGAAAGATTTATAACTACCAGATAACGTGACTTATTGCAAGGCTATAAAAGTAATTAAGACATGTAGTTTTGGTTCAGAGATAAGAAAAATAGGCTTTTGTTTTATTTTAATATTATGCCTGCAACCATGACATATAGAAGTTCCTGAATCCAAGCCATAGCTGTGACCTCCGCTGCAGCTGCAGCAACACCAGATCCTGTAATCCACTGTGCTGGGCCATGGATTGAACTTGCACCTCTTCAGCCACCCAAGCCACTGCATTCGGATTCTCACCTGCACCACAGTGGGGGCTCCTTATAGGCGGTTTTGCAGATACATGGAAGGGTTTTTCAGGAAATGATACTGGAACAGTTTCTTGTGGTGGAGATTGTGTTAGCATACACAAAGATCAAAATGACAGTGGATTACAGTCTTGAATATAAAAGGCTCTGTAAAACTTTGGAGGACAATATAGGAAAGTATCTTAATGACCTGAGTCTCTGGAAGAATTTTATGACATTTAAAAGCCATAATTAATATGTATATTTTTAAAAAGCCATAATTGAGATATATATATATATATATTTGACTACATTAAAATTAAAAATGTAAAGTCATCAAAAGGTACTATAGAGAAAATGAAAAGATAAGCCACAACTTTGGAGAAAGTACTTGTTACACATATAACAGAAAATTGTTACAAAGAATATATAGAGAATTTCTGTAGAGACGTAGAAAAAAATAAAAAGACAAACATATGAAAGGCCCAAATGGCCAGTGAACTTGAAATAGGCATAACCTCACTAAGTCAGAAAAATTAGATCCACGATACGATTATTTTAAATCTGACAAATATGAAGTGTTATTGGAGATGTGAAGTAATTGCTAGTGTGATTATAAATCTTCATAGGCACAGCCATTGTAGGAAACATCATAACACTACCTCAAAAAGTTATTTTATGTTCTTACTCTTTATTTCTTCTTTTATTGTATATCCCAGAAATACTTGTGTATTTGTATCAGTACACATGCACAAGAATGCCCACAGTACCATTGTTCCTAACAGAAAAAACATAAAAAGAAATATCCATCAACAGTAGAAAAAAATTTTAGCATATTCGTATGTAGTGAAAATGAGTGAATATAAATGAGTGAAAAGCAACATAAATGAATTTCAGAAGAATAGTGTTGCGTAAAACAACAAAGTCTTAAAAATGTCCATTTATATACATTTAAAAATAGGTAAACTTTAGATTTTTGTGTATGTTACATTTATAACTGATAAAACTATAAAGAAACAGCACACAATATTACCTCAAATATCAGGGTATTCTGGTAGAGAGGAAAAAGAGGGAGAGGGAGGTTCACTTAAGGAGAGAGGCATAACGGGGTTTCAAAAGTATTGTTTTTTAGCCTGGCTCATGGTGGATACACACGTGTTTGCTCTATTATTTTTTAAAATGTGGATGTATATATTGCTATAATTCACAATAAAGTTGATGGGAGAATCAGAGAACAATGAGTTAGGATAGGGTACAGGAATTTTTTTCAACAGAGAATTGGGATGGTATTTGGAGGGCCACATGGAAATATTGTCACAGATGCTGGGGAAAGATATTTCTAATCCTGATTTAATCTCTGAGCTGTAATTCTGTATCTGTAGTTATCTTACTAACAACAGTGCATGATTGCTATTAACAACTGAGATTTAGGGATTTCCTGTTGTTGCTCCAGGGGTTAAGAGTCCAGCTAGTATGAAGATGTGGGTTCCATCCTTGGCCTCGCTTAGTGGGTTAAAGGATCTAACTAAACGTTGCCACAAGTTGTTGCATAGGTCACCGATGCAGCTCAGATCTGGCATCACTTTGGCTGTGGTATAGGCCAGCAGCTGAAGTTCTGATTCAACCCCTAGCCTGGGAACTTCTTAAACAGTCAAACAAACAAAAAACAAAAATCGGACTTAGTATAAATTATCTAGTAGCATCATTTTACCAGTCATCCTGGCTCAAAATTTTCCTATAATAGCCATATTTATCACTAAATGATCATTTTTTTCCTTTGAAAAATCTCATGTGTCTTTTTATTTTATTAACACCTTTGTTTAACAAGTGATTACCATTTGACTTTTGAAAAAATAAAACTAATTTTTTACAGTAATTAAAAATAAAGTATTTGATTATCTCAACTGAACCATATTATAAAACAAAAACTTTTTTTTTATTGCACCCAAGGCATACAAAAGTTGGCCAGTCCTTAGCCACTAGGCCACCAGGGAACTCCAAACAAAAACCTTTAAAGGCATATGGGAAAGATTCGGTCTTAGAAAATTTTTTTGAGACATCTTTTGGTAAAAGTAATAACCCCCCCCCCATGCTGCATAGATAACTTCAGATATTTCTAGTTATCTGATCCACTGGCAAAAAAGCGAACACTTAAGATTTTATTTGTTCATTCATTTCCAGTCTTTTTATTTCTTATTGCTGGAATTTCACTTTAATTTCTTGTTGGATGAGTAAACTGGACTATCTAGAGATAAGCCAACATTTTCTCAGTCTTGCCCTACTAAGTCTCAAGAGCTTAGTCTTAACTGGTGAATCAGCTGCTTTTGACTCTGCCAACTTGTAGCTGAAGGCTTTCTGAGTGTTTACATTGGTAATGGAAGTTTTGAAGGTACCAGCTTTGAAAAGACTGCTGATATTATCTCCTTGATTTTCTTTATCTTCCTTGCTGATCGGTCTAGGCTGTTTTTGAAGATTAAAGTCCCTGTGAAATCATGATATATAATGCAGATTTTGTCCCACTGGTCTGCCTCTTTTCACACATCTAGTTATCAATACACTAAGTCACTTCTCCCACCTTAGGAATGTTGAAATATTGTGGTAGATGCTCAATAGTAGGATTGGTAGTATTGGTCCTGCCTTTTGGAACCTGCACATGCTTTTCCCTATTTTCATTATTGTGGTAGTTATTTTGGGAATTACATGGAGACCTCTAAACTCTTCAACAGCATTAACTACAGCCTGTCCATCTCCTGCTGGAAAGTTATATTTTTTAATGGTGTAGGCTGGTGTTCAAATACATCTTCTTTGGGATCATTTCCTATTGGTGAATTTATATCAATGTACTATATTAAACCACTTCACCTTTCCCAAAACCTTTGTAGCAATAATTTTCTTGTCTCCGCTAGTGGGTATTATTACAGTTGTGAGGCTGCCATTGGTGGTGGGGTAGGAAAGATGTCTGCTGGGTCCTAGCCTCACTACTCATGTTACGGAGATAATAAATTAGGGGCTTGATACAAACAATGGTAGCCGCCTCTTAGACTGTGGTGGTGGACAGCAGGGCAACTCATGTCTCTTTGAGGTTCACTCTTCACCTGCATTACCAGTTGAACTCATATCCTGTGGCAGTCATAAAGACATGGCTTAGATTTCCCTTTGAAAAAGAGCTTCGGCTTCAAGAAGTATATTTAGCTGACGGCCTCAGCTGTTAATGTCTTCAAGGCTCCTTAGCTTTTGAGCTGAGGCCTTGAATTTCCAGGGCAACATCCTGCCAGTGACTGAGCATGGTGTGAGTTCTGGTAGAGTATTTCTGTTTGACCCAGCAATGGTCAGTCTTTTCTCTGGAGCTCCTTGATGGGTTGGCCAAGACTGTCAGATCTGCATCAAGGTCTGAGATTTTCTCTGCCTTATATCCCCTTTCCTTCGTAATCTGCATCATGGTCTGAAAATTTTCCACCACAGTCCTGTTTCCTCCTCCTTTTATCTTTTCACAATAAGCCTCTTGTCCTCATAACTGTCTCAACCTCTGCTTCCCAGAGGACCCAACTGACATGTACTATTTGTACTAGTTATTTACCTAATAACTAGTACAAATCAAATTTCAGCGAGCATTATCTAATTTCCTTTTTTTAAGCCTCTCCCTTAAATTCTCCCAGTATTTTCCAGCTTATCATTTCTCTCCACCCCCAACACTTGCCTCTCCTCTAATGTCCACTTACCTGAGTAAATGACACCACTGTTTACTCAGTTGCTTTTACATTTGTGTTAGAACTTTTTTAGGGGGAGGTGGAGTGTTGAGTGTGATAGAAATTAGTCGAGAAAATGGAGAATTGCCATTGTCAGGGATGAATGGTATCACAGTGGTATTGAGGGGGCAGATCATGTAGGGCTTTGTTAAAGGTCATTAAAAAGACTGATTTTTACTCTGCAAGATAGGGAGCCACTGGAAGTTTTAGAGTAAAGGAGTAATCTGATTTAGTTTTCACTAGGAACGTTTAGGCTTTTCTGTGGAGAATAGGCAGTAGGTCAGATAGGGTAGAAGCAGAAAGTAGTTGGGAAATGCAATAATCCATGACCAAAGCATCAGTGGAATTGGTAAGACATGACATATTATCGGGGGATAAAACTCAGCGTCATCATTTTATTTGGTAAAAACCACTGGGAGTTTCTGGTGTACAATGAGGGTTGAAAATCTGTACTACACATTATAAATTGTTACAGAGCTATTTGGAATTTAAGCCACATGGGCTTTCTTCCTCATTAGCTTAATTTAGGAGTGTAGAGAAGCGTAGTGATAAAAGCAAGTGCTTTTTACATCAGACTGAGGTTCACATCCATGCTAGTTGTTAGCTATGAAACCATGAACTTCAGTTTTTTCATTTTAACAAGGGAGGTAGAAGTTCCTGTTGTGGTGCAGCAGAAATGTATCCGACTAGTAACTATGAGGTTATGGGTTCCATCCCTGGCCTCGCTAAGTCGGTTAAGGATCTGGCATTGCCATGAGCCGTGGTGTAGAAGACACGGCTTGGATCCTGCGTGGCCGTGGCTGTGGTGTAGGCCGGCAGTTGTAGATAGACCCCTAGCCCGGGAACTTCCATATGCTGTGGGTGCAGTCCTAAAAATCAAAAAAAAAAAAAAAAGAAGAAGAAGAAGAGAGGTGTCTACTCCATAGTTATTGCATAGCTATGTTTATGTTAAATGAGCCAGTCTCTGACATGTTTGTACTTAGTAATAGGTTAAAGAAACACCTGGCCTACCATATTGGTTAAAAAAAAATTCCGTTGATTACTCTTGGTGTTGATGAGGAATAGATGCACTTGTTTGGAATATAAATGGAAAGCGATTTTTCAGAGGTCTATCAAAATTTTAATTTCCTTGACCTGGTCTGCACAGACACCCAGTGCAACATCTTTTAATGGCAAACAGGAACAATTTAAATTATTCTTAGTGAAGGAATAAATTGTGATGCATTCCTTTTATGGAATGTTATGCAGTTATTAAAATTAATAGGTCAGTCTATAAAGCTGTCATGGAAAGATTGCCAGTATATATTTTAGTGATGTTTAAAAAAGCACCAATAGGAGTTCCGGTCGTGGCACAGTGGTTAATGAATCCCACTATGAACCATGAGGTTGTGGGTTTGATCCCTGGCCTTGCTGAGTGGGTTAAGGATCAGGCGTTGCTGTGAGCTGTGGTGTAGGTTGCAGATGTGGCTCGGATCCTGCATTGCTGTGGCTGTGGTATAGTCCGGTGGCTACAGCTCCGATTAGACCCCTAGCCTGGGAACCTCCATATGCGGTGGGAAGCAGCCCTAGAAAAGGCAAAAAGACAGGGGGGAAAAAAAAAGCACCAATATATCACTTGAGAGTACATACTTAAATCATTGGTATTTGAATTTTTAACAAAGACTTTGACTGTTTCAAATTTTTATATAAGCCCATATAGAAAAGATATTAGTAATTCCATATATATAAATAATACTTAAAATTGTTAGTATTCATATTTTCTTTAATGATACTGTATACCTTGTTATTATAGTAACATTTTTTGTTTTATATACTCTATATCTGGGCTTTTTAAAGATAATTAAAGAACTGTGAATTATTCTAAGATAAATTATAGATGCCTCAAGGATTTCATTTAGGAAATACATAAGAAAATTCCATATGTTCAGCATCTTATTAGATAATGTTGAATAAGCAGATATATAACACAGTTTCTCTCTTTACTTGACTAATAATCATATCTGTGGGTAAGATGAAAACAGATGAAATTAATTTTAAATATATATATACAAACACACAGAGTACTTATACTCATGTGTGTATGCATCTGTTGATCTGTGTGATGACAAGTGCGTGATAACAAATGTGTAATAATAGTTTGTAATAGTGTAAAAAAAAAATACACACACCTATCAGTAGGTATTAGGAGTACCCTGGTGGTGCTTAGGTATTCAGCATTGTCACTGCTGTTGCTTGGCTTCTATCCCTGGACTGGGAACTTATGCATGCTGTGGGCATAGCCAAAAGGAAGGCATTAAATAACTTGTGATAAACATGGAATGTTATGTAAAAATGTAAAATAATTATTTCAGATCTGTAGTCACTAACAGATAAGATCCATAGTAAGGATACTTTCTAACAATTAGAACTCTTTTAACAGTATAAAATTTCAGCTATTCCATGCCACTGTAACCATTTATCATGTGTTTTGAAAATTTTCAATCTAATCCACTTTCTTGAGTTCTTGGTCTTGACAAGCTGCAAGATTTGATTCATGGTCCCATAGACAAAGTTCATTCCCTAATCCTGAGAATCTGTAGAAATCCCTTGTAAGGAAAATAATGTCATAGTCTTTTAAGTTTGTAAATTATAAACTTGTTTTTGACAATATTTAGGAATGCCATAATTCATGGCATTTTAAAACTATATATTTTATTCCCCCTTAGGCCGAATACATCAAGCAATGGTAACATCTTTAAATGAAGATAATGAAAGTGTAACTGTTGAATGGATAGAAAATGGAGATACAAAAGGCAAAGAGGTATGATAACTGGGTTAAATTTTATTTCTAGTCTTACAATTAAAGATTTTTGAATATGAGACAAAACAGAAAACTATAGAATTTTAATATAATCCATGTATTCCTTGACATTCCTCAAGTGACTAAAAAATTTCACTCAAAGGTAGATTCTCCTGTATATCTTATGTGATTGGTCATGTAATCAAGACCACAAAGTGCTACCTTGTTTAACATTTATTCTATGTAAATTTATTTGAAAACAGAAAGGTGAGTTGGTCACATACACTCATATATAAAATATTGTATGCATTTTTTTAAAAACAGATTGACCTGGAGAGTATCTTTTCACTTAACCCTGACCTTGTACCAGATGAAGAAATTGAGCCCAGTCCAGAGACACCCCCACCTCCAACATCCTCAGCTAAAGTAAACAAAATTGTAAAGGTTAGTGGTGCAAATTCAGAGCAGGGTGTGTGTGTGTGGTGTGTGCATGTATATGCATGTATACTCTAGTTTGAAATGGGGCTGAGAAGAGTGTAAGTATTAGCTTGCTTTTTAATTATTATTATTTTTTTCTTTTTACAGCCATACCTACAGCATATGGAGGTTCCCAGGCCAGGGGTCGAATTGGGGCTGCATCTGGCACGTCCACCACAGTCACAGCAACACAGGATCTGAGTTGCATCTACAATCTGCACCATAGTGTGCGGCAATGCCAGATCCTTAATCCTGAGGATAGTTAAACCCTGAGGCCAAGGATTGAACCTGAAACCTCACAGAGAGAACATCAGGTCCTTGATCTGCTGAACTGCAATGAGAACTACTAGTTAATAAACCTTATTGAGAAGTTCCCATTGTGGCTCAGCAGTAATGAACTGGGCTAGTATCCATGAGGATGAGTATTTGATCCCTGGCCTTGCTCAGTGGGTTAAGTATCCAGCATTGCTCCGAGCTTTGGAGTAGGTCGTAGACGTGGTTTGGATCCCATGCTACTGTGGCTGTGGTGCAGGCTGGCTGCTGCAGCTCCAACTGTACCCCTAGCCTGAGAACCTCCATGTGCAGAAGGTGCAGCCCTAAAAAGAAGAAAAAAAAAACTTATTAATTCTTTCTTGCCTTTACATGCATGTATACAAAGACAAACTTTCAAGGATTGAAAGTTGTCTAATTCAGAGTTACAACAGTCATTAGGTAAGATCCTATAAAATCCATGCCTGATTAGGATTTTTCCTAAGACTAATAATAGTTTCTTAGGAGATATGGTTCAAAACTGCTTGTTAGTATTTGCTGAATGAACATATATGACTTCGATAAGGAGGAAGTGAGTTTATTATTCATGATAAATTCTCATTTCAGTATTCTGAAATAGTAATTCTGCTGTTTGTGTTTATTAAAGGAAAATGGAAAATAACAGATTGTAGTTTAACTATTTCTCTGTTAACTTGTGACAATAAATTTTAAAACCATGGTATATCCTCCCTAATAGTTTTATCTTAACAAAAATAAAAGACATGTTACTTTTATTATTTTAAAAGATAATTCCTATTCCTTTCTATAGAAATGTCTCAATGTTAAAACTTTGTATCAAAATACAACTTTTAAAATCAGGTAGTCCCTGAAAGTTGTTAAATCTGCAATTCGTTGCTTTGTGTTCAAAAATTCTTTTACATTGTTGGAGTTGTTGCTGTGGCACAGTGGGTTAATGATCTGGCTTGTCTTTGTGGAGGTGCCATTTTGATCCCTGCCGTAGTGGGCATAGCAGGTTAAGGATCCAGCATTGCTGAAGCTGTGGGCTAGGTCTCAGTTCCAGCTCGGATTCAGTCTGTGGCTGGGGAACTCTGTATGCCATGGGGGAGGCTAAAAAAGAAAAAAAAATTATTCTACATTGTTAGTTTTATCTCTACGAAGATTAAGATGACATGACTTTAGCACTAAAGGAACTTGCTGTCTTGCAGGGAAGACGTAAATAAACATCCAAATATAATATAGAAACTCAGCAATATCAACAAAACATTCTGTTGTTCAAACCATGCATGTGAACCTAAGACAGAGTTTCTATTCCTATAATTTCATCCTGTTAAGAGTTACTGCTTAGAGGTCATTAGTTACCCCTTATAAATGTTCAGTTTTTCATATTTGGCTTCACAACCTTGAAGGACCGCCATAGTTTATACTTCTTGGTGTATCATTAGCAACCTTTGCTGTGCATTAATATCATCTGGAAACTTTTTTTAGAATACTTATTCCCAGGCCCACTCCCAGAGGTTGTTTTATTTTATCTGAAGGATGGCCCTAGCATCAATATCCTTTTAATAGTACCCATCTGATTTGAAGTGTAGTTAGCATTGAGAGCCATTTGATATCTTTTTTTAGGTGAATGAAGTCTTAATAAATAAATAATAGGATCAGAAACTTCTGCCCTTAACTATTCAGTGTTGGAAGTCTTTGAAAGTCTAATGAAACCTTTTAGTAGAACCGTCACTGTGCATTTTATAGTATTTTGATGTTTCACTTTAAAGGGGGGCTGTAAATTGTCTAAAACTAGTATTTTATTAATTACCCCAGTATTCAAAGATGAAGTGTATTACATGATTTTGGCAGGATAGCATGATGGTTAAAAACACGTACTTTAGTGAAATTACCTAATCTCTCTTTACTTCGATTCCCTCATCTTTGAAACCAGAATAGCAATAATAATGACCTCAGAGTTCCCTGGTGGTTTAGTAGGTTAAGGAGCTGGTATTGTCATTGCTGTGACTTGGGTCTTGGGTTCAATCCTTGGCCTGTGAACCTCTGCATGCCATGGGTGCAACAACAAAAAAATTAAATAATATATGAAAGCAGCTAGTAGAATGGTAGGGACTCATTAAATACCATTTGAGATCATTAATTCTTCCTTTGCATCCTCTTGTTCCTTTCTGGTTTGATCAGAGGATCTGCCATACCACTGGGCTAGTGAATCCTGTTACCAGTAACCGTTAAGCTGTTAAATAGAAATGTGAAAAAAATCATAATAATGACCTCATAGAGTTGTTATGAAGATTAAATTAATTAATACATATGGAATCTTTAGAGCAGTACCTGACTCTTGTTTGCGACATGTGGAAGTTCTTTGGGCCAGAGAGCAAATCCATACCCTACAGTAATAATGCCAGATCCTTAATTCGTTGAGCCACCAGAGTACTCTTGTCCTTTATTCCTGAATGTTTTTGAGCAGTGGCAGGATACTCATAAAAGAAACTTGAATATTGATAACCATTAGGAGTAATTCATTAGAAGATAATTTTAGTTTTTCTCCATTTAGTTTTATATTGTTGTATGTCTGCTTTTGTTTAGTTAAATGAAATTACTGTGATAGACATGTATATGAGGAGTAGAGAGAAAGTAAAATGAACATTTTCTCTTTTATAGAATCGACGGACTGTGGCTTCTGTTAAGAATGATCCTCCTCCAAGAGATAATAGAGGTGAGTAAAAATTTACTTACTCATTTTTGCCTATGGCCCTTACCAGGTAAATCAAAAGTAAACATTACCTTTGATGTTACTGTTCATTTACACTTTATGTGGCTAATTTTAAGACTGGTATCTTCTTAATTTCCAAACACAGTGTCAATGATATCAGAAAAAATGTTTTATAATTATAGTGAATGTGAAACTTATGACAGTTTTGATTCATCTTATTTACCCAATGATTTTTCAAATTTGAGGAGAGTATTATGAGAAAGAAAGGATTAGGGAGTTAGTTTTCACAAGTGTAAATTTAATTATCGTGACATTTTCCAAGATTTTCTGGGTAACAGACTTGCAAAAAGAGTCATGGGTAACTTTGTAAAATCTGCTAAAGACAGGTTGAACATTAATTGCATGTCTCTTGTATTTTTCAGCTAGGTGATGGAAACCACAGTTAATTTCTTTTCTAATATTTAGCTGTTGAGAATGGTCCATTCTGTTAGTGATGCTTCCCTGTATGGATGGATGGTGAAGCGGGACAGGTGTAGGTATTAGTGGTGAGATTGGAGGTAGAGGGAAAGTCCTGCACTTACAGCACTATTCTTTGAGCCTTGTGAAAATTTATATTTCTTTGTAAAATGTGATATAGTTAATATTCCTTTTTTCACTTTTTTAACATCCACAGTAGGACATTGTCTATTGAGGGTTTATGTATCTAAGGAGCAAAGAGTGGGATTTAGAATACAAGGAGCATTGAGGGACTTTCAAGTTTTTAACTTTCTGTATTTCAGAATTCTGTAAGTTTTTCAAAATGAGAATGCATATAAAATCTGTATTTTGTACACTTATATTTTTTAAATGATTGAAAACCTCTTAGCATGTCAGTGTATTGAACAATTATTACGTGTTTTGTTTATATACACGAGTAGAGAACCTGATAGTTTGCTAATGCAGTTTTTAAGTATCAGTTCTTTTGAGATATCTCTTTTCCTTTTAATAAGGTTCACCTTTACTAATTTTCTGTTCTAAATTTTAAAATTTGTTTCATTTACAGTGGTTGGTTCTGCACGTGCACGGCCTAGTCAGCTTCCTGAACAGTCTTCCTCTGCACAACAGAATGGTAGTGTTTCAGATATATCTCCAGTTCAAGCTGCAAAAAAGGAATTTGGACCCCCTTGTATGTAAATCATGTATCAAGGATTCAGTCATTTTAGGCATACATGTATTCTCTCTTGGTCAAACTTATAAGTCCCCAAATAGTAAACAGTCTAATTACAGACTTGATTACAGATTTTAAATTGTGGGAAAAAAATTTTTTACTTGTTAGTTTAGTCTCTGTTGATTGGGTTTTTAAATGTATATTTTGGAGAAAAAATTATAAATAAAAAACTCTTGACAATGTTTCAGTTGCTTAGATTTTAAAATTCTGGCCAGATGATAATTTGGATAGATGGTATAGAAAAAAAATTACTATCCTTCTTGATCTCCCATTCAGAGATCTTTGATTCTAAACCAAGAGATGGCATGTATCAATATGTTAGAGTCATTTTTCTTGACTCTTATTGTATATTGTCCTTTTCCTACTTTTGTTAAAGCAGCTCATAAGTAAAATTCACATATTGTTATAGGCATGTTTTGTCACTGTGTACCTTTTTTTGGTGTATGTGGTAAAATGACAAAATTTTTGTATGTAAGTGCACAGTACTCTAAAAGGAAACTATACTTTTACAGCTCATCTTTTTCTTTCAGCACGTAGAAAATCTAATTGTGTGAAAGAAGTAGAGAAGTTACAAGAAAAACGAGAAAAAAGGAGACTACAACAGCAAGAACTTAGAGAAAAAAGAGCCCAGGTTTGTAAAAGAAACACTTTGTTTATGCACCAACCAAAGATTAGGCTGTTTCAGTGAAAGTGATTGGCTTATGAAAAATAATTGTGGCATTCATTTAAAGATTTCAATATGGTTCCTTATATCGATATTGAAAAATAATATAAACTATTGGGAAAGTAACTTATCATGACATTTTCACTACATATGCTTTTCAAGTTTTAGTGGGTATGTGTTAGTCCTAAAGCTTATTCCATTTTGAATATTAAGCCATTGTGTTACAGAACTCTGGTGGAAGTATAACATCAAGAATAATAGGATTTGGGCTTTTTAGAAGATCTAAAAACACATACAGAAAAAATACCCAGTTAAAGTGTATGGTTATACTATAAATTTTTTAGTTGTTTTTGCATGGTTAATAAGTTCAACATACAATGAAAGGGTGGAAATTCATTGTTTTGACTTACATTAAATGTTGACTTATACTAGGTGTTGTGTTCCTCCTCTCACGTTCCCTTTAGATGGTAGAATTTTATTAGCAACGGAAAAATTGCATAGAAGACTGGTCTTTTATCCTTGTACAGGTCTTCACATATTAGAAATTCTGCTCTTGTATAGGTGATCATCCATTGTGCTTGCATTGTATCTGTTATATTCTTAGAACTTGTTTCTTGTAATAAAACATCAGGATCGTTTCCTTATTTAGGAGTACGTATGTTCAGATGCCCTTAATCATAAAGATGTCATGTTGTAAAACTGTGGAATCCATATAATATTCAACCAGAATAAATCAGCTTCTATCTGAAAGTGACCTGAGAATGATCAGTTGAGTTTTGAAATAGTGCACAAAACAGATAGATCTGCTGCTACTTAACAAAGATGCCACCTGGTGTTTCCTGTGGGTACTTTATAGTATTTTTTTTCATCTTTGTGATCTCTTCTTACTTTAATTCTGCTTCTCCCTTGACATAGTTGGTATTATTTTCCAGAAGTTTAATTGAAAGTAAGTTATATTTACAATTTTGAAATTTTGTACTCAGCAAATCTACATATAGTATATGGAAAAGATCTGGATTAAAAATTTTTTTTAACTACTCAATGAATTTATTACATTTATAGTTGCACAATGATCATCACAATCCAATTTTATAGGATTTGATAATTTATTACTCATGGCTTGGAGAGGCCACTAACTTTTCCTATTTGTATCTTAATCTGAATTTTCTCACTTTTGGAGCAAAAAGTAAACTGATGCTAGTGTTCAATAATTGAATTTTAAAAATTATCTTGGCTTTTGATGCTTTAAATTCTGTGTCCTATTGATTTAGGAATGTTTTATACCATGTCTTAGTTTTTTTTTTTTTTTTTTTTGAGAGAGAGAGAGTCAGTAGACGCTGGGAATGACCATAAATGAATCCATAGTTCTACTTTGCTGGAACATTGAATTAGGAATTGAGAAGAATCTGACTAAATGAGGTTTCTCTAAGTATTTCAGCTTTTCCAGAGTTCTTTGTTAATGTTTAGGATGAGCACTCT
The DNA here is from genome assembly GCF_016906955.1 of Phacochoerus africanus. Classification (NCBI taxonomy): domain Eukaryota; kingdom Metazoa; phylum Chordata; class Mammalia; order Artiodactyla; family Suidae; genus Phacochoerus; species Phacochoerus africanus. The sequence goes on along the minus strand of NC_062544.1, from coordinate 38,980,203 downwards.
TTCTATTTTACTCAATTTTCTAAGATAATTAAGGTATGTGTATAATAGATGAATATTTGAAATAGGTTGAGTGGCCTTGATAAGGAGTATTTGGTTTGGAGTTAACAGAATGCATATAGACTAGCAGAATTGTGTTTCTAATATGAAAGTGATTCCTGGGTGTATTATTAATCTTAAATTCTGGAACTATCACATCTCCAGCTTCAATTTGGACTTGGCTATTACAAATGACACAATTTATTAGTTTGAGTTTAATTTTCAAACCATACAATATAAATGCAACAAATACTACATTATTGTAATTACAATAGATGATGTGTTCTCTTTTTCTTCTTATAGGATGTTGATGCTACAAACCCAAATTATGAAATTATGTGTATGATCAGAGACTTCAGAGGAAGTTTGGATTATAGACCATTAACAACAGCAGATCCTGTAAGATTTTTTGCAAACAATTACCTGGAACTTTTTATGCTATGAATAAAAAGATGTTTAAAACCCTCTAAATTAATATTGTCTTTAGCTCTGTATTTTTTCTTCTCCTTATTAGTGCTCCTCCATATTTTAAGAAAATCGAGAAATCCATCCACATTCACCCTTGTTTCCAATGATTTAAAATGTTAGACATGGGAGTTCCCGTCGTGGCGCAGTGGTTAACGAATCCGACTAGGAACCATGAGGTTGCGGGTTCGGTCCCTGCCCTTGCTCAGTGGGTTAATGATCCGGCGTTCCCGTGAGCTGTGGTGCAGGTTGCAGATGCTGCTGGGATCCCGCGTTGCTGTGGCTCTGGCGTAGGCCGGTGGCTGCAGCTCCGATTAGACCCCTAGCCTGGGAACCTCCATATGTCGCGGGAGCGGCCCAAGAAATAACAACAACAACAACAAAAAAAGACAAAAATAATAATAATAATAAAATAAAATAAGATGTTAGACATGTTTCTAACTTTAATTCTGCTTCCATTTCAAAGCAAAGCGTCCATGTGCTTGGTAGGGCGGAGCCACAGTCAAGGAGAGATGTTAGAAGTGTTAAAAGACCCAGTTTCCTTTCTGACCATCATTTATACTTTTATCTCAATTCCATACTTATTTCCTCTTTGACTTGGGCTGATGATCCCACCATCAATCCAAGTTACTACTAATTAATTTATTACTTTTAAATAAATGCTATTCTGGCTTTTAACAATAAGTGATGATTGTTGAGGACTGCTGTAGACCAGAAATCTAGTGCTTGAAAAATGTTAGGTTGTCTCATCATGCAACCCCTTTCCTACTGAACAATGAGAACTTATTGTACAGGTAATATTTTTGTGAGTAATTCATACTTAGGAAAAATAATCTGTCTGACCTAGCATATATGGAATGTATGGAGTATACCAAACACACTTGTGTTAGGCAGACATTATGTCTGATTTAATAGAATAGTTCATGAAATTTGCATCTCATGTACTTTACTCCCTGCTACTCCTCCATTTATTTAACCTACATCTGAGCTCATGCTTTACCACAGTGAGCGGCAAAATCTATTTGAAAAGGGCCAGATATTTTAGGCTTTGTGAACCAAATGGTCTTTGTTAGAACTACTCATTTTGACCTCTGTAGTATGAAAAGCAGCCATAGACATATATATGAGTGAATGGTTATGGCTATTTCAGTAAAACTTTACAAAAGTAGGTAATGAATTGGAGTAGGCTTTCAAGCCGTATTTTGCCAATTCCTGCTTTATATTAAATATCATTAGAAGGCAAATATTAGAACATGAGTTTTGTGAAAAAATATTTATGTCTAAGAATTGGCGCATTGTAAAATTGTTCAAATTATTTTAGTTAATAATCTGAGAATCATGTTTCTTGTCTACAGCCAGTTATCTTTGCCAACAACTTTCTCTATAATCAGCCTTTGTTTTTTGAGCTCACTTATCCTAAATTTCTAAAACTTCAAGAAGAAATACTGCATAGTTGACTTTTCAGTGTTTTATATACCACTGCTAATTACTGGAAAAAATATTTTATTTTTAGATTGATGAACATAGGATATGTGTTTGTGTAAGGAAACGACCACTCAATAAAAAAGGTATGCTTATTGAGCTGTCATAAAGTGTTGGTTTTGTCCTGTGTGCAGTAATATATTTTGAGAATGTCAGAAATCAGATTAGTTTGGAAGAGTTAAATGTAAATTATCGAGTTTGTACATAACCATTATGCAGATCTCTTTGGTTAGGTTTGTTGATTTGTTACTGCTCTCTGAATCTTTGCCATTCCTGGCTTCACAGAAATCTTGATTTTTTTTTTACTTTGTTATTGAAATATTCTGTCTTATTGAATGGCATGTTTATGGGATATTTCTATTTTCAAGACTACTTTTATCTAAATTCTTCCTACTTTAATTTTTGTGCATTAATTCAAATGCTGTGAAAATTACTGGGCATTGATTTTCATTTTATTCTTTTAGAAACTCAAATGAAAGATCTTGATGTAATCACAATCCCTAGTAAAGATGTTGTGATGGTACATGAACCAAAACAAAAAGTAGATTTAACAAGGTACCTAGAAAACCAAACATTTCGTTTTGATTATGCCTTTGATGACTCAGCTCCTAATGAAATGGTTTATAGGTGAGTAAATTTGTTTTAAATCAGAATTTTATTTTTATACTGTGTGTTCATCACCACCCTGACCTTGATCTTGGCATATCTCTCCAGAGGTGTAATATCCTTTTTTATCTTTCTGAGTTTAAACAAAGAAGAATATGCAATAACCACTGCAATGGCTGTTAAGACTTGTTCTCTTTAATGCTCCCCATATCAGTTTTCATTACTGATTAACTTATAAACTATCTAACATACTGTATGTATGGATAAGAAATTTCTAGAAAATGTTGACATTTTCTGTACCTTTAGAAATGAAATATGGTTATTTTTTACTTTTTAGTCTCTGTAGTAGTGAGATTTGAAATATCTGTAATACATTGGTCACCTCTTTGTCTAAATATTTAGCATGTATCATAACTTAAGCAGGAAGAGTTCTGTAAACCTACCTCCATTTGCCTAATTTTATCATCTATAAGCTTTGAAATAGTTTTAATACATGAAATTCTTGTATGTTTATATATTCAACTTATAAACAACTTAAACTTAGATGTATTGTGTCCTAAATTGTTGCCTAAATTTAGATTTTCATACATGGTTTGTACACATATAGTTCTCAGCATTTAACAGGTCAGTTTTAGCAGCATTGTTGTAATAGTCTGTATAGAATTGTCTTGGCAATTACTTGAATGCTATGTTCGTTACTCATTTATTTTATAAATTTGACTGGAAAACTAAATCGAAAGTTAATAAGAGTCTTAAGAATTAAAGAGGTTATAAATGAGATGCTGTTAAGACTAACTCCATTGCCCTTAAGCCAGTGAATTGGGAGTTCAGCTGTAAAGAGGACAAAATTAAAGAATATGTGAATCTATATAGAAATATTGTGAAGATTTTGTTTTAAAAGGGAATTACAATTATAAATTGTGTATTTTTACCTTTCTCAAAACAGTCCAAGAAATCCTGTGTATTTACTAGATTTAGTAAATATGTTGTGTTTCACCCTACTTCTTAATTTTACCAGTATTGGTTCTACCCCTTTCTCTTATCCTTAACTTTCACGGATTGAGGAGTTAGGCTGTTTTTTATTTGATCAATCTGTAGACTTATTTCTACTACTCCAATTTGACTGGAATTTTTTTTCTGGTACTTTTGTTCTGTATTTTTTCCAGTTGTACCTTAAAAGAAAAAATAAAAACCAACAGAGTTGTACAAGTGTTCTATGTATTATTTTTGAAGACTATAAAAAGTAGAGATGAGGGGGTGCTGCACCCATAGCATATGGAAGTTAGGAACCCATGCCACATTGCAGCAACACTGGATCCTTATCTTTTTTGGGTTTGTTTGTTTGTTTTTGTCTTTTTGCCTTTTCTAGAGCCACTCCGAGGCACATGGAGCTTCCCAGGCTAGGGCTCTAATCACAGCTGTAGCCACCAGCCTACTCCAGAGCCACAGCAACTTGGGATCCGAGCCGCGTCTTCCGCCTACATCATAGCTCACGGCAAAGCCGGATCCGTAACCCACTGAGCAAGGCCAGGGATCGAACCCGCAACCTCATGATTCCTAGTTGGATTCGTTAACCACTGAGCCACAACGGGAACTCCTGGATCTTTATCTTATTGTGCCACAGGGAAACTTCCTAGATTTGTTTTTTTATCATAATTCTTAGAGCTCTGCTCAATGAAAAATGAAAGATTTTTTTTTTTGGTCCCTCCCTACCTTTGTATTTTAACTTTAGCAGGGATTGTACCAATATGTAATATTTTGGCATCCTTCTCCTAAATTGAGGCTATCAGCTAAGAATTCAGTTCTTATAAGCATAATTTATATTTACTTATTCGTATTCAGGGAAATCTTAGCACTTTTCTACCTGTTTAGGTGGTCTAAGATAATGTTTTTATAGTATTTTTCCCCTCTAGCTTTTTTCTGTTGGGATTATCACTTGCAGTTCTGTTTCTCTTGAAACTTTTGATACTTTTGCTGGATTGGATTGGGTTTGGTTTTCTTGTTTTTGTTTTTATTATGTATGTCCTACTTGTCTGGCTCATATTATCTTTAGTTACTTTTTTTTAACTTCCCTATTGTCTTCTATATATGTCTTTAGCTCAGTTAATGTCAGGTTTTTTTCCCTGACCATTATTATTGTGACCATTGTTTATTATGGAATTACTACCTAAAAATATGCTTTAAAGCAATTATAGGATATTACTTTTATTTCTTATTTGTTTAATTTAAATATCAACAGTACATTCTGACTGGTACATTTTATTTTTAAGGTTTACAGCTAGACCACTGGTGGAAACAATATTTGAAAGGGGAATGGCTACATGCTTTGCTTATGGGCAGACTGGAAGTGGAAAGACCCATGTAAGTGATTCATTACAGTTACATCCTGATGTAAAGCTAGTTTAGTTTCCTTATAGCTTAATTCTAGGATCTAAATTATTTTTTCTTTTTAACATATAGACGATGGGAGGTGATTTTTCAGGAAAGAACCAAGATTGTTCTAAAGGAATTTATGCTTTAGCAGGTAACTGTCCTTTTCGCCTATCATTTATAATGTTCTTCTTGGAGTTCCCTGGTTGCTTAGTGGGTTAAGGATCCAGTGTTGTCACTGCTGTGGCTTGGGTCACTTCTGTGGTGCCAATTCAGTCCCTAGCCCAGGAACTTGTGTGCTGTGAGTACAGCAGCCCCTCTTACCCCCCACTCCCCAAGCCAAAAAAAAAAAAAAACTTATAGTATTCTTACATATTATTCAAGTGACTTGGAAATAAGATTTATAAGCATTGTCCATAATTTTAAGGGTAACCGTAATACTACACTTATGTATATTTTGTCAGTTTTAGATTATCGGACTACTTGGAAAGAAATGTGCTTTGGGGACAAATTTTGACTATGTTTGTGTCATAATCTGGCACATTGTTGGAGCTTAGTGTTTGCTGTTGAGTAACTTTTCTTATTTGTGAAAAGCTTTGTGAAAAAAAGATTTGTGAAAAGCTTCCCTTTCGAATGATTATGAAAGTGACCTTATTATGACCACCTATCATTTTATGCTGTTTATGAAGATAATAGAATTACTTTCTTGAATATGAAGGAGAGTGGCATCTAAACTTTAAATGTAGAAAAACTGTTATTATGGTTTCTTTTATAAAATTAATCCTCACTGTAGTCTTCATTTTTATTATGAATACCATCATTCTAGGTAAATATTAGCCAATTCCTCTAAAAATAAAAAGTTTAAATTGCTTTTTAAAAACAGTATTTGTTGCACCTTAACAAATTTTGTCCATGTGAAATTCTTGACAGCTCGAGATGTTTTTTTAATGCTAAAGAAGCCAAACTATAAGAAGTTAGAACTTCAAGTGTATGCAACCTTTTTTGAAATTTATAGTGGAAAGGTAAGTGGAAACTGAAAAATAACTTTTTTTTTTAGATTTTAAAATTGTATTTAAAATATACATAACATATAATTTACAGTTTTAATCTTTTTTTTTTCTTTTTTTTTTTTTCTTTTTATGGCCACACCTGCAGCATATGGAATTCCCAGGCTAGGGATCAAATCAATTCTGCAGCTCCCAGCCTATGCAGCAGCTTGAGGCGACGCTGGATCCTTAACCCACTGCATCCTCAGGGACATTGTGTTAGGTTCTTAGACTGCGAGCCACAATGGGAACTCCCATTTTAATCATTTTTAAGTGTACAAGTAAGTGGAATTAAGTACCTTCACATGATTGGGCAGTCATTGTCATCACGTAATTGTTATATGTATTTGGAATATTATATTAAAGGTTTATATATGAAGGTTTTTTGTTTATATGTTTTGCTTTTTACGGCCATACCCATGGCATATGGAGGTTCCCAGGCTAGGGGTCTAATCGGAGCAACAGCTGCCAGCCTATGCCACAGCCATAGCAACACCAGATCCAAGCCATGTCTGCAACCTACACCACAGCTCATGGCAATGCCAGATCCTTAACCCAGTGAACAAGGCCAGGGATCAAACCTGCAACCTCATGGTTCCTGGTTGGGTTCGTTTCTGCTGCACTAAGACAGGAACTCCCTATATATGAGATTTTTTAAAATTCCCTTGGAAATTCTTTAACATCAATATTGATAATTATTCTAATAATTATTATGAGGATTCTCTGAAGTAATTTTCAGACTCTGTCTCTATTTTATAGAACTATTCTTTTTAAAAAAAATCCAGTTTTCTAATTTTATTTTTATTTTTAGGTGTTTGACTTGCTGAACAGGAAAACAAAATTAAGAGTGCTCGAAGATGGAAAACAACAGGTTCAAGTGGTGGGATTACAGGAACGGGAAGTCAAATGTGTTGAAGATGTACTGAAACTCATTGACATAGGCAACAGTTGCAGGTAACTCTCATTTAATTAAAAAACAATTTCATAATCAGTTTTAGATACTTTGGGTATAACTAAAAGCAAAGCAAGATTGTTGTTCACTGTATCTTGGAAATAAAAATCACCATCCGTAAAGCTTTTGAAGTATTCCAGATTAAATTGTATCAATCTGGTTGTGTTTAAGTGTCATTAACTGAGAGTGTCCCTTTTGTATTTAAGTGATGAAAACTGGATAGTCCTTGTTTTTTCTGTTAATGAAAATACTGTGATTTGAACATACAAGTTGAACTTTTTACATATCAAAATGTTCTTAATCACTTTGTAGAACATCCGGTCAAACATCTGCAAATGCACATTCATCTCGGAGCCATGCAGTATTTCAGATTATTCTTAGAAGGAAAGGAAAACTACATGGCAAATTTTCTCTCATCGATTTGGCTGGAAATGAAAGAGGAGCTGATACTTCCAGTGCAGACAGACAAACTAGGCTTGAAGGTGCTGAAATTAATAAAAGCCTTTTAGCACTCAAGGTAAATAAAGTGCATTTAATTGTGAAAAGTCTTTTACTTTTGACTTTAGTTTTGTTTACTCAGTTATAAAATGATAGTACTAGAGTTCCCATTGTGGCACAGCAGATATGAATCTGACTAATAACCGTGAGGCTGTGGGTTCGATCCCTGGCCTCACTCAGTGGGTCCGGGACCGGTGTTGCTGTGAGCTGTGGTGTAGGTTGCAGGCGCAGCTTGGATCCTGAGTTGCTGTGGCTGTGGCATAGGCCGGCAGCTGTAGCTATGATTGGACCCCTAGCCTGGGAACCTCCATATGCCACAGGTGCTGCCCCAGAAAGCAAAAAAATAAAATGGAATGATAGTACTTGTTTTTTCTAATAGGTAAAAGGTTATCAAAATTTAGTTGTTTATATTTGCAATTATAGATTTATATTGCACCCAGAAATTTTCCTGATAGATATTATTTATTCTATTTTGGGAGTGGATAAAGATCTGTTAGTTGGCAGGTCAATTCCAAGGTTACTTAAGGTGATTCCACAGGGCCTTGTTTATTTATTTATTTATTCGTCTTTTTGTCTTTCCAGGGACGTACCCACAGTATATGGTTATTCCAGGCTAGGAGTCAAATCAGAGCTACAGCTGCTGGCCTACACCACAGCAATGCCAGATCTGAGCCACATCTGCAACCTACACCACAGCTCACAGCAATGCTGGATCCTTAACCCACTGAGCGAGGCCAGGGATCAAACCCACAACCTCAGGGTTCCTAGTCAGATTTGTTTCGCTGCTCCATGACGGAAACTCCCCACAGGGCCTTAATTATTAATCAGTCTTTTTTCTTGAAAGAAGGCAAGGAACTACAAAACTAAGCCAAGAAATTTCTTCAAAAAATGTTGAATGGCTTTCAAAAAGTTAGGCCAGGAGTTCCCGTCATGGTGCAGCAGAAACGAATCCAACTAGGAACCATGAAGTGGTGGGTTTGATTCCTGGCCTCACTCAGTGGGTTAAGGATCTGGCATTGCTGTGAGCTGTGTGGAGGTCGCAGTTGCAACTCAGATCTGGCATTGCTATGGCTGTGGCATAGGCGGGCAGCTGAAGCTCCAGTTCAACCCCTAGTCTGGAACTTCCATATGCCTCAGGCGAGGCCCTAAAGAGACCAAAAAAAAAAAAAGACAAAAAGGTAGGCCAGTATTATATCTTTTCCTTAACTAGCTAAGCAAAGATTGGCAGACTATAAGACAGCATTCTATTTTTTTTTTTTTCGTGGTACTGCTTTAAAAGTTTAGTTCTTTACAGTTATTCTCTTCCCTATCACTTTTTTCTTTTTCTTTTTTTTTGGCTGCCCCTGGGGCATATGGAAGTTCCCAGGCTAGGGATTGAATCAGAGCTGCCACTGTAAGCCTACACTGCAGCTACAACACCAGATCCGAGCTGCATCTGCAGCTTACATAGCAGCATTTGGCAAGGCTGGTCCTTAACTCCCTTAGCCAGACCAGGGATGGAACCTGCATCCTCAAGAACACTATATCAAGTTTTTGACCTGCCAGACAACAGGAACTCCTGTGCCTATCAGTTCTAAACACTAGTTGTGATCTTCTGAGGAATCTTTGGGAATTAATAAAGCAACTTGTTGAGTTTTTTTGTTTTTGTTTTAAATTTCATTTTCTTGAATTAAGATTTAAGGAAACATCTTTACTATAAACCTCTTAAAATTTTCAGAGCTGATCAGATCTTAAATGTTTTAAATATGTTTAATATTACGCTTTATAAGTCTAATATGTATGTGAAACTTGCTTTCTTAATTTTCAGGAGTGCATCAGGGCCTTAGGTAGAAATAAACCTCATACTCCTTTCCGAGCAAGTAAACTCACTCAGGTGTTAAGAGATTCATTCATAGGTGAAAACTCTCGTACCTGCATGGTAAGTTTATACTTGCTTTTGTTTTGTTTTATTCCTAAATGATTAATTATACAATATCTATGAAAAATTATAAAATACATTAATGACAAATCATTTTAATTCTTCTATTATGAGAGATACTGTAAGCCAGTCTGATAGAATTTTATTGCATTTATAATGCATTCTGCTGATCCCACATCTGAGTCTTCTTGACTTTGGTTTCTATTGGTTTTCCTTGAGCATTGGACATAATTTTCTATTTCTTCAGAGGTTAAGAATTTTGGGTTATATAATTTTTACTTTGAATGAATATCCTATAAACACTCTGTATTTTGTTGTTTTGCTAAAGATTATTGATTTATTGTTACTTTTAGCAGGATATTAATTAGCTGAACTTCTCCAAACTCTTGTATTCCCTGCTGTGGGCAGCAAATGACTTTGAAATCTCTGTGTAGATCTTTTTTGGGGTGTGTGGGGCACACCCTTAGCATATGGAAGTTTCCAGGCTAGGGGTTGAATTGGAGCTGCAGCTGCCAGCCACAGCCACAGCAACCCCAGATCCGAGTCACATCTGTGACCTACACCATAGCTTACAGCAACGCCAGATCCTTAACCCTCTGAGCAAGGCCAGGGATCAAACCTGTGTCCTTATGGGTACTAGTCTGGTTCATTACCACTGAGCCATGATGGGAACTACTTGGTGTAGTTCTTTCAGACTTAGCTGTGTTTCTTGGAATCAACCTTTGTGTATTGTTAGTTCAGGGGTCAGCCAGAGATTTGGGTAGTATGTTATGTAGAATTTGAATTTCTCCCTCTGTGCTTATTTCTCTTCTAAGATAAATTTCACTTCCCAACTGCTATGATGCCCACCTCCAAACTCTGTTCTTTAAATTTCTTAACCAGTGAAACTCCAGGATTCTAATGAAATTTTAGTTGTCTTGTGTCACGGAGGCAGGGTTTGCCCTTAGGCAAAAAAGTTATCAAAAGGAGGGGCAGATAGTCATCCCTTTTTCTGGGTGTTGACCTTCATTTTCTGTCTAATTTTTGATCTTTTTCTGGTGTTGTTTATATTTTAACTGGAGTTTGCAGTTAATATCTGATTATGGTTATGAGGTAGTGAATTATCTTGGAGTTCAGGTATCATTAATAATTTTTTTAGATAACCATATTAAGATTAGACTTTAATGAGCTATATGTCATCATTTATAATGTTTTCTTTACATTTGCATTTTTTCTCCTATAGATTGCCACAATCTCTCCAGGAATGGCATCCTGTGAAAATACTCTCAATACATTAAGATATGCAAATAGGTATGAGAAATGGTTATTTATTTTGAAATTTAAGGGGAGTAGAACAGTATATGCTTTAATATTTCATCAAGTAAATCTTTTTACATTGTTGTTTTGCATTTTCAAAAGAATTTTGCATGTTATTCACTGAGATAAAATTTAGAATCATTTTGTCATGTTCTAAAAATAATTGAAAATGTACTGTGTAATTTGGGAAGACAGTTACAGTTTTTGTAGAATGATGTTATTATTTATTCTAGACTATGATTATATTCTTCCATTTAACCAAGTTATAATTTATATTAATTCAGAACATTTAAATCATTCAGGAGTTCCCGTTGTGGCCCAGTAGAAACGAATCCAACTAGTATCCATGAGGATGTGGGTTCAATCCCTGGCCTTGCTCAGTGGGTTGGGGATCTGGCGTTGCCATGAGCTGTGGTGTAAATTGTAGATAGGGTTCGGATCCCTCATTGCCTTGGCTATGGCTTAGGCCAGCAGTTGTAGCTCCAATTTGACCCCTAGCCTGGGAACTTCCATGAGCTGCGAGTGCAGCTCTAAAACACCCCCCCCCAAAAAAATCATCCAAATTCTTCCTATTATATTAATACTCTAAAGAAGTGATTATCAGGAGCCAGTCTGTTTTTTAATTATTTTGCTATATGCTTAAAATTATTTTTTATAATATTAAATGTTATACATGGGGAATATAGGATTTAAGTAGTGGTAACATGGTTCTTTCTGGTGTTCTGTATGGAATCATTTCTTAAAATATGAAGTACATTTGCATACAGAAAAGTATCTAAAATGTAAGTGAATTATTTAATGAGTACCTAAACGTGAAAATTCCTGTCATCAGACGAGGGAATAGAACATTTCTAGTCCCCCTGAAAATGCCCCATGTGTCCGTTTCTGATCATGAATCCTGAATAACATGCCTAAATCCATTAATTTCTACCCCATTGCCATTGTCCTGACTTGGATGAAATAAATTTCTCATTTTTTTTCTTTCTTTTTAAAAATGGTTTTACTATCTATGACTGTATCCCTGAACAATATAGATACCCGTATTTGAACTTCACATAAATGAGGATTCATGCCATTTGTTCTTTTGCATTTTTATTTTGTTTCAGCTAAAGAGATTTTTTGCAATCATAGTAAAAACTGCTGGAAAGAATAAACCTATTGACCTTTTGTAAAAAGGAATTAAGAAAATAACTTCTTAAAAATATAATAGAACTTTATTTTTAAATTTAATTCCCCTTTCAACTTTGAATTATTAGATCCTAGCTTTATAGTACTTTCAATCAATCTGTGTAGTGAACATTTTTGGTTTTATGGAGTTTGTATCATTAATTTAAAATGCTTCTTATTTCAAAATTGTTCCTAGAAGAGATGAGGAACAGCTTAGTGTAATAAAATATTTACCATGTTGTAGAATTAAAACTCTCAATGTCTTCAAACTTCTGACTGCAAAGAAATCTCCTTAATGTGAAAATGCTGTATCTGGCCACTCCTCTAGTTCATTTAGGTCCAAATAAAATGTTTTAATTTATTATCATGTATGGTGATTCATTTGCAACATCACTAACCATGTGGGACAAATAATTCTTTTATTTCCATATCTCTAGGAATCAAGATTTTCAACCACCCTTGATACCTCATTTGAGGAATATAATTCCTGCATATATTATAGTTTAGGTTGGGCAAGAGGGCTTTGAATAGAGGAAAAATGTGTGGTTGGGGCTAATAGTGGGTCTAAATTATGAGATTCTAAAAGAATAAGAAATGAGGTTGAGAGAAAAAGATCTATTAAGTCAGTGTTAGAAAATGTGTGTAAATAAGCTTTCCAAGTGACTGTAAAGAATAAAAGGCAAATGAATCTGATACTGAACCTTTTGAGAGTAGACATTACCACAGGTCAAAGAAAGATTCTACGTAGAAGAAATTATTATTTTGAGCTATTAAGCAGTAATTTCATTTAATTCAACCTAAGGAAAATAATGAGAAAAACAAAGAATATTGTTAGTATATTGAACTGTTTAAACATTAAGGTTTCTATTCATAGCTAACTAGGTTTGAACCTCAGTTATGCCACATTCTTATTGATTGAACTTGGGTAAGGTACTTTATTGCTCTGAACCAATTTCTCATCTGTGAAGTGGTGATAATAATGTTACTAGATTGTCATAATGACTAAATAATATAATGTCTAAAATTTACTAAACATAATATTTGATATATAAGAAATAGTTAAGGAGTTCCCATCGTAGCTCAGTGGTTAACGAATCCGACTAGGAACCATGAGGTTACTGGTTTGATCCCTGGCCTTGCTCAGTGGGTTAAGGATCCGGTGTTGCCGTGAGCTGTGGTGTAGGTCGCAGACGTGGCTTGGATATGGCGTTGCTGTGGCTGTGGTGTAGGCCAGTGGCTACAGCTCCAGTTAGACCTCTAGCCTGGGAACCTCCATGTGCTGCAGGAGCAGCCCTAAAAAAAGGGAAAAAAAAAGTTAATAAATATTGCCTACTATTATGAAATGAGATTGGCCCAAAGGAGACATAAGGAGTCACAAAGATTGGATCAGAAAAGCCATGATTTGGTTAAATATAACTATTAGAGACCTTGGCAAAAGCACCTTAAATTCCATTGCTAAAGGGTTTTCTTCACCACAGTTCAACTGAATCACCAAACACAGGAAGTTATTTGAGTGATGGTTTTCAGTTTGTTCCAAGTGTGTTTCATAGTTAAGACCATTCCAGGTGCATAGAAAAGAAGTTAATTCATTATAAACAATCGATGCCATTAGGACATCCATTCTCTTGTATCCTGTTTGAAAAGATAGCAAGAGTGTTGAAGGCGCATTTATGCTAATAAAACATTCATTGTGTTGACTACATAAGAAAACTAGTAGTTCCTATTGTGGCTCAGCAGGTTAAGACCCCATCATTGCCTTTGCGAAGATGTGGGTACAGTCCCTGGCTTCACTGTGGGTTACACATCTGTTGTTGCTGTTGCCACGAGCTGCAGCATAGGTCGCAAGTGCAGCTTTGCCATCGCTGTGCCTTAGGCCTCAGCTGCAGTTCCAATTAGATCCCTAGCCTGGGAACTTCGTTCCTTATGCCACATGTGCACCCCTAACAAGAAAAAAGTTAGATGGAGTGATCGTGTAGTTATCAAAGGGGCATTTCAAATTTAGGTGATGGTTTAGTTAAACTTCTATAAAGGATCATGAAAAAAGGAAGGACTGTGAAGCAGAGAATCAGAAGGAATCAAAAACCTCTTCGCATTGATTATTTTTAAAATATTCTAAATACATTGTCACAACAACATTGATCCTTTTCTAAACAAATTGAGTGCTATGTGGAAATTTAAAATATGCATTGCTGTCTTTACAAGAGCATTTTCTTTTAATTTGTTGCTGTTTTGGTGCTGCAGAGTAAAGGAGTTTGGAATTAGTCCATCAGACATTCCCTTCTCACAGGGTAGTGGCAGTCGCCCTGATCTCTCTCCTTCTTATGAGTATGACGACTTTTCTCCTTCAATTACCAGGTCTACTTCATTCTATACCTAAGATGTTTATTTTAATAGTTTGTTTTCAACTGTGCTGTGTATAACTCTTTCATTTATACTTATTTTGTCCTGAGCCATTTTATTTTCATTTTCATTTTGTTTGGCAGGTGGTGGTTATACTGCATGATCTCCATTTTTATGTACTTTATTAATTTATTTGTTTTAAAATGTGATTTAGAATTCAAGCTTCCTTTATCCCCTTCATATTTTTAAGGATGATGTCATCTTTGCATATTTACCATTGAAGGATAATTTTAAATGAAAAGTATACATTCTGTCTGCAGGGAAATCACTAGGATCCTCTTGACTTAAAAAGTTACCCTTGGGAATTCCCATCGTGGCACAGTGGTTAACGAATCCGACTAGGAACCATGAGGTTGCGGGTTCGGTCCCTGCCCTTGCTCAGTGGGTTAACGATCCGGCGTTGCCGAGAGCTGTGGTGTAGGCTGCAGACGCGGCTCGGATCCCACGTTGCTGTGGCTCTGGCATAGGCCGGTGGCTACAGCTCCAATTCGACCCCTAACCTGGGAACCTCCATATGCTGCGGGAGCGGCCCAAGAAATAGCAAAAAGACAAAAAAAAAAATTACCCTTGGAGTTCCCTTCATGGCTCAGTGGTTAATGAACCCGACTAGTATCCATGAGGATGTGGGTTCGATCCCTGGTCTCACTCGGTGGGTTAAGGATCCAGTATTGCCGTGAACTGTGGTGTAGGTCATAGATGCGGCTCGGTCTGGCATTGCTGGCAGCTACAGCTCTGATTCACCTCCTAGCCTGGGAATCTTCATATGCCGCAAGTGTGGCCCTAAAAAGACCAAAATAGGAGTTCCCATCGTGGCACAGTGGTTAACGAATCCAACTAGGAACCACGAGATTGCGGATTTGGTCCCTGGCCTTGCTCAGTGGGTTAAGGATCCGGCGTTGCCGTGAGCTGTGGTGCAGGTTGCCGACGCTGCTCAGATCTGGCGTTGCTGTGGCTCTGGCTTAGGCCGGTGGCTATGGTCCCATTAGACCCCTAGCCTGGGAAACTCCATATGCCTCGGAAGCAGCCCAAGAAATGGCAAAAAAAAAAAAGAGAGACCAAAATAAATAAATAAAGTGTACCCTCTCCCAAATGTGTAAATTTACATGTAATGGGTAAACTTTTTTTAATGATAGACCTTTACAATCTTATAATCTTTATCGATTAGAAATATTATTTCACATATAACTATTTTAACTGAGCCTTATCACTACCCAAGATATGCCTAATGTATTAAATTCTTTGACTTTGGGCAGTGATTCATTTATTGATCTAAGTATCATTGTTAGCATTTTTCTGTTAATATAGTTTAATTCCAACAAGTCTTTTATTTTGAAGTACTAAATCTGCATACTTTATTGATTCTCATTTGTTATGCACAATAATGTGTGAAGTGTTCGTAAAGTTATACCTAAGTAAATTCCTACAGTTAAACACCTAAACATACTTAACAGTATTTGACTGATTTCGATTAGATTTGATCTGGAAAGCTGACATCATCAACATTAATATGTTAGTTGAATTTCTGTTGGCATTTGCTCAAGCCTCTGCATGAGTCTTTGTTAATTTTATATACCTCTTATGTGTTTATAGGGTGAAAGAATTGACTGTGGATCCAACTGCTGCTGGTGATGTCCGTCCAATAATGCATCATCCACCAAATCAGATTGATGACCTAGAGGCACAGTGGGGTGTGGGGAGTTCCCCTCAGAGGGATGATCTAAAACTTCTTTGTGAACAAAATGTAAGTGACTTAATACAGTTGTGATTACCTAATCCTAGTCATTTTATCTATAGCAGAATAAGTGGAAATTATCATCTAAATCAGGGGTCAGCAAACTAAAGCCTTATGGGCCTGCCATCTGTTTTTACAAATAAAGTTTTATTGAAACTTGGCCATGCTCATTCACATCAGTCACTGTATGGCTCACAAGTCCAAAATACGTTATGAAAGTTTGCTGACTCCTGATCCACTATTCTTTTTGTCATATTTTATACTGGTATTAAAATTTGAATTGATATAGGGAAAAAAGAAGTTTAAGAATTGTACATACAGTATATCATATATATAAAACTTAGAACTACAGACACATGCACATGTATTAAAAGAATGCATGAAATATATCAAAATCAGTCAAAATGCTGACACTTGTTAAATCTGGTTGCTTTTATATTTTTGGAATGTTTGGTGACATTTCATAACTTAAATTTTTTCTTTTTATATTAAAAGTGTAGTTGATTTACAAATGTTGTGCCAATTTCTGCTGTACAGCAAAGTGACCCAGTCATACATATATATAAATCTCTTTTCTTATACTCTTCCATCATGGTCTATCCCAAGAGATTGGATATAGTTCCTTGTCCTGTACAGTTGGACCTCATTGCTTATCCATTCTAAATGTAATAGTTTGCATCCGCTAAACTCAACCTTCAGTCCATCCCACTCCCTCCCCCTTGTCTTAATTTAAATTTTTGATTCCTCTGTTGCTCAAAAATAATATATGTCCATTGCACAAGGACAAAGAGGTATAAGGAAATAACAAAAAAGCACAAACACATTTTCACAGTTATTGAACTTCATTATTTAAATGTATAATCTACATAGTTTTGTATCATTCCTCTTCCACTAAGAACCCTATAGTGGCATTTTCTTCTTTTTTTTTAATTTTTTTTTCTTTGTTTTTGTTTTTGTTTTAGGGCCTCACCTGTAGCATATGGAAGTTCTCAGGCTAAGGGTCGAATGGGATCTGCAGCTGCCCACCTATGCCACAGCCATAGCAACACTGGATCTGAGCTGTGTCTTCACTGCAGCTCACAGCAATGCTGGATCCTTAACCCACTGAGCAAGGCCAGGGATCAAAGCCAAGTCCTCATGGATACTAGTCGGATTCTTAACCTGCTGAGCCACAACGAGAACTCCCTCTACTAACATTTTATAAAACAATTTTAAGTGAACTTCTCTATCACTAAAGCCACATTTTGAGGAAATAAATCATTAGATGTTGGGTTGGGAAGAGGCTCAAAACAAAATACAAGGCCAGAGAAGTTTGCTTGATGTAGGATCAAAATATATGTTGTGTACATTATGTCGGTTCTTTGTTGATGAAGTAAAGTTGTGAATTTTCACATTAAAATTCCAGTAAAAACTGGAGGTCCCGTTGTGGCTTATCAGGTTAAGAACCCGACTAGTATCCATGAGGATGCAGGTTCGATCCCTGGCCTCACTCAGTGAGTTAAGTATCTGGCTTTGCCACAAGCTGTGGCATAGGTCCCAGGTGCAGCTTAGATCCTGCCTTACTGTGGCTGTGGCGTTAGGCCAGCAGCTGCAGCTCCAATTCATTCCTTAGCCTGGGAACTTCCATATGGCACAGGTGAGGCCCTAAAAAGAAAAATAAATAAATTAGTTAATTAAAATAAAATTTCTGTAAAAACAAGCAAGCAAATTATATAGTGCCATTCACAACTTAAGATTTAATAAGAGTTGAGACCTTCAGAACACTAAGTTGATAGTCACAGTCATGAAGGATATTGTTTACATCTCTTTTCTAGTGAAAAGAAATTTAAGACAGTTATATGAATTAACTTGTTTGTGAAAAGTAAACAATACTGAAGAAATATTTCAGTATATTTATAAATGTGTTTCTGAAAAGTTGTACCTGAAAAGAGAGGGCTTTTTTAGAGTAATTCTCCAGTAAAGCTTGGGCTAAGTGAAAACTATTCCTTACTGATATTCTTAGGTTTGAGTTGTCTTATCGAGTGTTACATGAAATTCCTTTGACCCATAGAAAGAAATTATGGCTTTGCCTTTCATTTTATATTTTTAGTAGTCTTTTAAACATTCAAGCCTCTCAGTTTGTGTCATTTTTGTAAGTGACATAGGAAAACTTTTTATTATAACATTTGAAATATAAACTTAAGGGAGTTCCTGTTGTGGCTCAGTAGAAACAAACCTGACGAGTATCCATGAGGATGTGGGTTTGATCCCTGGCCTCACTCAGTGGGTTAAGGATCTGGTATTGCTGTGAGCTGTGGTGTAGGTCACAGACATTGCTTGGATCCCACATTGCAGTGGCTGTGGTGTAGGTTGGCACTTACAGTTCTGATTCGAACCCTAACCCAGAACTTCTATATGCCACAGGTGTGGCCCTAAAAAAAAAAGGCAAAAATAAAATACAAACTTGTGTCATAATTTTTAAATTTTGTTTTAAGGAAGAAGAGGTTTCTCCACAATTGTTTACTTTCCATGAAGCTGTCTCACAAATGGTAGAAATGGAAGAACAAGTTTTAGAAGATCACAGGGCAGTGTTCCAGGTAAAGTAAAACAGGATCTTTCATCAAATGTTTCTCTGGAGAAATAAACTAGCAACTTTCATAATTCTTTTGACTATCACACTAATCTAAAAAAATGCTTGTTTACATTTATGTATATATGTATTCATAAGGCATATGACAATAAATTTTGAATAGAATGAATGATGGCTACAATGAATGTTTGCAACTGTGGTGAAAAGACCATTTATTTTCTACTCTTCTCCCACTTTGTTTGCTTTTGCCATTTGTCTGTTTTTAGACGAGTTGAACTTCTGCCCTCCACTTCCCCTTTCTTTATGGTAGGCAAGTTTGACAGTAGTAGAAAAAACTTCTAAAGGGTACCAGAGCAGTTGAGGAAGAGTCATTCTTTGCAGAAAAGGAAGATTGTTTCAGGAGAATTACTGCTGAACCTTGTTTTGGAATCCAGTAGTAGAATTGTGAATGCCTTGTTAGAAAGAGGTGCATGCACTTGTCTTGCTCAAAATAGATTTCTTAGAAAGCATACCTGTGTCCTTACATGATTTGTTTCAAATGATTTAATAAATCAGCAGCTAAAATTAATATGTATAGCCATCTGTACCCTTCTGAAACAAGGTGTCATATAAAGACCATCGTTTGCCACTCTGCTACTTTATGGTGAAGTCTACCAGTGCTTTGTTTATTGGCAGAACTGGGTGTTCTTTTAATCCAGTATTTGTTTTACGGTTCCATTCATTGTTCCTCCAAACTGTGATCTCCATTTCTTTTTTTTCTTTTTTTTTTTTTTTGCCATTTCTTAGGCCGCTCCCACTGCATATGGAGGTTCCCAGGCTAGGGGTCAAATCGGAGCTGTAGCCACCGGCCTATGGCCAGAGCCACAGCAGCAGGGATTGGAGCCGTGTCTGCAGCCTACACCACAGCTCACGGCAACGCCGAATCCTTAAACCACTGAGCGAGGCCAGGGATCAAACCCACAACCTCATGGTTCCTAGTCGGATTCATTAACCACTGTGCCACGGCAGGAACTCCTCTGTTTTTTGTTTTGTTTGTTTTTTAGGGCCACAACTGTGGCATATGGAGGTTCCCAGACTAGGGATCGAATTGGAGCTACAGCTGCTGGCCTACACGACAGCTCACAGCAACACTGGATCCTTAACCCACCTAGCAAGGTAAAGGATCAAACCCGCCACCTCATGGTTCCTAGTCAGATTCGTTTCCACTGCACCACAACAGGAACTCCTGATCCGCCATTTCTAACACTAGGGTTTTTTTTCAAAAATTAAATGTATAGGAGTTCCCGTCGTGGCGCAGTGGTTAACAAATCCAACTAGGAACCATGAGGTTGCAGGTTCAATCCCTGGCCCTGCTCAGTGGGTTAAGGATCCGGCATTGCTGTGAGCTGTGCTGTAGGTTGCAGACGTGGCTTGGATCCTGCCTTTCTGTGGCTCTGGCATAGGCCAGTGGCTACAGCTCCGATTAGACCCCTAGCCTGGGAACCTCCATGTGCCGCGGGAACAGCCCTAAAAAAGGCAAAAAGACAAAAAAAAAATTAAATGTATAGCTGAAGGAAAAGAAAAATATTGGTGTGTGTGTATATGTGTGAACTTTAATTGATGCATAGTTTTCTAATAGATGATTCATGGCCTGGTTATACATTAAATTGCATTGATGTTTGGAAAAGAGAAGTTATATGTTGCATAAAAATAGAAAATGTCCATTTTTATATCCAAAAAATTTAATTTAGAATGATCTTACCTTGTTAATCCATATGATTCAGATATTCTTAAAGAATGAAACTCATAAATTCCACATATCTAAAATCAGTTAAGAATAAAGGCTTTCCTTGAAGTATTTAGGAATAGTAACAAGTAGCTACTATTTAGTGGTTCATTTGACTCTTCTAAAATGGGCTAGCCATTGGTGCCTTATAGTCAAAATGTTGAAGAGCTAATGTTTAGAATTTAGGATTACCTCTTGGCCCAACCACTGAGAGGCCTCAAATTCCAGATGACTTACAAGTTCTAGGTTGCCAGAGGCCTCAAGTTGCAGACTTATTATTACATTCATTCTCTCTTTGTTTTAGGGATAGTTGTTGAGGTTTCTAGATTTACCCTGCTCATTGGTGTGTGTGTGTGATTCTGTTTGATTCATTCCCTCTCCCAAACCTCTGGTGTAAAAATAAGATGAAGTCTTCTTGCTTAGCCTAGTAGTATATCTGTGTTTGTGTTCAAATTTAAGGAAATGTTCCTAATTTTACTTTGTAAATAAAGATATTTTATGGTTGCTAATATTTTAGAGAGCGCCATATTGAGTATGTTTGATTATATATAAAACATAAAATTTGTAAATTGGTTTCTGTCTTAGGGGCTTATTGGAGTGCTGATTTTTTTTTTCCTTTTTTGGGGGGATGTTCATTTTAGGAATCTATTCGATGGTTCGAAGATGAAAAGGCTCTCCTAGAGATGACTGAAGAAGTAGACTATGATGTAGATTCATATGCTACGCAACTTGAAGCTATTCTTGAGCAGAAAATAGACATTTTAACTGAGCTGCGGGGTAATTCTTTTTTCATTTTAGTGTTTGAAATTTGCCTAATATTTGTATGTAGTTCATGGGAAGATTTCATATTATCACTTCAGACATCTGAAGTGAAAAGAGCATCTTGGAGAAGATAAAGACATCTTATGATTAAAGAGGGAAAATATATTTTAACAAGTCTGTACGTTTTATATAACAATTCAGTTTTAGTTTGGTAGGCTGATGCTTTTCAGAATTACTTTCCTTGGTTAGATCCATTCAGGGTCATCTTTCTATATAGCTTCATACATATATTTCCTCTCTGTGAATCTTGGGTCATGTTTTTCCTTTGAACACTTGTTTAAAAAAATGAAGGGGGGAGTTCCTATTGTGGCGCAGCAGAAACGAATTGGACTAGGAACTATGAGGTTGCGGGTTCGATCCCTGGCCTTTTGCTCAATGGGTTAAGGATCCGGCATTGCCATGAGCTGTGGTATAGATAGCAGATGAGGCTTGGATCTAGTGTGGCTGTGGCTGTGGCGTAGGCTGGCAGCTGTAGCTCTGATTAGACCCCTAGCCTGGGAACCTCCATATGCCGCAAGTGCGGCCCTGAAAAAACCAAAAAAAAAAAAAAAAACTTCCAACTTTGCTTATGAAGGGAAGCATGTGGCTCCCCTACATGCTATGTCTTCTGTCTTGGCTTTTTTAATTAACTTATATATGCAGCTTCAGATAAGCATTTTGTTTTTGTTTTTTTGCCTTCTCTAGGGCCACTCCCTCGGCATATGGAGGTTCCCAGACTAGGGGTCTAATCAGAGCCGTTGCCACCGGCCTTCTCCAGAGCCTCAGCAACACAGGATCTGACCGGCAAAGCCGGGTTCTTAACCAACTGAGCAAGGCCAGGAACCGAAACTGCAACCTCATGGTTCCGAGTCGGATTCGTTAACCACTGAGCCACGACGGGAACTCCAT